>NC_142425.1:1041250-1385000 GCF_059516105.1 Syngnathus floridae
CCTGGCTCACCTGGAGGAGAAGAACACCCATGTGCGGAGGCTGTTCCTGGACTTCAGCTCAGCGTTTAACACCATCATCCCACAGCATCTGGTAGGAAAATTGGAACACCTGGGCTTCAACACCCCCCTTCGCAACTGGCTGCTAGACTTCCTCACCAACAGACCTCAGTCAGTCCGGGTCGGACAGAACACCTCTGATGTCATCACCCTCAGCACAGGCTCCCTTCAGGGCTGCGTCCTGAGCCCCCTGCTGTGCACCCTGATGACACACGACTGCGTCCTCAGGTTCACCACCAATCACATCGTGAAGTCAGCAGACGACACAACGGTGGTGGGGCTCATCAGAGACAACAACGACCTGGACTACAGAGAGGAGGTGGAGCAGCTGGTGGGCTGGTGCAGAGAAAACAGCCTGATCCTGAATGAGGAGAAGATGAAGGAGATCATCGTCGACTTCAGGAAAAAACAGCCTCACCACGCTCCACTGATCATCAACAGCTCAGCTGTGGAGGTGGTCAGCACCACCGAATTCCTGGGGGTCCACATCACAGAAGACCTCACCTGGACTATGAACACTACGGCACTGGTCAAGAGGGCACAGAAGCGCTTGTACTTCCTGCGGAGGATGAGGAGAGCCCACCTGCCCCCACCCATCATGAGGACGTTCTACAGGAGCACCATAGAGAGCATTCTGACAAGCTGTCTCTCTGTGTGGTGTGGAGGCTGCACCGCCTCCGATTGGAAGAACGTGAGGAGAGTGGTGAGGACAGCAGAGAGGATCATAGGGGCTCCTCTTCCCTCCATTCAGGACATTTCATCTCAGCGCTGCATGTCCCGTGCCCGTAACATCATCAATGACCCATCACACCCCCACCATGGACTGTTCTCCCTGCTGCCCTCTGGGAAGAGGTTTGCAGCATCCGCTGCAGGTCCACCAGGTTCTGCAACAGCTTTTTCCCTGCTGTCATCAGACTGTTGAACACTAGAACTGTTGAGCTCTAAACTGAACTCTGCATCACACATTCAAAGAACTGTACTTTATGACACTACGGACCTCTATCTTGCACTATCTCGCACCCTTTAAATAGAAGTTTAATACATGGTTTAGCATTCCTCTGCACACTCTTGAATACTGTTTTGCCTACTTGCACTATTGCATAATTATCACTGCTGCACTTTATACTTATTTTTAATATATATATATATATATATATATATAGTATATATTGTCAAACGCACCTCTTGCATTAAGGTGCCCCCGGCTTCCCGGTAACGGGTTTGTTTTAGCCGGGTTCGGAGATTCGTCCGTAATCTAACCACCCGAGTTAAATTAACTCCACCGGAATCAATCTAATTTCTGTACGACGCCAATCCCTCTCAAGTCACCCGAAGCTCGAGCCGAGTAACTCAATTCGAGGCAAGACTTCGAAGTGACCGCATCGTATTGATGGCTCCCCGCTAGTGTTTGAAGTTCTTATTTTGTTACGGATATTTTTTAGATGTCTTTGTTAAGACCTCAGGGATTCGTTTGTTTAGCGCACCCAAGCACTAGTTTTTGCCGAAGTAAATGTTGATATGGGTCCGTTCCACTTGGTCGCTCATGCAGCGAGCCGACCAACTTTTTCATTCGAAAAAGAATCGAATTAATAAAAGTGTGACAATAATAGCATTTAAGAAGAAAATTAATGCACTTTATATGATTAATTCTAACTTCCTATACGTAGATCTAGCACTTGACCTTCGGAGTTCTTCACCCCACTTAATTGCTTCAAAAAGAATAGCAACTTTCTTAAACCGAATAAAAATGTCGTGCTCTATTTAGATTTGCCCAATAATTAATTTGGAAGGCAAGTCTACTTTTTGATCGTGTCCCATTTAGCTTTTGACGCGGCCCGACAAAAAGGGGAACTGGGCCGCGCCCGACGGACAGTTGAAATACTTTTATCCTCCGCCAACTTCACTGATTTGTTTCAATCGTCGTCGTTATGTTATTTAGAGGAAGTAATTTCTCAACCGAATTCACTTTTAATGAAATCAACTCTTCCGTTAAATATTTACAAAAGTTTTTTAATTCTCTAACTTGCTCAGAGTTACTTTTTACGCGACCCGTCAAAAAAGGGGAAGCGGGCCTGAGCCTTTCAAATAGTTAAATAACTTTCCATTCTACACAACCCAATAATCTGATTTAACACTTCCTTTAATTTATTCAGACGAAATAACTTTCGAAAGGATCGCAATTCACTCGTGGCTCAAATAACTACGGAAGTTATTCAAGTCTCTAATTTGTTCAAAGTTCCTTTTTACGCGGCCCGTCAAAAAAGGGGAAACGGGCCTGAGCCTTCGGTTGCATATTCAGTACAAATCCGCGCACAACGAAGTAAGTAATATACAAAACACATTTATTGGAAAAAAACATGGAATAGAATTACAAATCTCAATTACTCCAGAAACTGAACAATTTCACTCACTGATACCCGTGTTAATAAAATCATTCAATCCCAGAACAATTCGATTGCAAAACACAGTTCATAAAAAAGGGAAGAGGTAAATACCAGCTACGTGCTATTTTTGGTGGAAGCAAAGTCGAGTGATCAGTTCGATCTTGCTTCTAAAATCCGAATTAGGGAAACAGGCTGGCCACGAGGGAACCGGCGGCCCGATGACTATTCCCCCCTCTCGCTTAAATACATAAAATATAAAAATCCCTCTCACCTATCTCCAGTCCAATTTTTGGGAGTAAATCCAAGTTAATTTCAGTCCAGTGATCCTGCGTCTCACACAAAGATCTTCGGGACTTTTGGAAAAAAATCTTGAAACTCCTCCGGGCCTCTTCACGTATAAGCGCTCTTTTGGGGGAAAAAGCCCTGAGCTGTTTCTGCCGGATCTTTTATAGACCGCTCGGTCCCCCCCCTCCCCTTTCTTTTCTCCTGTACTTTCCCTATAGGGTAAGACTGCCCAGTTTTCCCACGCCTATAGAAGGGACTGGCCAGCTTTCTCACGCCTATAGAGGGACTGGCCAGCTTTCTCACGCCTATAGAGGGAACTGGCCAGTTTCCCCACGCTTGGTTATCTGTGGCCTTCAGCAGCTGTTTCCGCCCTGACCACGCAGTACTTTCCACCAAATGCACAGCTAGTGGCAAAACCTTTCACTTCCCCTTTTCTTCTCTTTCTCCTACATAAAAATAACTTTTTAAAGTTACGCTTCAATTTACTCTAAAATAAAAATCCAAACCCTTGACCTACTTTTCTAAACAATTTATGTCACGCCACTATTCTCATAGTGACGGGTCTCTTAATCGAATTGACAAATAATATTGCTTAAAGCGGTTACAGAATACATTTTTAGCCAAGCAAAAGAATCAAAAATAAAAATCACATTTGTGCTTCTCCAAACAATTTATGTCACGCCACTATTCTCATAGTGACGGGTCTCTTGATCGAATTGACAAATAATATTGCTTAAAGCGGTTACAGAATACATTTTTAGCCAAGCAAAAGAATCAAAAATAAAAATCACATTTGTGCTTCTATGCGTGACTCACCCTCTGACACCGTGCTACTCTTTTTATTTCTATTTTACCATGTTTAGCTTATTGGCTCCTCTTTTGGTCTCACGTTTTGGTCTGGCGCCATCTTTTGGACAAATTTGGAATTTCAGCTCTGCCAATTTATTCCTGTGAACAATCCATATTCTACCATTTGCACCATCTCTGCCCCCATGTTACATGACATCCTCCCCTTGGATTGAAAACAGGTATAAACTATCCCTGATTCCCAAGAGCTACTCAGCCATGTCGTCGTCGTCTGAGATATTCACAACCTCAGCGGTCGTTGAAGTAGGGCAGGCCGCTGCCATGTCTCCCTGTCGGGCGATCTCTGCGAGGGCGTTGATCAGGCGCGACAACCGACCAGCAGCGTTGTCGTCGTCAGCGTGGTTCTCCTCGGCGAGAGCTCCCAGCTCCGGTGGTGTCGATCCCTCTGTGGCCACACTCTCGACATCTGCCTCTCCATTCTCAGCCTCGCTCCCGCGTCCTCCGTCTCGAGCCTCATCGTCGTCCTCAGACTCAGACGGAGCTGCATCCACATCCAGCGGGCTTATCAGCCGTACGGGGCTGATGGGTGAGTCGAGGGGAGGATTATTATTGTAGCCAGGCCCTCCATACGTACGGCTGCCGTCTGGATCCCGACGCCCCTCGCAACCCTCACATGGCTCTCTGCACCGGACATAAGACCCATCCTGGGTCCAATGTCCAACACACCGTCCTCCTCCCCGATGCGCAGGCCGGACAAGCCCCACAGGGGCCTCGTTGGGCATCTCCATAGGTCGGTGTAATCCATATCCTGCGTTTGGGTGCGTGTAAAAGTCAGCCGGGAGAAAGCGATGAGGAGCGCTCACTGTCAAACAGCGCCCACATTGCCAATGTGAAGTGACGCATCGGGTGCCGTTCTGTTGACGCCAGGTCATGTGAATCAAAGGCCAGATAGTGCCGTAGGTTCTTCCTGCTCCATGCATGAGAACCGTACGTGCCATCAGGGGCCCTGTGGTTGTCTCGAGCAGAGTCGCGGTGGTCATCAAATCCGCACATCCTTCCCAGCCGAGATGGTCCAAGCTGGACTGCTCTCCCTCTTTTACATACAGACCGTCAGGGACCAGCCAAGCCAAACTAAAGCCGGTCTGATAACAACAGCTTCCCATATAAGATCTCCCGATCACCCAGGCCAATTTCATATTGGTCATTCCGCATAGGATGCATTTAGGTGCATCCGCAATACGGTGTATAGTCTGTAACACATGGAAGCACAAATTTTAACATTTTTCAGGTTACACTTCAAACAATCACCCCTCTGCCAGCCCCTCTTCTATACAATAGAGGGGCTTCTCTGCGGCTGCCCTCCCGCCTCTCGGGGCGGGAGGGGAAAAAAAACAGAGTATGTAAAAAACCAGGTTATCATTGCCAATTGGTCCACCACTTCGGTCCAAAGTAACACAGACAATGACCCCCATACTATGCACCAGAGTACGAGTTTGGCCGTACGCCATCTCCACGTGACAGAGGTGCGGGCATGCTGGTCAAGTCTGGCTACCATCTTTATAACATACATGGCCATTCCTATCACTAATATTGCTTCTAATATGACAACCCCGAAAACAACATAATAAACAAAAATTGACACCACTTCCAAAACACTCCACAAAATAAGCAATACAATTTCGGCAATACCTCTGGGTGTATTAGGGTCAACATACATTCGGCCATGCATGTAGACTACAAAAAGACCCAAACCCATCGTGTGTCTTGTGTATAAAAATCTCAAAATCAAAACCTTAAATATTGATATGACCAAAATCACGGGGCGAGTGAGTTGTTGCAAATCCCAAGACCCAGAACAGCAGTAGGCTGTCCATATACTAAATAAAACCCAATATTGAACTTCGTTACTCACTCTCATCGCTCCTGGCCTCCCTCTTGGATTTAAGAACCCACTTGAGCTGTTTGTTGCCATTATTAGTTCTCCTTTTTGTTTTTCTCTTTTGTCTCTTGAAGTTCCGGTCTCTGAGCTGTCAGGCTCAAATGCCCTACTGCCGCCCGACTTCTCCTTTTAATAAGACGTTCCGACCACCCCTCTTGTGGGCTGTCATTTGCCTAACTAAAGACGCCCCACTCTCGCGGGGGTCGAATAAAATCTTCTTAATACTTCCTTTTATGGCCATGCACAGAGTCGCTGCTATTCCTATCAATGCAAACCCTACTAGCACCCACGCCCAGATTGGCCCCAGTACTGCCTCCAAGGCACCGGCGACCACATCACCAAAGGCCTCAACCGCGGCACTTGTTACTGACTGCAGCGCCGCCCCTATTTTCTCATACCAAGTGCAATCATGAATGTTTTCTCCATGGCCACATTTTATCCAATGCTCTGAAGGGGAGAAACATGTTCCGTTATTAAAAATTCTATTGGGGCCAATCCAATCAAAACCCATAAACTGCCGCCCCTCACACAGACTCTTTCGGAACGCACGCCCTTCAGCAATCTGTATCAGCGCAGGCAGCCGATAGGGGATAGACACTGGCTCGCTTAAATTTAGCAACCCTTCATTTTGTACCCAGGTATTACAAGGCGCCCGGTTTCTAGCGGGCTGACGCCTCCACCTGTTTTGTGGCGAGACGTACTCCCACAAAGCTCCTTCTACACTCCTGTATCCTTCATCTTGATATTTATCTAAACAATATTCTTTCCAATTAGGCAGTGTAACACATTGTTCACGAGCTAAGGTAATCAAACATTTTGTTTTCTCAGTGTTACAAGTCATCGCCCAGGGCCGAGGATTCACATAAATATATGGGGAGTACATTCCTGTGGGCTTGATATCAGTCTCTTTTGAATATACCGTTGACATAAATTGGTATTGAACCCAGTAATTTGTTGTTACATTTAAACAGGGTATAACCCATTGCTTCATTTCATACCCATTAAATCCCCACCATGTCTTGGCGGGGTCTCGAACTTTTATTTCAGACCATGCCTGTAAAATTCCTTTCACTGTTTTGTTTGCTAAGAGACTGGCACAGTTGTGAACCCACCTGGTGCCCAAGACGGATCGCTTGATCTCATCCAGGTCACATCTTGGCGACTTCCCAACTGTCCAATCCCTCCCATGCAATCCAGCATAAATTTTCCCCACCACACATTGGTCAATTCTGTCAAATTCTCCCGGAGTTACCGTCAACAAATCGGCAGGAGTGGGTAACCGTTGAACCCATAAGTGCCTTGCTGACGGGTATAACCGGTGTCTGCCCTGGTAACTGCTGGGCACAGCCATCCGTGTTTCTACCTGCCATAACCATGGAAATGAACTATTTAGCCAAAATTCAAAATCTACTGGTTCCTTATTTGGGTTGAACTTCCTCCCTCCCCTTGTTGACACTGCGACAGGGGACTTCATTTTTTGGAATTTAAAGGCCCACATTATCACATGATAATTATTCTCACAAAATTGTCCCACGTTAAAGTAACACGCATTTAACCTACTAAAAACTCTCTGACAGTCCCAAAATACTGACTTCTGGCTGTCGGACAAACTTCTCGGCACCCGGTTAAGGCGACGCTTACTTGAATAATCCTGAGTTTTTTCGCAAACCAAATCTAAACAACTCCAGCACGGCTCCCATCCGGGATAAGTGCCACGGCACGTGGAGTTTTTCATTGGGGCCGGGAATGAAAATTCATCCGGCCTCTTTCCACTCTTTTCCCAATACCCTCCTTTTGATTCGGGCAACGGGACACACGAGGCATTGCTATACCATTCCGCATGCTCTTTGCCCATTTTCAAAATCCAATTTCTTTTAACAATTTTCTCTTCACGTTTGTTCTTGCAAATCAAGCTTATTGTTAGGTTAGCAAAGTTTTCTGGCGCTTTGAAGTACCTCATATCACAAGCACTAATGTTACTTCTTATTTGCCCTGTCCAATTCACGTGACCCAAATGTTCGGGAAAGTGAGTTACTTCACTCACTATTTCCCTTTTTGTCTTAAACCGTCTTTCCTCCTCGTCTCCTGCGCGCGGAATTGCTCCTGGTTCCAGTGGCAAGGCGATCATCTTCTCTCGTCGTCGCAGCACCGATGTCCAATATTGTCTGGTAGCGATGTCTGGTGCTATGGATGTATTCCATTTCACGGTGACGCTTCCAAAGTCCACTGCCCAACAGGTTTGATTGAAGAGCTTCGTTCCATCGTACTCGACATTGATCATCTCCATTGGGTCATAGCGGGCCGCGCTCTTCCAAAATGTGAAGCTGAGTAGGATGCTTGTTAAAATGACTGAAAGTATTATAGCTGTCAGCCAATCCGTCACCAGGGTCTTCTTCCATGATATCGCCGGCTGAGGAAAAATAGATGGTCTCCATCCAATTGTGCTCCAATCCATTGGAGGGTTGTCGGGTAGATTCGGTGGTTCGTCGCAAAAAGGCGAAGCGCTGGGAATCTCATACCCGCTGTCTGCAAATAAAGTTGCTCCTCGACTTCCAAAGTTCGGCTCTGGATTTCTGCTCACGGGAACTGTATTCGCGTAAATTGGCTCCAGAGCTATCCATCCCTGGTTTGCATAAATCTCTTGCTCTTCCTCCACAAAAAACGGATTCCTCCAGTTCTTTCCATCGTTGTCTGTGGAAGCCCCGGTCCCGGGGCTCAGCCCAACCGCTGGTCCCGCTAGGTCGCCACCAGCGGGATCATCCGTGTAGCCTGGGAGGGTCATTGGTGACCCCCCACTCTCCAGGCTCATTGTTCTCCTTCTCTTTGCTCCGCGCGGGAAGTTCATGGTTGGTCACTCCTCAGGGCTGAATGAAGATCTGGTTCTTCTCTTCTGGCTTTATAGGAGATCTTCCAGCCCCTCCTCCTTTCCTGACTCCTCCCTTGTGCCAAAGAAACCGTCCTCCTCTTTGGCTGGGCCCTTCTTCCGGCGGTCTCCTGGTTTTCTTTCTGTTAGTAGTTATGTACAGTCCATTAACAATACATTGTTATAGTACTTCTATATACACCTGTATACATACACCGCTATATGCACACTCATTTTTATATACACATATGTACACCTTCTTCTTTTTTTTTTTTTTTTCAGTCGTTCTCCCCCTTGGAATCTGGCCGGCTCCACAGCCTAGTCAGTTCCTCTACTGCGGCCCGACCCCTTTTTTTCTTTTGGGGTTCTGTTTTAGTGGACCACACTGCATAATAGGAGGCCTTTTGAGCCAACGTTCCCAGCGGCCTATTGGATGCAGACGGTCCTGGTTCCTCGGGCCTGGTGTCTACCGCATCATTCGACATGTTGTTCTCTTGGCTACCGACTTGTTTCCTGGTTTCGGCGGCTTTGCGCTTCATTTCTGCCAGCACTGGACATGTCTTAAGGGTGCGGTGACGCTCCGGACCCCATCTGGTGTTTCCTTTTCCATCACATCCAGGCGTGGGACACACCTCGAGGCTTCCCGCATACACCGGGCAAGATCTAAATGAGCGGTGGTGAGTTGCCCCTGGTCGGGCGCTACCGCTCCCGTCGCAACCAGGAGTAGGGCAATTTGCCGGATACAACTTCGTCCAATCAAAGGGGGTCCAGTCCAGTAGAATCTTCCCGGGCCGGTCACTTACGCCACCGCCCTCTGCCTTTGGACATGCTACTAGGTTTTCCCCCGGGACTTCTGTTTCCGGGGGGACAGAGGTGATCTGACTCTCCACTTGGACTCCTGCTTCTGGCAGGAGTGAAGTGGTTTGACTTTCCACTTGGATTCCCGGTTCTGGCGGGAGAGAAGTTGGTTGAATTTCCACTTGGACTCCCGGTTCTGGCGGGAGAGAAGTTGGTTGAATTTCCACTTGGACTCCCGGTTCTGGCGGGAGAGAAGTTGGTTGAATTTCCACTTGGACTCCGGCTCCTGGCAGGAGAGAAGTGGTTTGACTTTCCACTTCAGTGCTGCCTTTTTCAACGTTATTTTCCTCCCTCAACACTGACCGGAGCATGTTCCCTACAGCTGGACTTTTCTGTGCCAAGCCCTGGCCGGGATCTTCTTCCCATTCTTTTGCTTCTGACCGGTCAAGGTCATCCGTCTGTTTGGCCTTTCCTCGAGGTTCCATCGCTGCTACTGTGTCTGGCTCTTCCCTTGTTTGTATTTGTTCACTAGGAATATCCCGTACTTGGGGCCCGATGTTTCCCATGACTGCAAGCTGGCCAAGCCTTTTGGCCTCCAATTTGATTCCCAGGGAATATATTCCTTCGTAGGGAATGATTGCCATTTTCACTGTAATCCCTACCAGTGCTGCTTCACCCTCACTCACTATAAGGACTGATCCGACTTTATTCCCAGGGGCAAAACAGTACATTCCTTTTTTCGTCACATACTGGAAGTCTTTGTTACTCGTGTCCAAAACACTTCGATAGCAGTACATGTTACTCACGGTCGGGCTTGTTTCCGCAGGGGCTGCCTCCACTTTGACCAATGGTGCGTCCTTGCACGCCACCAACTGGGCTATAGCCCGAGCCCAAGTCATGGGCCTCCAAGGTCCTTCTAGCAGGTCTCCCAGGGCGGCTTTCCCCCCTGCCGAAAGGACCGACGCACGAGCAAACAAGGCCATTTCGTTGGCCTTTCCTGTACAACTGTTGGGGGCAGGCTGGCCGTCTGGCCCTGGCCACGGCCAACAATGGCCCAAGGCTGCATAAAGGTTCTTCATAGCCTGATTATTATCATACGCCGGCCAAGATGCTCCTCCCAACACTAAATAGAGGGTCGCCAGGGGGGTCATTGCCCTGGTGATTTGCCATCCCTCTGCTTCTCCGACTTTCAATAATTTTCCTCTTGTCATGCGATCTAAACACATGAGGCAATATTTCAGCTCATCGCCGTCCCACACACACGTGCACGAGCTAATTTGTCGAGCCCGTACATCCGTAGTTGGTCCGATCTCCCACTGTGAAAAAAACACCATTCGTGCCAAGATGGTAATTCGACACTGGTGGCATACCATGGCATCTAATACTTTGACTGGAAGCTTGTCCTCATTTCTCTGGGCAAATTCCAGCTCTCTTACTTCGGTGGTCAGTACAGGTGGCATCATGAAGCCTACTCCTGACCACATAGTAGGCAACAAGTTGGGTGTCAAACAAATGACACAAGCTTCGTCGACCCATGTCCAGTGAAAATGTTCTGGTCCACCGGGTGTGCAACCCCGCTTGGCCAATCTCACCAGATTTAGGGCCCTTCCGGTCTGGATCCCATTTGGTGTTCTTCTTACGATGACCGCACCCTTGTGTGCGGCCATGCGCACGAAGGCCGGGATTGTTCTGTAGTCCGTTGCCATATGTTTTCTTTGGATTACTTCTTGGCTTGAATTGGGTCAGCCGATAACGGCTTCAGCTGTTCAACTCCTTGGATACCTTTCTTCCTCAAACGTACTGTGTTTTTATCCAACACTTCACTGACGATGTCCGAGCAGTCGTACTTGGCCTTCACCGCTGTTTTGCTGTTCAGGTCCCTCGACTTGATCCACACCTTCTGTCCAACACTGAACTGGCACTTCTCTTTATTCTGGGACGAGCCGTCTTGGGTTCTGCCCACTTCCTGGGACACAAAGAGTCGTTGATTGAGTTCTTCGGACGGGGAGGGCCGGCTGCTCCTACTCCTCCCGTTCAGGTCTGCAACCAAATCAAGTAGTTTAGTACTCCACTCTTTCCCGTTTGCATTTTTTCCCAACCAGGTTTTGACTAGACCTATACTTCTTTCAGCCACCCCGTTTGCTTGTGGCGTGTAAGGGGGCGAATAGACTCTGACTATTCCCCACCTACGACACCACTCGTCCACCTGGGCGTTTTTGAAATGAGTTCCATTGTCTGTTCTCAACTCTCTTGGGATTCCTAGCCACATGCACCCGTCTTCTAGTGTCTTGATCACACTGTTTGCATTGGCTTTTCTTACTGCTTTCAGCCCGACGTGTCCTGACATCGAGTCAACCAGCACAACAAGGTATTTCTCACCCTTTGCGCCACTTATTCCCATGGGGCCAGCTACGTCCATACAAACCGAGCCCCACGGCACAGTACTCCTGATCGTCAATCCGTCCGTGCGTCGTCCTCTTCGCCCTGCGTTGTATTTGTTGCACGGATTACAATCCCGCAGAACCGCACGAATCATTCGGTCAGGGACCCAGAGTTCCAGCTTCTCTAACTCTTTCCGCGTAGGCAGTGGACCCGCGTGGCCTAGTGCTTCATGCACTGCCGACACGACTTGCCTCACGCTCTTGTCTGGGACCACTTTTCCGCGAGGGGTCTTGTCCCATTTTTCTGCTCCTACAACTATTATTCTTCTTTCCTGGACGTATCGATCAACTTCGTTATTCCCTCTCCAATGAGCTCCTTCTTTTACATGAGATTTCTGGTGAACCACATCCAGACTCAAATTTAGCCGTAACTCGGCTATTTTTTTCCACACTTCATAGTGGGCCACTAGTTTTCCTTTCGCGCCCTCAAAGCCATTCTCTTCCCAAATGGCTAGATCAAATTTGAGAGCTTGCGCGCAATAATGACTGTCAGTTATAAGTCTTACGCGTCCAGCGTGATTTTTTTCCGCTTCTAACAGTCCTTCCAGCACTGCCGTGGCCTCTCCTGCTTGCGCGCTGCCGGGTGTCTTTCCTTTGCGGCGGCAACGCTCCACTCCATTTTGCTTCAGAATAAAACCCCAGTGGGCATTCTGCTCTCCTTCCTTTTTTGACCCATCGGTGTAAAGAGTCCATTCATAGGGCTTCTCTTCATCCATACTCTTTTTGAGTATCGGCTTCTTTGTGGAGGTTGTAGTTGGTCCAATTTCCAAGTCGGGGTCTAGTAGGATGTCCTCCCATCTGCCCCATCGGATGTTGGTCGCTTTAGTGCTCTCGATTGTAGTCTTTCTTAGAAAACGATGCACGTTACTTCCCGTCTGTACTTTGATACCTTGTCCTTGGGCCAGGTCTTTTAAATTACTCCAGTACCTTGCCAACACTGCAAGTTCTTTCTCCTCCTGGGGGAATTTTTTCTCGACGCTGGACAGGGTGTAGGTCCACAAGGCCACCAAACCGGCACCTTCGTTACTGACCGACACCATTGCATCATTTTCTTCGCACTGCACCTTTGCGACCAGTCTTACTGTCAAACTTCGTGGCTCCAGCCGCACGGCTTCTCGGACGGCCTGTTTCAAATTATTCAAGTTCTGATTGTCACTGTCTGACCACTGCCACTTTGTTGGTTTTTGGCCCTCCGGAGTTTTCTTCAAGCGGCTGTACAGTGGCCTTGCATGCTTCTGATAGTGAGGAACATGATCCCGCACATAATTGCACAGTCCAAGTATTCGCTGCAACTCTGTTTCTGATCTCGGGGGCGAGATCTGTTCGATTTTCTGTCGAAATCCTTCTGAGATTCCTAGGTTTTCAGTCACTTGAAATCCCAAGTAATCCACTTGGAATCGGGCTAGTTGGCATTTCTTGAGATTCAGCTTGAGGCCGGCAGCGGAGACTCGTTCCACCACTTTCTGCAGCAAGTCCAAATGTTCCTCCTCTTCGTCATTTGAAACAAACACATCATCGATGTACACCGTAACATCCAAACCACTCAGAACTTGTAAAACCGCTGATTGAAATACATTTGGGGAGTTTTTGTATCCTTGTGGCAATCTTTGCCACACGTATGATTTCCCTTTGTGCGTGAATGCTGTTTTTCCTTGTGATGTTTTGGCCAGTCGTAGTGAAAAGAACCCGTTTGCTAAATCAATGCATGATTTGTATTTCTTCACTCTTAAAGTCTTTAGGGATGCCTGGGGATTTATGAGGCTCGCTCGATTAGCCACCGTCCGGCGGTTAAGAGCTTTAAAGTTTATAACTGGCCTCCATCCTCCCCCTGACGCCTCTGGTTTTTTCACTGCCTGAATTGGGCTGTTGGTCACTGGATTTGATTCTTCCCGAATGATGCCAAGCTGTAGGAGTTCCTTTACGATTGTTTCCATTTCAGCCACTGCTTCGGGATTCAAGGGATATTGTCTCACCGGTGGATGTACTCCTCCTTCAATTGTGTGGATGTATTTTGATCCAAGGTCACCACAGTCGTTCTTGAAATGCGCCACAGCTGCCTTCTCCAATATAGCGGTCAATTTCTGCTTCCCATCTGGAGACAGGTCGCTGTTTTGGACCAATTGGACCCGGACGGAATCCACATCCACAGGTTTGTACCACTCATTCAGTGGCATGGTTTTAGTTGGACCCACTCGGACTGTTTTTGCTTTGATGTTTTCCAACCTTGCTTTGACTGGCTGACGCTGATGTGCTGGTTTTTTCAGATCTTCGGCGTCTCTCAATGTCAGCAAATTGTGGGGCCCTTTCACCCAAACGATTCTTTTCCAGACTCCAATCGGCATGTTGGTCACTGATCCATCTGCCATCATAACAGTTAGGTGTCCTATCACTTTCAAGGCTTTGCGGGTCATCGACACCTCGGCTCCGGTATCTACCAAATATGGAGCTCCATCAATATCAGTGTAGAGATTGTCTCCCTCTCTGTACACGCCTGACAGGGTGACCCGCGCCTCGTTTTCACTTATTTTCTGGGCCCAGCAGGGGCCGCAGCCTTGCGAGCCTCTGCCAGGGCCTTCCTTTCTTCTGGTGACATTTTGTCATACACATCTTTTGCCACATAACCAGTTGAGTTCACTTTACCATAAAGTGGTTTGGGATTATTTTGGGTGTTCTGTCTCTGATTATCATTAAATTTTTGCCCCTTCCCATAAGTTGGCCGTGGTGGTGGTTTCCGACCTGCTTGTGTATCCTCTGTGCGAGTGCGAGTGCTGCCCGATGGATTCGGCTTTTGTCTCTCCATGTAGTGTTTTGTTACTCTGTCCCATTTCTTTATGGATTCTTCGATTCGTGCCAGAGTTGCCTCCGCACCCAGCTTCACAAAAGTGGTGTCCTTGTCCTCGGTTACTGCTCTCAATACTCGCACGTATCTGTTTGGGCTTATCACTTGCTTCAACTTATGCCACACATTCAGCAAGGTGAGACCCTGTTTTAATGCTTCTTTAGCTCTGGTTATATGTGCATCTTCGTCGTCTTCTTCATCATCCACCCACCTCTGGTAGGCTTCCTGGGCTGTCTCATCCCTTCCAATGGGCTCGGCTGTAATATATTGTAGCCACAACTTCTTTGACAACTCTCCGCCCGGACCGTCTTTAATTACTGGCCAGGTTGCCAATAAATATTCTTTAACGCTTTCCTTTTGGTACTTTACGCGCACCATTCCTTTCAGAGTTTTAAAGGCTCGTGTCTCTCTTTCCAGGTCATTTCCAGGCATCCCTGTATTTTCCAAATAAGTCACTCCCAGTTGCGTGGTGCTCGGCTGAGCTTGTTGGGTGAAGTTTCCAATTGTGTTGGTTTGTGTGGACATTGCGGGATTAACAGTGTGTGTGTCCAAATCTTCACACGCTCTCAGTTCTGCTTGAGCGGCATCATACACACCCTGCTTCATCCTCCGCAACAATACGTCATACATTACGGTCACAAAGCCGTCCCTAAAATTTTTTGTCAAATCTGTGTAACTTACTAGGGTGTGGTAGGCTGGTGTGTTTAACACATTCATTGCCTCCCTGTAAGTTAGTTTCACCGGGACGTCTAAATTTCTTTCTATTTTTTCCCACCAGGCCGGCGGGAAAGGGTATTCTTTCTGTTTGACTTCTGGGATGTAGGTTTTCCTTCCATCCTTGGTTTCCACCCATCCTAATTGAACTTCCCTTGCCAGCCTTTCCGAAGCCTGGAAAATGCTTAGCACTGGCTGTTGCTTTTTGGCTCCTTTCCGGGTTGCTCCTAGCACAACTCTCGGTGGGGGGTCATTAGGATCAGGAGGGCCCACTGCCGACATCACCGAAGCCTGATCTTCCTCTTCGGAGACCACGTCATCACTTGAGGTGGCCGCCTCCCTGCCTTCTCCCTCTCCATCATTATCACCCTCTTCCTCGTTGGATGTATGAGCATGTTCAGTGGCCCCAACTTCGGTGTTCCTCGATCCTATTTGTTGACGTGGGCCCTGAACCGTGGAGGGTCTATTTTTGGGAGTAGACGTCAGGCGTGCTCGGTAAGAGGTACCAGCCACTTTTCGGTTTGATTTTAAAACCACTCTCTTCTCTCTGGCCATTCTTCTCCCTCTTTCCTGAGGTGGTTTCTCTGGAGCCGGGACCTCGGTTGGTGCCGGATCCGGCCCCCCTGGTCTAGTTATCTCTGGGTTGATTTTGTTGGCCACGGTCTCGTCCTCATCCCCTGCCGTTGGGGATGGTGTCCTTGACCGTACGGTCCTTACTTGCAATACTGGGGTAAAACTTGAGGCTGCCCCTTTTTCCTCTTCGGTTCGGATTACTCTGACCGATGGATGGGGCAGGACTGTCACCTTCTGTTGTGTTTGCTGTTCCATTTTCTGCTCTTTCCGAGCCACCAGTAGAGCTTGGTCATATGTGGCTTCCAGAGCTACTAATTCCCTCTCTCTTCTTTGAGAGGCTGATATTGCCAACACAAACTCCAGCCCTTCCACCGCTGTGATCGGGGTGGCTATCTGCAGCTTATAAGCCCCTGCAATTGCTGTTTCTGCAATTTTCCATGACATCCGTCCAGATCTGACGCCATTCACTTCCGTAACTATTCTTCTGGCTCCCCTCTCGATGGCAGCATCCACCGCTTTCTCCAGAATTTTTGTCATCATCTTCAGGTAGTCCTGCTGGTCCAGGTCTGCACTCCACTTCTGCACGACGGCATGTATTATCATGTGGTATTTTGATCTTCCCCCACTTGTGAAGATGAAGGTAAGATCCTCCGGGTCATGTTCCATTTGTCGTCTTGCATCTTGTAGGTCCTCAATATATTTTTCACCGGCCATCAACCTCAGCCGTGAATCAAAGGTCTGGTTCCAGGCACGGAATTTGTCGTTGGTGAAAACAATGAGGGCGTCTCCTGTCAGTGACCAAATATCTCCGACAAACTGGCACATCAGCACTCCGTTGCCCACAATCACTTTCTTGGTTGATTCTTCCGGCAAAGACGGTAGGGGGTCTTTCCTAATAAGGGGATTAAGCTTCGGTGCAAAGGCGCCTCCGCGCCTGGTGTCCTTGGCCTCCCATACCTCCTCTGTGTCTCTGCTCGTGCCCAGCCCTTCTTCCTCGTTAGGCACTTCCTCTTCTTCTTCACTGGAGAATACCGGTTGATTCGTCTTTTTCTCCAAAATACTTCTCATCCTTGTCAGGTGCTGCAGGCACTCGTAATAGCGAGGCACTGCCTGCACTTCTCCAGGTAATGGAGTTGCAAGCTCGCTCTGGATGCCAGATTCGTTGGTCAGCATTTTCACTATTGAGTCCAGATCTGTGCTTGTGCTTATTATTTTTATCATATTACATTCCTCCACCATTTTTGCCCCCCATTCACACCAGTCAGGTGCTTCTCTTCGAGTGTAGCCCCTTTCAGGGTGGGCTGACACTATTATTGAGAGTCCATCCTCTCCTGGCTGCTCGGCAAAAAATCTTCCATCTTTCTCGATGGCTTCTTTCATCCGCGTCGAGAGGCATTCCGCCTCTATTGACGGGTTAGATCCCACTATGTATTCAGTCCATTTCTGAGGCCACTTCTCCAAGCCTCCTCCATACAATATTACACATGCTGGTTCTTCATGTCGTCTCAAAGGGTCCGGATTAGACCCCTCCTTTCTGGTTCCTTCCATAGGATTACCAGGTTCGAGGTCCAGTCCTCTTCCACTGCTAGCCATCTTTTCAATGAATAGCAGTTTTTCCAGTTGTAGGGTCGAGCTGTCTCCTTTCGAAGCCTTTCCGTGCGCACTCGGAACAGGGTCGATTCAGCTCTTAGTTACTCAGCGGCGCCCTTTGCGTCGCCTCTACTCAGAACACCAATATGAGAACTCTTGCCTCACTTATTGATGCTCTCAACGGTGGGATGCACGTTTTTTCCTTTTTCTTTTTTTTTTTTTCCCACCAGGTTCTTTTACTGACAGGAAATCCTAACAAGGGTATACTCAAAAGCAAATTGTAATTCAAACGTTATTGTAGCGAACAGGAACTGACGACTAATCATCAGTCCTAAACCATTCAGCCCTACAATTCTTGGGAACCTGTAAGTCACAGAGGGTCGCCAACAGTTAAGAATCATAAACCATACAAGCCTTAGAAGAATCGTCTTGGCCGTTTACTATCCCTGGTGAGCTTCAATTGTAGTCCTCAACAAGCGGAAAAAGGGAAAGGGCGGAAAGAGGGAAAATCCATCTGTGAGTTCAGCGGGCAGAAGTCCGTAATCCTTTGATGCGTCCGGGAACAAAAAATTTTTGTAATCCACAATGTGTCGTGGAACAAAAAAAAAATTTTTGTAATCCACAAAAGGAATTCAGCAACAAAAATCTTGTAATCCACAGTGTGTCCAGGAACAAAAAAAAATTTTTGTAATCCACAAAAGGAATTCAGCAACAAAAATCTTGTAATCCACAGTGTGTCCAGGAACAAAAAATTTTTGTAATCCACAATGTGTCTCGGAACAAAAAAATTTGTAATCCACAAAAGGAATTCAGCAACAAAAATCTTGTAATCCACAGTGTGTCCAGGAACAAAAAAAAAAAAAAAAAAAATTTTGTAATCCACAATGTGTCTTGGAACAAAAAATTTGTAATCCACAAAAGGAATTCAGCAACAAAAATCTTGTAATCCACAGTGTGTCCAGGAACAAAAAAAAAAAAAAAAATTTGTAATCCACAATGTGTCTTGGAACAAAAAAAAAAAAAATTTTGTAATCCACAATGTGTCTTGGAACAAAAAATTTGTAATCCACAAAAGGAATTCAGCAACAAAAATCTTGTAAGGGGGAAATTAGTATATATTATATAATGAAATTAAGAAGGAAAAAGGGAAAAAGAAGAGGGGAGAAAAGCCTTCTTTTCTTTCTTTTTTATCTTTCAAAATAAAAAGCCCTCTCTTCTGTCGGTCTCCTAATTGTCTGACTCCTCCTCGGCTTTGGTTTTGGCATGAAATCTAAAACATTCGCAGGCTCCTCGTCAACTGGTTCATCTTCTGTATTTATACCCAATATCCGTGCCCATGTACCGGCCCCTCTTTCTTTTGCAAGTTCTGCCGCATACTCTGCGTATACTACAAACATTACTTTCAGCACCCCATACAAGTACAAGCTGTGGAGGAACTCCTCCTTACTCATGCCTAAAGTAATGTGCTGAGGGGCTACGGTCACCGTTTACTATGACACAATACAGTTCTAATCCTCCCGTGCTATCAAGGTTCTTTTCTAGGAAACTCTATTCCTTAAAGAGACTGTACTTATGTCACTCAAGGCCGTTCTGACATTTATTTGTATCAGTGAGTGGAATTAAAACAGCTTCTGGGAAGAAAAAACTGGAAAACTCCACACAGGTTCGTTTTGGAGCTGTGAGCAAAACAAAAAAAAAAATGTTCTTCTATTTTCTTATTTTTATTTTTTCTAAACTTTTAATCACAACCCCCCTCCTACTCGTTGGGCGCCAAAATGTCAAACGCACCTCTTGCATTAAGGTGCCCCCGGCTTCCCGGTAACGGGTTTGTTTTAGCCGGGTTCGGAGATTCGTCCGTAATCTAACCACCCGAGTTAAATTAACTCCACCGGAATCAATCTAATTTCTGTACGACGCCAATCCCTCTCAAGTCACCCGAAGCTCGAGCCGAGTAACTCAATTCGAGGCAAGACTTCGAAGTGACCGCATCGTATTGATGGCTCCCCGCTAGTGTTTGAAGTTCTTATTTTGTTACGGATATTTTTTAGATGTCTTTGTTAAGACCTCAGGGATTCGTTTGTTTAGCGCACCCAAGCACTAGTTTTTGCCGAAGTAAATGTTGATATGGGTCCGTTCCACTTGGTCGCTCATGCAGCGAGCCGACCAACTTTTTCATTCGAAAAAGAATAGAATTAATAAAAGTGTGACAATAATAGCATTTAAGAAGAAAATTAATGCACTTTATATGATTAATTCTAACTTCCTATACGTAGATCTAGCACTTGACCTTCGGAGTTCTTCACCCCACTTAATTGCTTCAAAAAGAATAGCAACTTTCTTAAACCGAATAAAAATGTCGTGCTCTATTTAGATTTGCCCAATAATTAATTTGGAAGGCAAGTCTACTTTTTGATCGTGTCCCATTTAGCTTTTGACGCGGCCCGACAAAAAGGGGAACTGGGCCGCGCCCGACGGACAGTTGAAATACTTTTATCCTCCGCCAACTTCACTGATTTGTTTCAATCGTCGTCGTTATGTTATTTAGAGGAAGTAATTTCTCAACCGAATTCACTTTTAATGAAATCAACTCTTCCGTTAAATATTTACAAAAGTTTTTTAATTCTCTAACTTGCTCAGAGTTACTTTTTACGCGACCCGTCAAAAAAGGGGAAGCGGGCCTGAGCCTTTCAAATAGTTAAATAACTTTCCATTCTACACAACCCAATAATCTGATTTAACACTTCCTTTAATTTATTCAGACGAAATAACTTTCGAAAGGATCGCAATTCACTCGTGGCTCAAATAACTACGGAAGTTATTCAAGTCTCTAATTTGTTCAAAGTTCCTTTTTACGCGGCCCGTCAAAAAAGGGGAAACGGGCCTGAGCCTTCGGTTGCATATTCAGTACAAATCCGCGCACAACGAAGTAAGTAATATACAAAACACATTTATTGGAAAAAAACATGGAATAGAATTACAAATCTCAATTACTCCAGAAACTGAACAATTTCACTCACTGATACCCGTGTTAATAAAATCATTCAATCCCAGAACAATTCGATTGCAAAACACAGTTCATAAAAAAGGGAAGAGGTAAATACCAGCTACGTGCTATTTTTGGTGGAAGCAAAGTCGAGTGATCAGTTCGATCTTGCTTCTAAAATCCGAATTAGGGAAACAGGCTGGCCACGAGGGAACCGGCGGCCCGATGACTATTCCCCCCTCTCGCTTAAATACATAAAATATAAAAATCCCTCTCACCTATCTCCAGTCCAATTTTTGGGAGTAAATCCAAGTTAATTTCAGTCCAGTGATCCTGCGTCTCACACAAAGATCTTCGGGACTTTTGGAAAAAAATCTTGAAACTCCTCCGGGCCTCTTCACGTATAAGCGCTCTTTTGGGGGAAAAAGCCCTGAGCTGTTTCTGCCGGATCTTTTATAGACCGCTCGGTCCCCCCCCTCCCCTTTCTTTTCTCCTGTACTTTCCCTATAGGGTAAGACTGCCCAGTTTTCCCACGCCTATAGAAGGGACTGGCCAGCTTTCTCACGCCTATAGAGGGACTGGCCAGCTTTCTCACGCCTATAGAGGGAACTGGCCAGTTTCCCCACGCTTGGTTATCTGTGGCCTTCAGCAGCTGTTTCCGCCCTGACCACGCAGTACTTTCCACCAAATGCACAGCTAGTGGCAAAACCTTTCACTTCCCCTTTTCTTCTCTTTCTCCTACATAAAAATAACTTTTTAAAGTTACGCTTCAATTTACTCTAAAATAAAAATCCAAACCCTTGACCTACTTTTCTAAACAATTTATGTCACGCCACTATTCTCATAGTGACGGGTCTCTTAATCGAATTGACAAATAATATTGCTTAAAGCGGTTACAGAATACATTTTTAGCCAAGCAAAAGAATCAAAAATAAAAATCACATTTGTGCTTCTCCAAACAATTTATGTCACGCCACTATTCTCATAGTGACGGGTCTCTTGATCGAATTGACAAATAATATTGCTTAAAGCGGTTACAGAATACATTTTTAGCCAAGCAAAAGAATCAAAAATAAAAATCACATTTGTGCTTCTATGCGTGACTCACCCTCTGACACCGTGCTACTCTTTTTATTTCTATTTTACCATGTTTAGCTTATTGGCTCCTCTTTTGGTCTCACGTTTTGGTCTGGCGCCATCTTTTGGACAAATTTGGAATTTCAGCTCTGCCAATTTATTCCTGTGAACAATCCATATTCTACCATTTGCACCATCTCTGCCCCCATGTTACATGACAATATGTATATATATATATTTTCATAGGATATGTTACTTCTATTCAACTGCAATATCACTACTTTGTTGTAAGACGTATGCAACGGAATTTCGTTTTGTATGCACCATGTGCAGACAAGATGACAATAAAGTTTGTCTAAGTCTAAGTCATGTCAGGTCAGCTGTCTGGAGAGAGAGAGAAGTCAGGACCTGCGGGCGGAGCACCACCGTGCCACCGCCGCCATGACGGAACTCAAAAGCAAACTCCATGAGGAGAAGCAGAAAGAGTTAGCCATTACCAGGGAGACATTACTGCGGCAGCATGAAATGGAGCTGATGAGAGTGATCAAAATCAAAGATGGAGAGATCCAGCGACTGAATGCCTTGGTCCTCAGCCTGAGGGACGGCTCCATGGACAAGGTGATCCGCTCTATCCGTGTCTGACTATCCGCACGCCACGTCGGGCTTCGATGCGGCCGCTACCGTATTGTGTAGCTTGTCCCCAGTAAGCGTCGCGGCGCTCCGTTGCGGTCTCAACGGCCCGGTGTGGCGCAATGTCTGCTCAGGTGAGGAGGGGGGGCGCTTTGCTGGCGGAGGTGGAGGAGACGCGGCGGTGTCGGGAGACCGAGCGGTGTCGCCTCCACCAGGAGCGCGGAAGAAGCCCTGGCAGCGGCCCAGCAGGCCTGGCAGTCCCGAGCGGCCGAGCTCCGATCGGCTCATCACCAGCATCGGGAGGAGCTGAGCCGAACCAAGAGAGACTGCGAGAGGGAGATCCGCCGACTGGTAGGACTGATCAGATGCGCGGTGCGTGGCTATGTTCCCAATTTCGTTGTATACCTGCAGTGCAATGACACCTAAGGCATTCTATTCTATTCTATTTCACAAGAAGAAAATGTCCGGTTGCTCGCTTCGCTTTTGTCACAGCAAAGGTGTTCTAGTCGATTCAAGAAAAAAATTGGCCGGTTGCTCTCTTTGTTTTTGTCACAATTCTGGCAAATGAGTTTGCCCGCCTGCCTGAGCGCTCCCCGTTTGTACATCCAGACGGATGAGATCAAGCTGAAAGACAGAGCGGTTAGTGTTTTGGATGAAGCCCTGGGGCCGGCCACGTCCACCGCCTTCAGCTGCAGACTCAGGCTGCCGAGCAGCAGATCGCTGCCCTGAGGGATTCCCAAAGGGCGGGCCTAAACTACCCTGGAAGTGGGGTCAACGCCGCTACTAGCAATCCTCTTCATTGCGTAAGCCACCTCATCACACACTTGCAGTATGCATGACTTAGTTTGTTGCTGGAGGAAGGTAGCACAAAAACAGTTTTGAACTTTGAACGAGTGCTTGTGTGTGTGTGTTGCGGGGCGTTTTCAGTCTCAGGAGGATCGGGACACGCGACGGTTTCATCTGAAAATCGCTGAGCTCAGCGCAGTCATCAGGAAACTGGAGGATCGAAACGCCCTGCTTTCTGAAGAGCGCAATGAACTGGTAATTTATTGACGGCACGCTTGAAGGTTTGCGCTACGTTTGATGCGCGCCATCCAGCGAGGCACCCATTGCGCTTGCTTATTAGTTGAGCGGCGCGGCGAGTCGGTTGCCTGGTAGATGTCTTTTATTGGGAGCCAAAGCCACGATTCCGTTCAAACCGATGCAAAAGGAATGGATACATTCTGGCCCGCGTGTTGTGCGTCTTTCACATCCCGCACTTCATGCTTGCAGCTAAAGCGACTGAGAGAAACAGAAAGCCAGTTTCTGCCACTCCTGTACAAAAACAAACGCCTGAGCAGGAAGAATGAAGAACTCTCGCTGGTGCTGTGTCGCCTTGAAAACAAAGTGCGCTTTGTCACCCAGGAGAACGAGGAGATGGCAAGCTTGGTAAGTCGACGCGGACAACGGCGGCGTGCCAACAGAGTCCACTGCATTTGTGTTCCACAGAGAAGGCCTAGTTCGCTCAATGACCTGGACCGCGGTTGCGGCCAGCAGGACGGTGAAATGGAGTTCCTTCAAGTTGTGGAGCAGCGGCACATCATCGACGACTTGTCCAAGGTCTTCAGGCAGGCGACTCGGTGCACGTACGGCAGCGCCGCGCTCGCTCGCTGTCGCCAGGAAACCTTTTCCGTCCAAAGCTTGGCCGGCGGCCGCCATCCAAAAAATTGGCCCCTTAAATTCCGACCTTTCAAGCAGGAGCATTGTGCGCACGCGTTTGAACACGCTTTAGACTTGTTTTGCCGTTTTCAGCAGCTCAAAGCTCCCGTTTTGTCAGCGCCTTTGCCACTCGCTGTGCGCTGAAAACGACGGACTTGCCCGGCTGCTCAGCCCGTCAACCATGAGCCGCGAGCGCGACGTCATTGTCCGTAGGCAGCTAGTGGCAAAATGCACCCTGTTAGAGTTGCGCTCGCTCCAACTTATTTTGCAAGAACCACACGGGAGACAAGTAAGTTCTTTTGGACACCTGCAGGTGGAGAGTCCATCCGTTGTACGAATGAAGTCTGACTCTCGGCTCCTGCACGAGCATTTTAATTAAGAGAAACAGGGTGGGTGTAAGAGTGGATTGAATAGAGGAAGCCCTTGACCTCTAGTCAAAACATAGCAAGGGGTGTTTTACGACTTTGTGTAGGAAGGGATAAGCGATAGGGATAAATAAGGGATAAATAATATTTATTACAGGTCGCAGTCAAAGTCAAAGCAACACAATGATACGATAAAGATAATCTGGAAAACCCTGACACACCCTGTAGTTGTCACTTTTGGAAAAGACGAGCGTCCCTCCAATCATCGCCGGTGACGTGTTTTTCAGGCTCTGGAGACAGGAGCTCATGTCAGAAATGTCATTGTGAGTCGCGTTTGTTTCTGCGCCGGAGCCTTTCGTTCCCTTTGCATCCAAAGAATCTCAAAGGCGGATTATTTGTGTCGACAGGAGAGAGATTTGCTGCTACGATACCGACGTCGAGAATCTCTGAGGAGGAACAAAGCGTGAGGTCCTGCAAGGTGAGTCTGTTTGTTTGCGGCTGCTTGGTGTTGCGCAAGATGAAATGGCCTTTTTCTCGCTATCGTTCCTCTCGTCGATTCATCGTGAGGTGTCGCTTCAGTTTGTTCAGAGAGATGTTTGCTTCCGCGCCCGCAGGTCATCGAAACATTTTACGGCTACGACGAAGACGTGTTGGTGGACTCGGACGGATCGTCCTTGTCTTTTCACACCGACAGAACCCCCGACACGGAACCCGAAGAGGTAGCCCGCCATTTCTGCCAGCGTATTGGCACCAAACATTCCTCTTCAGCCTGGAATCGGACTCGTCTTTGCGTCGCGGGTGCTTTGTCGCCGGTCTGACTGATTCTGGTACTAGTGCTGTGTTGCATTGGTGTGTGCATGAAGAGGCGGAGCTTCGCTACCGCCAGCTGACGCAAGAATATCAAGCGCTGCAACGAGCCTACGCTCTGCTAGCCCAGACCAGCGAAGGGGACTACGACGCCGAGAAGGAGATCAAGGTGGCGCCCCTTCCCGCAACCCCCGGCCGGGTCGCAGCCTCCCCGTTCTCACCCAGCCTCGGGTGTTCTCTGGTCTGAAAGGAGGAGGAGGAGCCTCCCTCCTCCTCCTTTCAGACCAGAGAAAAGCTGATGGTAGAAATGGGTCACTATCAAAGCAGAGTAGCAGATCTGGAGTCAGCGCTGAAGCAACAAGGACAGGTAAGCTCATCAATGAGCACACCTTTTTCTCAGACAAAATAGCTACATTCTTCAGTCACTCATCCGTCTGGCATTACTGGACCAACCCCCCCCCCCCCCCCCCCCCCCCGAACGTGGCTGGGAAAATGCGGAGAAAAGCAAATGTCATTTTCCAGTCAACCAAAGAATTTGTGGATGAAAATGACACAACATTCCAAAGCTGTCCACGCGTTTGTCTCTTCTAGAATGTCAAGTGGGTGGAGGAGAAGCAGCTGCTGCGTCAGAGCAATCAGCAGTTGGCCGAAAAGGTGATGGAAAGAAAGGCGCTGGGCGGAGTCGCTTGGCGTCACACCTGTCGGGAAGCCCCGCAGATGAGGTCTGAGTGTCTTTTCAGGTCAGGCGGATGGAGGCGGAAGAAGCGCGTCTGAAAGAGCACATCCAGGATATCCGAGACCAAAACGAACTGCTTGAGTTCCGCATCCTGGAGCTGGAGGTGGGAAGACTCGCACAAGCGTGTTGAGGCCAGAGATGTGACGGACGGACGGACGGACGGACGGACGGATGCATGCCTCTGCCTTTCAGGAGAGGGAGTGGCGCTCCCCCGTCTTGAAGTTTCTGCAAGTCCGTTTCCCAGACGGCCTCAGCCCTTTGCAGATCTACTGCGAGGCCGAGGGCGTGAGCGTACGTAAGGCGTCCCTCGCAACCCTAACCTTAACCCGAGGTCCCAGAACACCTTACATTGCTCCTTGCGCCTTTCCCCCGGACATCGTCATCAGTGATCTGATGAAGAAGCTGGACATCCTGGGCTATAACGCCGTAAGTGTATGTCGAACTCCTTATGTTCGCACTCCACGAGACTCGGCGGCTCAAATGTGACTTTTGGAAGGCTTTGCGCTGAAAGAAGCTTGTTGACGCTGTGCCTTTGGGCTCTTGCAGAATCTCACCAACGAGGAGCAGGTGGTCGTGATTCACGCCAGGACCCTTCTCACCCTAGCCGAGAAGGTAACGCGCACGTCCACGCACGCTCTCGCATTCTGCTTATGTGACAGCAGCCTTTCCTCAGTGGTTAGAATACATCAAAGTGACCAAGTCAGCACTTCAACAGAAGATGTTGGACATTGAAAGTGAGAAGGTAGACAGACACGCGACATCAGCCAAGGGGAACTCCGGCAATGTGCCCCAACAATTCTGACCTTGAGCTGTGCTAGGATATGTTCTGCAAGCAGAAGGGCTACCTGGATGAAGAGTTGGACTTCAGGAAGTGTTCCATGGACCAGGCTCATAAGGTAAGCCGCCCGCAAATCTCCCGCCGGACCACTGATGGACGAGGATTGCGGCCCAGAGGATCCTGGAGCTGGAGGCCATGTTGTACGAGGCGCTACCGCAGCGGGACTGCCCCGCCACGGACGGCGAAAAAGCCAGCCACGCTGGCGTGAATGACGTGCTGACGGCGGATCAGAGAGAAGAGCTTAGGAGCGCCGTGGACCAATGGAAGCGAGCCCTGATGTGCGAGTTGAGGGAGCGCGACGCTTGCATCCTCCAAGAGAGAATGGATCTGCTGCACAGCACGCAACAGGTAAGGGCCCAAAGCCAGCCCGGCACTTACTTGCACGCTTACTGGCTTTTGAATGCCACTTTCCATTTGTCCGTCCTAGAGGAACAAAGAGCTGAAAGAATTCATCGAAGCTCAGAAGAGACAAATCAAACAATTGGAGGAGAAGTTTCTGTTTCTCTTTCTATTCTTCTCCTTGGCCTTCATTCTGTGGCCCTAACACCAGCTGGTGAGTGAGCTCCAGCGGCACCGCACTCGACACCTCCGATACACTGCCAGCCGGTCTCAGACGTTGGCAGACGCTCCGATGCCAACGTATACCCCCCGCCACGGTGACAGAGGCACCGCGTCACACCGGCGCTCATCCAATCAGAAGGCAGGAAAAGCAAATTCACATGCAGGGCACTTTTGAACCAGAAGAGAGCGCCACAAAAAACGGTTGTTGCCCCAAACGCGCACTAAAAAGGGTCAGAATAACAAGAGTCCCACTGGCCAGCCGGGGCCACCCGTCCAGCTGTTTCTTCAGGGGGGAAAAAAATTGGAGTCACCGGTGAGTACATTTTGCATTTAGCTCTGCTTTTCTGCTTCTGTCTTCAAGTGTGTGGCATCCTGCGATCAAAGATTCAGCCAACCCCAAAGCGGTTGACCTCAACGTCCCACCACCATGCCTACCAGAGCAGGTGACGTGATGCTTTGGACATCCTTCCGTCTCAGATGCCCAAAAGTACTCTTTGCCACATCTGCGGCAATACGGTGTCTTTTCAAAGGTGCAAATAAATCCAGCGTGGGCGGAACACGCACGTCTTCGGTTTTTCCCGCTTTGTTTGTGTGACAGCTGTTGTGAAAATTTTATACAAATAAAGTTGTATAGTACAGGTTTGGCCAAGCCGCAACTCCCGAACCGCATGCGGCTCTTTTATGTTCATATCAACATTTGTGTGTGTGTGTGTGTGTGTGTGTGGGGGGGGGGGGGGGGGGGGTTGTGCGTGTTGGCTTCACTTGAGTTCAATTTGGTATTTTGGTCAAAAGCGCATGTGGTGAAATTCCACAAAGTAGGATGGGCAAACACATTTCTTTAAACTATGAGTGTCAATTGGGCTCTCGAAATGGCAGGGAAAAGATGCACAGCAAAACGAAAATACGTAGATGAACACAGGACGTTTTAATCAGAGTGGGAAAGTTTCTATTTTTTGTTGAACGTGATGGCAAACCATTCTGCCTGATATGTCAGACCTCAGCGCATTTCAAAGATTCAAATCTTCAGCGCCATGCACTTCAGCTCACTCCATGCTAACATTGATCAGGCGTCGAACCCGCATCATCATGCTTAAGAGGTGGCCATGCTAACCAGTGCGCCATTTTGTCAACGCATAATAACTAAGTCTACTGGTCAAAACAGCGGTTACTATATGACGTCGCTACGTCGTGGTCACGTGACGCAGACAAGACGTCAATGGACGTGGGCAGAGTTAACTTGTTTAAAAGGGAGTAGGCAGAAGAAATATTTAATTTATTTAAATCTATTTTGAGTGCACACCATTATGCCAATGCATAACAACTGTAAATCTACTAAACAAAACAGCGGTTGCTATATGACATCTGCCACGTCGTGGTCACGTGACATACGTGACGTCGATGGGCGTAACTTTCGCCGGAATTCAAATCCGCGGGGAGAGTTAACTTGTTTAAAAGAGAGTGGGCAGAAGAATTATTTAATTTATTTAAATCTATTTGGTGTGTGCGCCATTATGTCAATGCATAACAACTGTAAGTCTACTAAACAAAACAGCGGTTGCTATATGACGTCTGCCACGTCGTGGTCACGTGACGCGGACGTGACGTCGACGCCTACTTTACATCCCACCGATCACAGGACCCCTCGGCTGCATAACCGTGCCCCCTTCCCAACCAATCGGATTTGCTATACGCGAAAACGACGCCAATGGAAAGAGCTTCCGCCCAAATTTAAATCCGTGGGCGTGGCTCGCAGCAGGAAGTAGGAAAATGGCGGCGATGTTGACAAAGACACAGCGGATGGTAACATACGACTAACAAGAGAAATATTTTTATTTTCTGCTTGCAACTGGACCGTCCAGAGCGTACACGGTAAGTACAACTCATCGTTTTTAAAAAGAAGTACTTTTGTTGCCCTGAAAAGCGAGTGAGCGTGGCGTTTGTGGGGGACGTCGAATTTCGACGATTCTTTCTGGTCAACGGTTGTAAATGATTGTGTTAAAAAAGAAAACTTGATGTAACTCTACTTTTAACTGCCGTTTCAGATAGATTTGGAATTGCATCACATCCAATTTTGCCTAGAGCGTACACGGTAAGTAACACTCGTTGTGTTTAAGGAGATTTACGTTTGTAATAGCAGAAGTGTAGCCGCGTTGCGTTGTACGTGTGAATGTTGGTCCGGGCGAAATGTTAATGTTCAATTTCATTCCTTTAGGTTCCACGGTGTTTGTTGGCTGCAAGTTTTCCACTGCAAGAAGAGGCTCATATCATTGACCAGGAGCGAGCTACAATGGTGAGTAGCCATAACATTTATGTTAAACACTTCCTATTTCATGTCTAACAGTACTTGATTTAACAAATAACCATAAATAAATACAGTGTGGGCACTGAAGTTAACATATGTGATTATACTGCCTAATCTGTCACCGAGTAGATTGTTGCAAAGTAATATAAGATCCAAAGTTGTAATTCAGAATAGTTTTCAAAAGAAGGCCATTAGAATTATATACAAGTCTGATTACCCTGAACAAGCTATTAATTAAATCACAAATTCTTCAATTCAAAGATTTGGTAGATTATCAGACAAATAATGTCTAACAGTAATTGATTTAACACATCACGATAAGTAGATTGAGTGTGGGCACTCTCAAGTTAACATATGTGATTATACTGCCTAATCTGTTACAGAGTATGTTGTTGCCAAGTAATGTAGAATAGATCCAAAGTAGTAATCCAGAATAGTTTTGAAGAGGCCATTAGAATGATAAACAAATCTGATTACCTTGAACATAATAACAAGCTAAGTGTTTAATATGTCCTATGAAGTCAAAATTGGGCACCATCATGTGGTGAAATTTGGAATTGCATCACATCCAATTTTGCCTGGGAACAAACAGATTACATAAATCTTAGTTTTGAATAAGCCACTCCTTCTCAAACAAGTAAACTCTGCCCATTTTGCGCAGTAGATGTTCTGTTAATATCTAGTATTTATACAAAGTCATAATTTAAATTGCTTTCAACCTTCATTCATCGGTTCAACCAACATTACTCGCTCTTATTACCAACTTGTATTGATTTAACTAAGCGTTTAATACTTCCTATCAGGTCTCAAATCGAGATTTGGCAAAATACAATTTCAGCAAATCCAATTTTGCCAGGGAACAAAAATAGATTAAATAAACTAAATAAGTCCTCTTCCCATTAAATAAATCAGAAAAGTCTGTCTTGTAACCAGTCCTCTTCAAACAAGTAAAGTCTGCCCATTTTGTGCCGTAGATTTTGTGTCTATGCCTAGTATTTAAACAAAATCATAATTTAAACGACTTCTTTCCTTCATTCACTTTGGAAATTTGGAATTGCAGCAAATCGAATTTTGGCAGGGAACAAAAATAGATCAATTAAACTAAATAAGTCTTCTTCCCATTAAATAAATTAAAAAAGTCTGTCTTGTAACCAGTCCTTTTCAAACAAGTAAAGTCTGCCCATTTTGTGCCGTCGATTTTGTGTTAATGCCTAGTATTTATACAAAATCATAATTTAAAGGACTTCATTCCTTCATTCACTTTGGAAATTTGGAATTGCAGCACATCAAATTTTGCCTGGGAAGAAAAGTAGATTAAATAAATTTAATAAGTCTTACTACTTCCCATTAAATAAATTAAATACGTCTTACTTGTTCCCACTCCTTTTCAAAACAGTAGTTTAAAACGAGGGCCCTTCACTCAATCTTTAACCTCAACCCCGCACGTTGTGTTGTATCTGTGAATGTTGGTTGTGGCCAAATGATAGTTTTCTTTCATTCGTTTAGGTTCCAAGAAAACTTGATGTAACTCTACTTTTAACTGCCGTTTCAGATAAGCGGGTATTACGTCGCAGTCAAATGCCGCGGATATGACGTAATTGCCCGAACCTCCGCCAAAATTCAAATCTGTTGGCGCGATGGCCGTGAGCCACTGAGCAGCGACGATTATCAACAGAAATATCTTTATTTTCTGCTTGCAACTGGACCGTCTAGAGCGTACACGGTAAGTAACACTCATTGTGTTTAAGGAGATTTACGTTTGTAATAGCAGAAGTGTAGCCGCGTTGCGTTGTACGTGTGAAAATTGGTCGAGGCGAAATGTTAATGTTTAATTTCATTCCTTTAGGTTCCACGGTGTTTGTTGGCTGCAAGTTTTCCACTGCAAGAAGAGGCTCGTATCATTGACCAGGAGCGAGCTACAATGGTGAGTAGCCATAACATTTATGTTAAACACTTCCTATTTCATGTCTAACAGTACTTGATTTAACAAATAACCATAAATAAATACAGTGTGGGCACTGAAGTTAACATATGTGATTATACTGCCTAATCTGTCACGGAGTAGATTGTTGCAAAGTAATAATATAAGATCCAAAGTTGTAATTCAGAATAGTTTTCAAAAGAAGGCCATTAGAATTATATACAAGTCTGATTACCCTGAACAAGCTATTAATTAAATCACAAATTCTTCAATTCAAAGATTTGGTAGATTATCAGACAAATAATGTCTAACAGTAATTGATTTAACACATCACGATAAGTAGATTGAGTGTGGGCACTCTCAAGTTAACATATGTGATTATACTGCCTAATCTGTTACAGAGTATGTTGTTGCCAAGTAATGTAGAATAGATCCAAAGTAGTAATCCAGAATAGTTTTGAAGAGGCCATTAGAATGATAAACAAATCTGATTACCTTGAACATAATAACAAGCTAAGTGTTTAATATGTCCTATGAAGTCAAAATTGGGCACCATCATGTGGTGAAATTTGGAATTGCATCACATCCAATTTTGCCTGGGAACAAACAGATTACATAAATCTTAGTTTTGAATAAGCCACTCCTTCTCAAACAAGTAAACTCTGCCCATTTTGCGCAGTAGATGTTCTGTTAATATCTAGTATTTATACAAAGTCATAATTTAAATTGCTTTCAACCTTCATTCATCGGTTCAACCAACATTACTCGCTCTTATTACCAACTTGTATTGATTTAACTAAGCGTTTAATACTTCCTATCAGGTCTCAAATCGAGATTTGGCAAAATACAATTTCAGCAAATCCAATTTTGCCAGGGAACAAAAATAGATTAAATAAACTAAATAAGTCCTCTTCCCATTAAATAAATCAGAAAAGTCTGTCTTGTAACCAGTCCTCTTCAAACAAGTAAAGTCTGCCCATTTTGTGCCGTAGATTTTGTGTCTATGCCTAGTATTTAAACAAAATCATAATTTAAACGACTTCTTTCCTTCATTCACTTTGGAAATTTGGAATTGCAGCAAATCGAATTTTGGCAGGGAACAAAAATAGATCAATTAAACTAAATAAGTCTTCTTCCCATTAAATAAATTAAAAAAGTCTGTCTTGTAACCAGTCCTTTTCAAACAAGTAAAGTCTGCCCATTTTGTGCCGTCGATTTTGTGTTAATGCCTAGTATTTATACAAAATCATAATTTAAAGGACTTCATTCCTTCATTCACTTTGGAAATTTGGAATTGCAGCACATCAAATTTTGCCTGGGAAGAAAAGTAGATTAAATAAATTTAATAAGTCTTACTACTTCCCATTAAATAAATTAAATACGTCTTACTTGTTCCCACTCCTTTTCAAAACAGTAGTTTAAAACGAGGGCCCTTCACTCAATCTTTAACCTCAACCCCGCACGTTGTGTTGTATCTGTGAATGTTGGTTGTGGCCAAATGATAGTTTTCTTTCATTCGTTTAGGTTCCAAGAAAACTTGATGTAACTCTACTTTTAACTGCCGTTTCAGATAAGCGGGTATTACGTCGCAGTCATGTGCCGCGGATATGACGTAATTGCCGGAACCTCCGATTCAAATCTGTTGGCGCGATGGCCGTGAGCCACTGAGCAGCGACGATTATCAACAGAAATATCTTTATTTTCTGCTTGCAACTGGACCGTCTAGAGCGTACACGGTAAGTAACACTCATTGTGTTTAAGGAGATTTACGTTTGTAATAGCAGAAGTGTAGCCGCGTTGCGTTGTACGTGTGAAAATTGGTCGAGGCGAAATGTTAATGTTTAATTTCATTCCTTTAGGTTCCACGGTGTTTGTTGGCTGCAAGTTTTCCACTGCAAGAAGAGGCTCGTATCATTGACCAGGAGCGAGCTACAATGGTGAGTAGCCATAACATTTATGTTAAACACTTCCTATTTCATGTCTAACAGTACTTGATTTAACAAATAACCATAAATAAATACAGTGTGGGCACTGAAGTTAACATATGTGATTATACTGCCTAATCTGTCACGGAGTAGATTGTTGCAAAGTAATATAAGATCCAAAGTTGTAATTCAGAATAGTTTTCAAAAGAAGGCCATTAGAATTATATACAAGTCTGATTACCCTTAACATAACAACAAGCTATTAATTAAATCACAAATTCTTCAATTCAAAGATTTGGTAGATTATCAGACAAATAATGTCTAACAGTAATTGATTTAACACATCACGATAAGTAGATTGAGTGTGGGCACTCTCAAGTTAACAGATATGATTATACTGCCTAATCTGTTACAGAGTATGTTGTTGCCAAGTAATGTAGAATAGATCCAAAGTAGTAATCCAGAATAGTTTTGAAGAGGCCATTAGAATAATAAACAAATCTGATTACCTTGAACATAATAACAAGCTAAGTGTTTAATATGTCCTATGAAGTCAAAATTGGGCACCATCATGTGGTGAAATTTGGAATTGCATCACATCCAATTTTGCCTGGGAACAAACAGATTAAATAAATCTTAGTTTTGAATAAGCCACTCCTTCTCAAACAAGTAAACTCTGCCCATTTCGCGCAGTAGATGTTCTGTTAATATCTAGTATTTATACAAAGTCATAATTTAAATTGCTTTCAACCTTCATTCATCGGTTCAACCAACATTACTCGCTCTTATTACCAACTTGTATTGATTTAACTAAGCGTTTAATACTTCCTATCAGGTCTCAAGGCAAGATTTGGCAAAATACAATTTCAGCAAATCCAATTTTGCCAGGGAACAAAAATAGATTAAATAAACTAAATAAGTCTTCTTCCCATTAAATAAATCAGAAAAGTCTGTCTTGTAACCAGTCCTCTTCAAACAAGTAAAGTCTGCCCATTTTGTGCCGTAGATTTTGTGTCTATGCCTAGTATTTAAACAAAATCATAATTTAAACGACTTCTTTCCTTCATTCACTTTGGAAATTTGGAATTGCAGCAAATCGAATTTTGCCAGGGAACAAAAATAGATCAATTAAACTAAATAAGTCTTCTTCCCATTAAATAAATTAAAAAAGTCTGTCTTGTAACCAGTCCTTTTCAAACAAGTAAAGTCTGCCCATTTTGTGCCGTCGATTTTGTGTTAATGCCTAGTATTTATACAAAATCATAATTTAAAGGACTTCATTCCTTCATTCACTTTGGAAATTTGGAATTGCAGCACATCAAATTTTGCCTGGGAAGAAAAGTAGATTAAATAAATTTAATAAGTCTTACTACTTCCCATTAAATAAATTAAATACGTCTTACTTGTTCCCACTCCTTTTCAAAAAAGTAGTTTAAAACGAGGTCCCTTCACTCAACCTTTAACCCTATTTATTCACCTTCTAGGCTAAGTGTTAAAGGCTAAGTGTTAAAGGCTAAGTGTTAAAGGCTAAGTGTTAGAGGCTAAGTGCCAGAGGCTAGGCGCCAGAGGCGAGTTTTTGTGGGCTGAAGTTTTAGTGGGGTTAGTGTGAATACAATCCAAAAGAATACAACAGAATACAATACAATAGAATATAATACATAGATTAAATTCAATAGCTCTTACTACTTCCCATTAAATAAATTAAATACGTCTTACTTGTTCCCAATCCTTTTCAAAAAAGTAGTTTAAAACGAGGGCCCTTCACTCAACCTTTAACCTCAACCCCGCACGTCACATTGTGTTGTATCTGTGAATGTTGGTTGTGGCCAAATGATAGTTTTCTTTCATTCGTTTAGGTTCCACGGTGTTTGTTGGCTATGTTTTCCACTGTCAGAAGGATGAAAATACAAAGTACAACGCTTGGACGTGGGCGAAGACGTCACCGGTGAGTCCTTCCTTCCTATTTATTTACCTTCTAGATGCTAGAGGCTAAGTGTTAGAGGCTAAGTGTTAGAGGCTAAGTGTTAAACACAATACGAACAACACAACGATACTGCACTGAACAACACGATACCGCACTGAGAAACACGATACCGCACTGAACAACACGATACCGCACTGAACAACACCATGCCGCACTGAACACCATGCCACACTGAACAACACCATCCCGCACTGAACAACACCATGCCGCACTAAACAACACCATGCCGCACTGAACAACACCATGCCTCACTGAACGACACCATGCCGCACTGAAAGACACCATGCCGCACTGAACGACACCATGCCGCACTGAAAGACACCATCCCGCACTGAACACCATGCCGCACTGAACAACACCATCCTGCACTGAACAACACCATCCCGCACTGAACAACACCATGCCGCACTGAACAACATTATGCCGCACTGAACATTATGCCGCACTGAACAACACCATGCCGCACTGAACAACACCATGCCGCACTGAACAACATTATGCCGCACTGAACAACACCATGCCGCACTGAACAACACCATGCCGCACTGAACAACACCATGCCGCACTGAACAACATTATGCCGCACTGAACAACACCATGCCGCACTGAACAACACCATCCTGCACTGAACAACACCATTCCGCATTGAACACCATGCCGCACTGAACAACACCATGCCGCACTGAACAACACCATCCCGCACTGAACAACACCATGCCGCACTGAACAACATTATGCCGCACTGAACAACATTATGCCGCACTGAACAACACCATGCCGCACTGAACAACACCATGCCGCACTGAACAACACCATGCCGCACTGAACAACATTATAACGCACTGAACAACACCATCCCGCACTGAACAACACCATGCCGCACTAAACATTATGCCGCACTGAACAACATTATGCCGAAATGAACAACACCATGCCGCACTGAACAACACCATGCCGCACTGAACAACACCATCCTGCACTGAACAACACCATCCCGCACTGAACAACACCATGCCGCACTGAACAACACCATGCCGCACTGAACAACACCATGCCGCAATGAACAACACCATGCCGCACTGAACAACATTATGCCGCACTGAACAACATTATGCCGCACTGAACAACATTATGCCGCACTGAACAACATTATGCCGCACTGAACAACACCATGCCGCACTGAACAACACCATGCCGCACTGAACAACACCATGCCGCACTGAACAACACCATGCCGCACTGAACAACACGATCCCGCATTGAACAACACCATGCCGCACTGAACAACACCATCCTGCACTGAACAACACCATCCCGCACTGAACAACACCATGCCGCACTGAACAACATTATGGCGCACTGAACAACATTATGCCGCACTGAACAACACCATGCCGCACTGAACAACACCATGCCGCACTGAACAACACCATGCCGCAATGAACAACACCATCCCGCACTGAACAACACCATGCCGCACTGAGCAACACCATGCCGCACTGAACAACACCATCCCGCACTGAACAACACCATGCCGCACTGAACAACACCATTCCGCACTGAACAACACCATGCCGCACTGAACAACATTACGCTGCACTGAACAACACCATGCCGCACTGAACAACATTATAACGCACTGAACAACACCATCCCGCACTGAACAACACCATGCCGCACTAAACAACATTATGCCGCACTGAACAACACCATGCCGCACTGAACAACACCATCCTGCACTGAACAACACCATTCCGCATTGAACACCATGCCGCACTGAACAACACCATCCCGCACTGAACAACACCATCCCGCACTGAACAACACCATCCCGCACTGAACAACACCATGCCGCACTGAACAACATTATGCCGCACTGAACAACATTATGCCGCACTGAACAACACCATGCCGCACTGAACAACACCATGCCGCACTGAACAACACCATGCCGCACTGAACAACATTATAACGCACTGAACAACACCATCCCGCACTGAACAACACCATGCCGCACTAAACAACATTATGCCGCACTGAACAACATTATGCCGAAATGAACAACACCATGCCGCACTGAACAACATTATGGCGCACTGAACAACATTATGCCGCACTGAACAACACCATGCCGCACTGAACAACACCATGCCGCACTGAACAACACCATGCCGCAATGAACAACACCATCCCGCACTGAACAACACCATGCCGCACTGAGCAACACCATGCCGCACTGAACAACACCATCCCGCACTGAACAACACCATGCCGCACTGAACAACACCATTCCGCACTGAACAACACCATGCCGCACTGAACAACATTACGCTGCACTGAACAACACCATGCCGCACTGAAAAACATAACGCACTGAACAACACCATCCCGCACTGAACAACACCATGCCGCACTAAACAACATTATGCCGCACTGAACAACACCATGCCGCACTGAACAACACCATCCTGCACTGAACAACACCATTCCGCATTGAACACCATGCCGCACTGAACAACACCATCCCGCACTGAACAACACCATCCCGCACTGAACAACACCATGCCGCACTGAACAACATTATGCCGCACTGAACAACATTATGCCGCACTGAACAACACCATGCCGCACTGAACAACACCATGCCGCACTGAACAACACCATGCCGCACTGAACAACATTATAACGCACTGAACAACACCATCCCGCACTGAACAACACCATGCCGCACTAAACAACATTATGCCGCACTGAACAACATTATGCCGAAATGAACAACACCATGCCGCACTGAACAACACCATGCCGCACTGAACAACACCATCCTGCACTGAACAACACCATCCCGCACTGAACAACACCATGCCGCACTGAACAACACCATGCCGCACTGAACAACACCATGCCGCAATGAACAACACCATCCCGCACTGAACAACATTATGCCGCACTGAACAACATTATGCCGCACTGAACAACATTATGCCGCACTGAACAACACCATGCCGCACTGAACAACACCATGCCGCACTGAACAACACCATGCTGCACTGAACAACACCATGCCGCACTGAACAACACGATCCCGCATTGAACAACACCATGCCGCACTGAACAACACCATCCTGCACTGAACAACACCATCCCGCACTGAACAACACCATGCCGCACTGAACAACATTATGGCGCACTGAACAACATTATGCCGCACTGAACAACACCATGCCGCACTGAACAACACCATGCCGCACTGAACAACACCATGCCGCAATGAACAACACCATCCCGCACTGAACAACACCATGCCGCACTGAGCAACACCATGCCGCACTGAACAACACCATCCCGCACTGAACAACACCATCCCGCACTGAACAACACCATTCCGCACTGAACAACACCATGCCGCACTGAACAACATTACGCTGCACTGAACAACACCATGCCGCACTGAACAACACCATGCCGCACTGAACAACACCATGCCGCATTGAACAACACCATGCCGCATTGAACAACACCATGCCGCATTGAACAACACCATCCTGCACTGAACAACACCATGCCGCACTGAACAACACCATGCCACACTGAACAACACCATCCTGCACTGAACAACACCATGCCGCACTGAACAACACCATGCCGCACTGAACAACATTATGCCGCACTGAACAACACCATGCCGCACTGCACAACATTATGCCGCACTGAACAACACCATGCCGCACTGAACAACACCATGCCGCACTGAACAACACGATCCCGCATTGAACAACACCATGCCGCACTGAACAACACCATCCCGCACTGAACAACACCATGCCGCACTGAACAACATTACGCTGCACTGAACAACACCATGCCGCACTGAACAACATTACGCTGCACTGAACAACACCATGCCGCACTGAACGACACCATGCCGCACTGAACAACACCATGCCGCATTGAACAACACCATGCCGCACTGAACAACACCATGCCGCACTGAACAACACCATGCCGCACTGAACAACATTATGCCGCACTGAACAACACCATGCCGCACTGAACAACACCATGCCGCACTGAACAACACGATCCCGCATTGAACAACACCATCCTGCACTGAACAACACCATGCCGCACTGAACAACACCATGCCGCACTGAACAACACCATTCCGCACTGAACAACACCATCCTGCACTGAACACCACCATCCCGCACTGAACAACACCATGCCGCATTGAACAACACCATGCCGCACTGAACAACACCATCCAGCACTGAACAACACCATGCCGCACTGAACAACACCATGCCGCACTGAACAACACCATGCCGCACTGAACAACACCATGCCGCACTGAACAACATTATGCCGCACTGAACAACATTATGCCGCACTAAACAACATTATGTCGCACTGAACAACACCATGCCGCACTGAACAACACCATGCTGCACTGAACAACATAATGCCGCACTGAACAACACGATCCCGCATTGAACAACACCATCCCGCAGTGAACAACACCATGCCGCATTGAACAACACCATGCCGCACTGAACAACACCATGCTGCACTGAACAACATTATGCTGCACTGAACAACACAATCCTGCATTGAACAACACCATGCCGCACTGAACAACACCATCCTGCACTGAACAACACCTTTCCACACTGAACAACACCATGCCGCACTGAACAACATTATGCCGCACTGAACAACACCATGCCGCACTGAACAACACCATGCCGCACTGAACAACACCATGCCGCACTGAACAACACCATGCCGCAATGAACAACACCATCCCGCACTGAACAACACCATGCCGCATTGAACAACACCATGCCGCACTGAACAACACCATCCCGCACTGAACAACACGATCCCGCATTGAACAACACGATCCCGAATTGAACAACACCATGCCGCACTGAACAACACCATTCCGCACTGAACAACACCATGCCGCACTGAACAACACCATGCCGCACTGAACAACACCATGCCGCACTGAACAACACCATGCCGCACTGAACAACATTATGCCGCACTGAACAACACCATGCCGCACTGAACAACACCATCCCGCACTGAACAACACCATGCCGCATTGAACAACACCATGCCGCACTGAACAACACCATCCTGCACTGAACAACACCATCCCGCACTGAACAACACCATGCCGCACTGAACAACATTATGGCGCACTGAACAACCTTATGCCGCACTGAACAACACCATGCCGCACTGAACAACACCATGCCGCACTGAACAACACCATGCCGCACTGAACAACATTATGCCGCACTGAACAACAGTATGCCGCACTGAACAACACCATGCCGCACTGAACAACACCATGCCGCACTGAACAACACCATGCCGCACTGAACAACACGACGTCGCACTGAACAACACGACGCCGCACAGAACAACACGACGCCGCACAGAATAACACAATACCGCACAGAACAACACAATACCGCACAAACAGTTTTAGATAATATTACGTCGCAGTCATGTGACGCGGACATGACGTCAATAGGCGGAACTCACGGCAAAATTATAATCCGTGGGCGTGGCTTGCAACAGGAAGTAGGAAAGCGGCAGTTCTGGCAAACAAGACACAGCGGTTAGTAACACGATGACTAACAAGGCAAATATTTTTGTTTTCAGCTTGCAACTTGACCGTCTAGAGCGTACAAGGTAATTACAACTGTTTTTTTTTAGCCCTGAAAAGCGAGGGAGTGTGGCGTTTGGGAGGAATGTCGAACTCGGCGTCTGCTTCCAGCCACAGACGCCAAATTTCGACGATTATTTCGACTGGTCAACGGTTGTAAATTATTGCGTTGACTAAAAACTTTATTTAACTCTACTCTTAACTTTGCCGTTTCAGATATGCGGGTATTACACAGCGGAAATGACGTCAATAGGCTGAACTCTCGCCAAAATTCAAATCTGTGGGCGCAATGGCCTTGAGCGAGACACCGGATACAAACACGACGATTATCAACAGAAATATCTTTATTTTCTGCTTGCAAGTGGACCGTCTAGAGCGTACACGGTAAGTACAACTCATTGTGTTTAAAAAGATTTACGTTTGTGTAGTTTGCGTTGCGTTGTAACTGTGAATGTTGGTTGAGGCTAAATGTTAATGTTTAATTTCATTCCTTTAGGTTCCACGGTGTTTGTTGGCTGTATGTTTTCCACTGCAAGAAGAGGCTCGTATCATTGACCAGCAGGAGCTACAATGGTGAGTACCCCTTTCGTCTTCCATTTATGTTAAACACTTCCTATTTCATGTCTAACAGTACTCGATTTAACAAATAACCATAAATAAATACAGTGTGGGCAGTCACGTTAACATATGTGATTATCCTGCCTAATATGTTTATCACAAATATGTCACTAATCACTAATATGTTTATTTGTTTATCACAACACCTTTGGACCTTCAGCAATCGATTATTTCCCTTCATCTACATAGAGACAGAATGATGGTGTCTTAAACATCTCATTCATTTCACCAAATAACTTCACGCAGGTGGATAACGGCCGTCTCGGTCACGCTATGTTGCGTGATGCAGTTTTGAAGAACCAAATGCATTTATTCAATGAATAAGTCAAGCTAGTTCTATGTTTATGATGTTGTAAGTTACGGTACCGATTGAAGTTGAGTTCGAAGCCAGTGGAAAACAGCGCTGCGTTTGTGCTCTCCAGGTACAAATGTTGGGATCTCTGACTGACGACCGGGCGAGACTCGAGTAAGAGATGTCCAAACGAGCTCCGGCAGGGCGGGCCAAGGCGGAGCGAACGGACGCCCTTCAGGCCGCCAATGACGAGCTGAGAACCAAACTGATGGACGTCCAGTTAGAACTTCAGCAGGAGAAGAACAAGGTGAAAACCTCAACAGACAGACACTGCCTGCCTCCCTGCCTGCCTCCCTGCCTGCCTCCCTCCCTCCCAGTTTTCCCGATGTAGATTAGACATGCGTGTGCCATGACTGTGTCAGCCTACATCAACAAATGCACCGAGGACGTCAGCACCACTAAGAATATCATCACCCGGGGCAACCAACGACCCTGGATGACTGAGGAGGTACGTCAAACGCTACGAGCGCGGAACTCTGCCTTCAAGTCTGGCGACAAGGAGACACTGAGGACAGCGAGAGCCAACTTGAACCGTGCCATCAGGATAGCGAAGCGAGACCGCAGTCGAAAATTTCAGGATCGTTTCCACGACGTCAAAAACATCAGGAGTATGTGGCAAGGCATACGGGCGATTACAGACTACAACTCACCCTCCCCCCCCCCGGTGGGTGTAGTTGATGCTGACTTTCTAAATGGTCTAAATAACTTCTTTGGGAGGTTCGAGGCACTAAACGGCACTCCAGCAGTTAAAACTGTCCCCCATCAGGAAGAGGAGGTACTCTGCCTTGACTCCGCCGATGTGTTGAAGACCCTGAGGAGAGTCAACCCCTGTAAGGCCCCTGGCCCCGACAACATTCCTGGGCGTGTGTTCAGGGAATGTGCAAGTCATCTGGCTGGGGTCATCACAGACATTTTTAACACCTCGCTGGGCCAAGCCACAGTGCCGGCGTGCTTTAAGACTGCCTCCATCATTCCGGTGCCGAAGAAACCTCAAATCACCTCATTTAATGATTACCGGCCTGTTGCACTGACTCCGGTTATGATGAAGTGCTTCGAAAGGCTGCTTAAAGGTCACATCGTTTCCAGACTCCCCCTATTATTTGACCCGTTCCAGTTTGCCGACCGGCAAAACCGCTCCACTCAGGACGCCATCTCCTCCGTTCTTCACCTGAGCCTGGCTCACCTGGAGGAGAAGAACACCCATGTGCGGAGGCTGTTCCTGGACTTCAGCTCAGCGTTTAACACCATCATCCCACAGCATCTGGTAGGAAAATTGGAACACCTGGGCTTCAACACCCCCCTTCGCAACTGGCTGCTAGACTTCCTCACCAACAGACCTCAGTCAGTCCGGGTCGGACAGAACACCTCTGATGTCATCACCCTCAGCACAGGCTCCCTTCAGGGCTGCGTCCTGAGCCCCCTGCTGTGCACCCTGATGACACACGACTGCGTCCTCAGGTTCACCACCAATCACATCGTGAAGTCAGCAGACGACACAACGGTGGTGGGGCTCATCAGAGACAACAACGACCTGGACTACAGAGAGGAGGTGGAGCAGCTGGTGGGCTGGTGCAGAGAAAACAGCCTGATCCTGAATGAGGAGAAGATGAAGGAGATCATCGTCGACTTCAGGAAAAAACAGCCTCACCACGCTCCACTGATCATCAACAGCTCAGCTGTGGAGGTGGTCAGCACCACCGAATTCCTGGGGGTCCACATCACAGAAGACCTCACCTGGACTATGAACACTACGGCACTGGTCAAGAGGGCACAGAAGCGCTTGTACTTCCTGCGGAGGATGAGGAGAGCCCACCTGCCCCCACCCATCATGAGGACGTTCTACAGGAGCACCATAGAGAGCATTCTGACAAGCTGTCTCTCTGTGTGGTGTGGAGGCTGCACCGCCTCCGATTGGAAGAACGTGAGGAGAGTGGTGAGGACAGCAGAGAGGATCATAGGGGCTCCTCTTCCCTCCATTCAGGACATTTCATCTCAGCGCTGCATGTCCCGTGCCCGTAACATCATCAATGACCCATCACACCCCCACCATGGACTGTTCTCCCTGCTGCCCTCTGGGAAGAGGTTTGCAGCATCCGCTGCAGGTCCACCAGGTTCTGCAACAGCTTTTTCCCTGCTGTCATCAGACTGTTGAACACTAGAACTGTTGAGCTCTAAACTGAACTCTGCATCACACATTCACAGAACTGTACTTTATGACACTACGGACCTCTATCTTGCACTATCTCGCACTACCAACTTTACTGAACTTGTATAAACCCTTTAAATAGAAGTTTAATACATGGTTTAGCATTCCTCTGCACACTCTTGAATACTGTTTTGCCTACTTGCACTATTGCATAATTATCACTGCTGCACTTTATACTTATTTTTAATATATATATATATATATATATAGTATATATGTATATATATATATTTTCATAGGATATGTTACTTCTATTCAACTGCAATATCACTACTTTGTTGTAAGACGTATGCAACGGAATTTCGTTTTGTATGCACCATGTGCAGACAAGATGACAATAAAGTTTGTCTAAGTCTAAGTCATGTCAGGTCAGCTGTCTGGAGAGAGAGAGAAGTCAGGACCTGCGGGCGGAGCACCACCGTGCCACCGCCGCCATGACGGAACTCAAAAGCAAACTCCATGAGGAGAAGCAGAAAGAGTTAGCCATTACCAGGGAGACATTACTGCGGCAGCATGAAATGGAGCTGATGAGAGTGATCAAAATCAAAGATGGAGAGATCCAGCGACTGAATGCCTTGGTCCTCAGCCTGAGGGACGGCTCCATGGACAAGGTGATCCGCTCTATCCGTGTCTGACTATCCGCACGCCACGTCGGGCTTCGATGCGGCCGCTACCGTATTGTGTAGCTTGTCCCCAGTAAGCGTCGCGGCGCTCCGTTGCGGTCTCAACGGCCCGGTGTGGCGCAATGTCTGCTCAGGTGAGGAGGGGGGGCGCTTTGCTGGCGGAGGTGGAGGAGACGCGGCGGTGTCGGGAGACCGAGCGGTGTCGCCTCCACCAGGAGCGCGGAAGAAGCCCTGGCAGCGGCCCAGCAGGCCTGGCAGTCCCGAGCGGCCGAGCTCCGATCGGCTCATCACCAGCATCGGGAGGAGCTGAGCCGAACCAAGAGAGACTGCGAGAGGGAGATCCGCCGACTGGTAGGACTGATCAGATGCGCGGTGCGTGGCTATGTTCCCAATTTCGTTGTATACCTGCAGTGCAATGACACCTACGTAAGGCATTCTATTCTATTCTATTTCACAAGAAGAAAATGTCCGGTTGCTCGCTTCGCTTTTGTCACAGCAAAGGTGTTCTAGTCGATTCAAGAAAAAAATTGGCCGGTTGCTCTCTTTGTTTTTGTCACAATTCTGGCAAATGAGTTTGCCCGCCTGCCTGAGCGCTCCCCGTTTGTACATCCAGACGGATGAGATCAAGCTGAAAGACAGAGCGGTTAGTGTTTTGGATGAAGCCCTGGGGCCGGCCACGTCCACCGCCTTCAGCTGCAGACTCAGGCTGCCGAGCAGCAGATCGCTGCCCTGAGGGATTCCCAAAGGGCGGGCCTAAACTACCCTGGAAGTGGGGTCAACGCCGCTACTAGCAATCCTCTTCATTGCGTAAGCTACCTCATCACACACTTGCAGTACGCATGACTTAGTTCGTTGCTGGAGGAAGGTAGCACAAAAACAGTTTTGAACTTTGAACGAGTGCTTGTGTGTGTGTGTTGCGGGGCGTTTTCAGTCTCAGGAGGATCGGGACACGCGACGGTTTCATCTGAAAATCGCTGAGCTCAGCGCAGTCATCAGGAAACTGGAGGATCGAAACGCCCTGCTTTCTGAAGAGCGCAATGAACTGGTAATTTATTGACGGCACGCTTGAAGGTTTGCGCTACGTTTGATGCGCGCCATCCAGCGAGGCACCCATTGCGCTTGCTTATTAGTTGAGCGGCGCGGCGAGTCGGTTGCCTGGTAGATGTCTTTTATTGGGAGCCAAAGCCACGATTCCGTTCAAACCGATGCAAAAGGAATGGATACGTTCTGGCCCGCGTGTTGTGCGTCTTTCACATCCCGCACTTCATGCTTGCAGCTAAAGCGACTGAGAGAAACAGAAAGCCAGTTTCTGCCACTCCTGTACAAAAACAAACGCCTGAGCAGGAAGAATGAAGAACTCTCGCTGGTGCTGTGTCGCCTTGAAAACAAAGTGCGCTTTGTCACCCAGGAGAACGAGGAGATGGCAAGCTTGGTAAGTCGACGCGGACAACGGCGGCGTGCCAACAGAGTCCACTGCATTTGTGTTCCACAGAGAAGGCCTAGTTCGCTCAATGACCTGGACCGCGGTTGCGGCCAGCAGGACGGTGAAATGGAGTTCCTTCAAGTTGTGGAGCAGCGGCACATCATCGACGACTTGTCCAAGGTCTTCAGGCAGGCGACTCGGTGCACGTACGGCAGCGCCGCGCTCGCTCGCTGTCGCCAGGAAACCTTTTCCGTCCAAAGCTTGGCCGGCGGCCGCCATCCAAAAAATTGGCCCCTTAAATTCCGACCTTTCAAGCCGGAGCATTGTGCGCACGCGTTTGAACACGCTTTAGACTTGTTTTGCCGTTTTCAGCAGCTCAAAGCTCCCGTTTTGTCAGCGCCTTTGCCACTCGCTGTGCGCTGAAAACGACGGACTTGCCCGGCTGCTCAGCCCGTCAACCATGAGCCGCGAGCGCGACGTCATTGTCCGTAGGCAGCTAGTGGCAAAATGCACCCTGTTAGAGTTGCGCTCGCTCCAACTTATTTTGCAAGAACCACACGGGAGACAAGTAAGTTCTTTTGGACACCTGCAGGTGGAGAGTCCATCCGTTGTACGAATGAAGTCTGACTCTCGGCTCCTGCACGAGCATTTTAATTAAGAGAAACAGGGTGGGTGTAAGAGTGGATTGAATAGAGGAAGCCCTTGACCTCTAGTCAAAACATAGCAAGGGGTGTTTTACGACTTTGTGTAGGAAGGGATAAGCGATAGGGATAAATAAGGGATAAATAATATTATTTATTACAGGTCGCAGTCAAAGTCAAAGCAACACAATGATACGATAAAGATAATCTGGAAAACCCTGACACACCCTGTAGTTGTCACTTTTGGAAAAGACGAGCGTCCCTCCAATCATCGCCGGTGACGTGTTTTTCAGGCTCTGGAGACAGGAGCTCATGTCAGAAATGTCATTGTGAGTCGCGTTTGTTTCTGCGCCGGAGCCGTTCGTTCCCTTTGCATCCAAAGAATCTCAAAGGCGGATTATTTGTGTCGACAGGAGAGAGATTTGCTGCTACGATACCGACGTCGAGAATCTCTGAGGAGGAACAAAGCGTGAGGTCCTGCAAGGTGAGTCTGTTTGTTTGCGGCTGCTTGGTGTTGCGCAAGATGAAATGGCCTTTTTCTCGCTATCGTTCCTCTCGTCGATTCATCGTGAGGTGTCGCTTCAGTTTGTTCAGAGAGATGTTTGCTTCCGCGCCCGCAGGTCATCGAAACATTTTACGGCTACGACGAAGACGTGTTGGTGGACTCGGACGGATCGTCCTTGTCTTTTCACACCGACAGAACCCCCGACACGGAACCCGAAGAGGTAGCCCGCCATTTCTGCCAGCGTATTGGCACCAAACATTCCTCTTCAGCCTGGAATCGGACTCGTCTTTGCGTCGCGGGTGCTTTGTCGCCGGTCTGACTGATTCTGGTACTAGTGCTGTGTTGCATTGGTGTGTGCATGAAGAGGCGGAGCTTCGCTACCGCCAGCTGACGCAAGAATATCAAGCGCTGCAACGAGCCTACGCTCTGCTAGCCCAGACCAGCGAAGGGGACTACGACGCCGAGAAGGAGCTCAAGGTGGCGCCCCTTCCCGCAACCCCCGGCCGGGTCGCAGCCTCCCCGTTCTCACCCAGCCTCGGGTGTTCTCTGGTCTGTAAGGAGGAGGAGGAGCCTCCCTCCTCCTCCTTTCAGACCAGAGAAAAGCTGATGGTAGAAATGGGTCACTATCAAAGCAGAGTAGCAGATCTGGAGTCAGCGCTGAAGCAACAAGGACAGGTAAGCTCATCAATGAGCACACCTTTTTCTCAGACAAAATAGCTACATTCTTCAGTCACTCATCCGTCTGGCATTACTGGACCAACTCCCCCCCCCCCCCCGAACGTGGCTGGGAAAATGCGGAGAAAAGCAAATGTCATTTTCCAGTCAACCAAAGAATTTGTGGATGAAAATGACACAACATTCCAAAGCTGTCCACGCGTTTGTCTCTTCTAGAATGTCAAGTGGGTGGAGGAGAAGCAGCTGCTGCGTCAGAGCAATCAGCAGTTGGCCGAAAAGGTGACGGAAAGAAAGGCGCTGGGCGGAGTCGCTTGGCGTCACACCTATCGGGAAGCCCCGCAGATGAGGTCTGACTGTCTTTTCAGGTCAGGCGGATGGAGGCGGAAGAAGCGCGTCTGAAAGAGCCCATCCAGGATATCCGAGACCAAAACGAACTGCTTGAGTTCCGCATCCTGGAGCTGGAGGTGGGAAGACTCGCACAAGCGTGTTGAGGCCAGAGATGTGACGGACGGACGGACGGACGGACGGATGCATGCCTCTGCCTTTCAGGAGAGGGAGTGGCGCTCCCCCGTCTTGAAGTTTCTGCAAGTCCGTTTCCCAGACGGCCTCAGCCCTTTGCAGATCTACTGCGAGGCCGAGGGCGTGAGCGTAGGTAAGGCGTCCCTCGCAACCCTAACCTTAACCCGAGGTCCCAGAACACCTTACATTGCTCCTTGCGCCTTTCCCCCGGACATCGTCATCAGTGATCTGATGAAGAAGCTGGACATCCTGGGCTATAACGCCGTAAGTGTATGTCGAACTCCTTATGTTCGCACTCCACGAGACTCGGCGGCTCAAATGTGACTTTTGGAAGGCTTTGCGCTGAAAGAAGCTTGTTGACGCTGTGCCTTTGGGCTCTTGCAGAATCTCACCAACGAGGAGCAGGTGGTCGTGATTCACGCCAGGACCCTTCTCACCCTAGCCGAGAAGGTAACGCGCACGTCCACGCACGCTCTCGCATTCTGCTTATGTGACAGCAGCCTTTCCTCAGTGGTTAGAATACATCAAAGTGACCAAGTCAGCACTTCAACAGAAGATGTTGGACATTGAAAGTGAGAAGGTAGACAGACACGCGACATCAGCCAAGGGGAACTCCGGCAATGTGCCCCAACAATTCTGACCTTGAGCTGTGCTAGGATATGTTCTGCAAGCAGAAGGGCTACCTGGATGAAGAGTTGGACTTCAGGAAGTGTTCCATGGACCAGGCTCATAAGGTAAGCCGCCCTCAAATCTCCCGCCGGACCACTGATGGACGAGGATTGCGGCCCAGAGGATCCTGGAGCTGGAGGCCATGTTGTACGAGGCGCTACCGCAGCGGGACTGCCCCGCCACGGACGGCGAAAAAGCCAGCCACGCTGGCGTGAATGACGTGCTGACGGCGGATCAGAGAGAAGAGCTTAGGAGCGCCGTGGACCAATGGAAGCGAGCCCTGATGTGCGAGTTGAGGGAGCGCGACGCTTGCATCCTCCAAGAGAGAATGGATCTGCTGCACAGCGCGCAACAGGTAAGGGCCCAAAGCCAGCCCGGCACTTACTTGCACGCTTACTGGCTTTTGAATGCCACTTTCCATTTGTCCGTCCTAGAGGAACAAAGAGCTGAAAGAATTCATCGAAGCTCAGAAGAGACAAATCAAACAATTGGAGGAGAAGTTTCTGTTTCTCTTTCTATTCTTCTCCTTGGCCTTCATTCTGTGGCCCTAACACCAGCTGGTGAGTGAGCTCCAGCGGCACCGCACTCGACACCTCCGATACACTGCCAGCCGGTCTCAGACGTTGGCAGACGCTCCGATGCCAACGTATACCCCCCGCCACGGTGACAGAGGCACCGCGTCACACCGGCGCTCATCCAATCAGAAGGCAGGAAAAGCAAATTCACATGCAGGGCACTTTTGAACCAGAAGAGAGCGCCACAAAAAACGGTTGTTGCCCCAAACGCGCACTAAAAAGGGTCAGAATAACAAGAGTCCCACTGGCCAGCCGGGGCCACCCGTCCAGCTGTTTCTTCAGGGGGGAAAAAAATTGGAGTCACCGGTGAGTACATTTTGCATTTAGCTCTGCTTTTCTGCTTCTGTCTTCAAGTGTGTGGCATCCTGCGATCAAAGATTCAGCCAACCCCAAAGCGGTTGACCTCAACGTCCCACCACCATGCCTACCAGAGCAGGTGACGTGATGCTTTGGACATCCTTCCGTCTCAGATGCCCAAAAGTACTCTTTGCCACATCTGCGGCAATACGGTGTCTTTTCAAAGGTGCAAATAAATCCAGCGTGGGCGGAACACGCACGTCTTCGGTTTTTCCCGCTTTGTTTGTGTGACAGCTGTTGTGAAAATTTTATACAAATAAAGTTGTATAGTACAGGTTTGGCCAAGCCGCAACTCCCGAACCGCATGCGGCTCTTTTATGTTCATATCAACATTTGTGTGTGTGTGTGTGGGGGGGGGGGGGGGGGGGGGGGGGTTGTGCGTGTTGGCTTCACTTGAGTTCAATTTGGTATTTTGGTCAAAAGCGCATGTGGTGAAATTCCACAAAGTAGGATGGGCAAACACATTTCTTTAAACTATGAGTGTCAATTGGGCTCTCGAAATGGCAGGGAAAAGATGCACAGCAAAACGAAAATACGTAGATGAACACAGGACGTTTTAATCAGAGTGGGAAAGTTTCTATTTTTTGTTGAACGTGATGGCAAACCATTCTGCCTGATATGTCAGACCTCAGCGCATTTCAAAGATTCAAATCTTCAGCGCCATGCACTTCAGCTCACTCCATGCTAACATTGATCAGGCGTCGAACCCGCATCATCATGCTTAAGAGGTGGCCATGCTAACCAGTGCGCCATTATGTCAACGCATAATAACTAAGTCTACTGGTCAAAACAGCGGTTACTATATGACGTCGCTACGTCGTGGTCACGTGACGCAGACAAGACGTCAATGGACGTGGGCAGAGTTAACTTGTTTAAAAGGGAGTAGGCAGAAGAAATATTTAATTTATTTAAATCTATTTTGAGTGCACACCATTATGCCAATGCATAACAACTGTAAATCTACTAAACAAAACAGCGGTTGCTATATGACATCTGCCACGTCGTGGTCACGTGACATACGTGACGTCGATGGGCGTAACTTTCGCCGGAATTCAAATCCGCGGGGAGAGTTAACTTGTTTAAAAGAGAGTGGGCAGAAGAATTATTTAATTTATTTAAATCTATTTGGTGTGTGCGCCATTATGTCAATGCATAACAACTGTAAGTCTACTAAACAAAACAGCGGTTGCTATATGACGTCTGCCACGTCGTGGTCACGTGACGCGGACGTGACGTCGACGCCTACTTTACATCCCACCGATCACAGGACCCCTCGGCTGCATAACCGTGCCCCCTTCCCAACCAATCGGATTTGCTATACGCGAAAACGACGCCAATGGAAAGAGCTTCCGCCCAAATTTAAATCCGTGGGCGTGGCTCGCAGCAGGAAGTAGGAAAATGGCGGCGATGTTGACAAAGACACAGCGGATGGTAACATACGACTAACAAGAGAAATATTTTTATTTTCTGCTTGCAACTGGACCGTCCAGAGCGTACACGGTAAGTACAACTCATCGTTTTTAAAAAGAAGTACTTTTGTTGCCCTGAAAAGCGAGTGAGCGTGGCGTTTGTGGGGGACGTCGAATTTCGACGATTCTTTCTGGTCAACGGTTGTAAATGATTGTGTTGATTAAAAAAGAAAACTTGATGTAACTCTACTTTTAACTGCCGTTTCAGATAGATTTGGAATTGCATCACATCCAATTTTGCCTAGAGCGTACACGGTAAGTAACACTCGTTGTGTTTAAGGAGATTTACGTTTGTAATAGCAGAAGTGTAGCCGCGTTGCGTTGTACGTGTGAATGTTGGTCCGGGCGAAATGTTAATGTTTAATTTCATTCCTTTAGGTTCCACGGTGTTTGTTGGCTGCAAGTTTTCCACTGCAAGAAGAGGCTCATATCATTGACCAGGAGCGAGCTACAATGGTGAGTAGCCATAACATTTATGTTAAACACTTCCTATTTCATGTCTAACAGTACTTGATTTAACAAATAACCATAAATAAATACAGTGTGGGCACTGAAGTTAACATATGTGATTATACTGCCTAATCTGTCACCGAGTAGATTGTTGCAAAGTAATATAAGATCCAAAGTTGTAATTCAGAATAGTTTTCAAAAGAAGGCCATTAGAATTATATACAAGTCTGATTACCCTGAACAAGCTATTAATTAAATCACAAATTCTTCAATTCAAAGATTTGGTAGATTATCAGACAAATAATGTCTAACAGTAATTGATTTAACACATCACGATAAGTAGATTGAGTGTGGGCACTCTCAAGTTAACATATGTGATTATACTGCCTAATCTGTTACAGAGTATGTTGTTGCCAAGTAATGTAGAAAAGATCCAAAGTAGTAATCCAGAATAGTTTTGAAGAGGCCATTAGAATGATAAACAAATCTGATTACCTTGAACATAATAACAAGCTAAGTGTTTAATATGTCCTATGAAGTCAAAATTGGGCACCATCATGTGGTGAAATTTGGAATTGCATCACATCCAATTTTGCCTGGGAACAAACAGATTACATAAATCTTAGTTTTGAATAAGCCACTCCTTCTCAAACAAGTAAACTCTGCCCATTTTGCGCAGTAGATGTTCTGTTAATATCTAGTATTTATACAAAGTCATAATTTAAATTGCTTTCAACCTTCATTCATCGGTTCAACCAACATTACTCGCTCTTATTACCAACTTGTATTGATTTAACTAAGCGTTTAATACTTCCTATCAGGTCTCAAATCGAGATTTGGCAAAATACAATTTCAGCAAATCCAATTTTGCCAGGGAACAAAAATAGATTAAATAAACTAAATAAGTCCTCTTCCCATTAAATAAATCAGAAAAGTCTGTCTTGTAACCAGTCCTCTTCAAACAAGTAAAGTCTGCCCATTTTGTGCCGTAGATTTTGTGTCTATGCCTAGTATTTAAACAAAATCATAATTTAAACGACTTCTTTCCTTCATTCACTTTGGAAATTTGGAATTGCAGCAAATCGAATTTTGGCAGGGAACAAAAATAGATCAATTAAACTAAATAAGTCTTCTTCCCATTAAATAAATTAAAAAAGTCTGTCTTGTAACCAGTCCTTTTCAAACAAGTAAAGTCTGCCCATTTTGTGCCGTCGATTTTGTGTTAATGCCTAGTATTTATACAAAATCATAATTTAAAGGACTTCATTCCTTCATTCACTTTGGAAATTTGGAATTGCAGCACATCAAATTTTGCCTGGGAAGAAAAGTAGATTAAATAAATTTAATAAGTCTTACTACTTCCCATTAAATAAATTAAATACGTCTTACGTACTTGTTCCCGCTCCTTTTCAAAACAGTAGTTTAAAACGAGGGCCCTTCACTCAATCTTTAACCTCAACCCCGCACGTTGTGTTGTATCTGTGAATGTTGGTTGTGGCCAAATGATAGTTTTCTTTCATTCGTTTAGGTTCCAAGAAAACTTGATGTAACTCTACTTTTAACTGCCGTTTCAGATAAGCGGGTATTACGTCGCAGTCATGTGCCGCGGATATGACGTAATTGCCGGAACCTCCGATTCAAATCTGTTGGCGCGATGGCCGTGAGCCACTGAGCAGCGACGATTATCAACAGAAATATCTTTATTTTCTGCTTGCAACTGGACCGTCTAGAGCGTACACGGTAAGTAACACTCATTGTAGTTAAGGAGATTTACGTTTGTAATAGCAGAAGTGTAGCCGCGTTGCGTTGTACGTGTGAAAATTGGTAGAGGCGAAATGTTAATGTTTAATTTCATTCCTTTAGGTTCCACGGTGTTTGTTGGCTGCAAGTTTTCCACTGCAAGAAGAGGCTCGTATCATTGACCAGGAGCGAGCTACAATGGTGAGTAGCCATAACATTTATGTTAAACACTTCCTATTTCATGTCTAACAGTACTTGATTTAACAAATAACCATAAATAAATACAGTGTGGGCACTGAAGTTAACATATGTGATTATACTGCCTAATCTGTCACGGAGTAGATTGTTGCAAAGTAATATAAGATCCAAAGTTGTAATTCAGAATAGTTTTCAAAAGAAGGCCATTAGAATTATATACAAGTCTGATTACCCTTAACATAACAACAAGCTATTAATTAAATCACAAATTCTTCAATTCAAAGATTTGGTAGATTATCAGACAAATAATGTCTAACAGTAATTGATTTAACACATCACGATAAGTAGATTGAGTGTGGGCACTCTCAAGTTAACAGATATGATTATACTGCCTAATCTGTTACAGAGTATGTTGGTGCCAAGTAATGTAGAATAGATCCAAAGTAGTAATCCAGAATAGTTTTGAAGAGGCCATTAGAATAATAAACAAATCTGATTACCTTGAACATAATAACAAGCTAAGTGTTTAATATGTCCTATGAAGTCAAAATTGGGCACCATCATGTGGTGAAATTTGGAATTGCATCACATCCAATTTTGCCTGGGAACAAACAGATTAAATAAATCTTAGTTTTGAATAAGCCACTCCTTCTCAAACAAGTAAACTCTGCCCATTTCGCGCAGTAGATGTTCTGTTAATATCTAGTATTTATACAAAGTCATAATTTAAATTGCTTTCAACCTTCATTCATCGGTTCAACCAACATTACTCGCTCTTATTACCAACTTGTATTGATTTAACTAAGCGTTTAATACTTCCTATCAGGTCTCAAGGCAAGATTTGGCAAAATACAATTTCAGCAAATCCAATTTTGCCAGGGAACAAAAATAGATTAAATAAACTAAATAAGTCTTCTTCCCATTAAATAAATCAGAAAAGTCTGTCTTGTAACCAGTCCTCTTCAAACAAGTAAAGTCTGCCCATTTTGTGCCGTAGATTTTGTGTCTATGCCTAGTATTTAAACAAAATCATAATTTAAACGACTTCTTTCCTTCATTCACTTTGGAAATTTGGAATTGCAGCAAATCGAATTTTGCCAGGGAACAAAAATAGATCAATTAAACTAAATAAGTCTTCTTCCCATTAAATAAATTAAAAAAGTCTGTCTTGTAACCAGTCCTTTTCAAACAAGTAAAGTCTGCCCATTTTGTGCCGTCGATTTTGTGTTAATGCCTAGTATTTATACAAAATCATAATTTAAAGGACTTCATTCCTTCATTCACTTTGGAAATTTGGAATTGCAGCACATCAAATTTTGCCTGGGAAGAAAAGTAGATTAAATAAATTTAATAAGTCTTACTACTTCCCATTAAATAAATTAAATACGTCTTACTTGTTCCCACTCCTTTTCAAAAAAGTAGTTTAAAACGAGGTCCCTTCACTCAACCTTTAACCCTATTTATTCACCTTCTAGGCTAAGTGTTAAAGGCTAAGTGTTAAAGGCTAAGTGTTAAAGGCTAAGTGTTAAAGGCTAAGTGTTAGAGGCTAAGTGCCAGAGGCTAGGCGCCAGAGGCGAGTTTTTGTGGGCTGAAGTTTTAGTGGGGTTAGTGTGAATACAATCCAAAAGAATACAACAGAATACAATACAATAGAATATAATACATAGATTAAATTATATAGCTCTTACTACTTCCCATTAAATAAATTAAATACGTCTTACTTGTTCCCAATCCTTTTCAAAAAAGTAGTTTAAAACGAGGGCCCTTCACTCAACCTTTAACCTCAACCCCGCACGTCACATTGTGTTGTATCTGTGAATGTTGGTTGTGGCCAAATGATAGTTTTCTTTCATTCGTTTAGGTTCCACGGTGTTTGTTGGCTATGTTTTCCACTGTCAGAAGGATGAAAATACAAAGTACAACGCTTGGACGTGGGCGAAGGCGTCACCGGTGAGTCCTTCCTTCCTATTTATTTACCTTCTAGATGCTAGAGGCTAAGTGTTAGAGGCTAAGTGTTAGAGGCTAAGTGTTAAACACAATACGAACAACACAACGATACTGCACTGAACAACACGATACCGCACTGAGAAACACGATACCGCACTGAACAACACGATACCGCACTGAACAACACCATGCCGCACTGAACACCATGCCACACTGAACAACACCATCCCGCACTGAACAACACCATGCCGCACTAAACAACACCATGCCGCACTGAACAACACCATGCCTCACTGAACGACACCATGCCGCACTGAAAGACACCATGCCGCACTGAACGACACCACGCCGCACTGAAAGACACCATCCCGCACTGAACAACACCATCCTGCACTGAACAACACCATGCCGCACTGAACAACACCATGCCGCACTGAACAACATTATGCCGCACTGAACATTATGCCGCACTGAACAACACCATGCCGCACTGAACAACACCATGCCGCACTGAACAACATTATGCCGCACTGAACAACACCATGCCGCACTGAACAACACCATGCCGCACTGAACAACACCATGCCGCACTGAACAACATTATGCCGCACTGAACAACACCATGCCGCACTGAACAACACCATCCTGCACTTAACAACACCATTCCGCATTGAACACCATGCCGCACTGAACAACACCATCCCGCACTGAACAACACCATCCCGCACTGAACAACACCATGCCGCACTGAACAACACCATGCCGCACTGAACAACACCATGCCGCAATGAACAACACCATCCCGCACTGAACAACATTATGCCGCACTGAACAACACCATGCCGCACTGAACAACACCATGCCGCACTGAACAACACCATGCCGCAATGAACAACACCATCCCGCACTGAACAACACCATGCCGCACTGAGCAACACCATGCCGCACTGAACAACACCATCCCGCACTGAACAACACCATGCCGCACTGAACAACACCATTCCGCACTGAACAACACCATGCCGCACTGAACAACATTATGCCGCACTGAACAACATTATGCCGCACTGAACAACATTATGCCGCACTGAACAACATTATGCCGCACTGAACAACACCATGCCACACTGAACAACACCATGCCGCACTGAACAACACCATGCCGCACTGAACAACACCATGCCGCACTGAACAACACGATCCCGCATTGAACAACACCATGCCGCACTGAACAACACCATCCTGCACTGAACAACACCATCCCGCACTGAACAACACCATGCCGCACTGAACAACATTATGGCGCACTGAACAACATTATGCCGCACTGAACAACACCATGCCGCACTGAACAACACCATGCCGCACTGAACAACACCATGCCGCAATGAACAACACCATGCCGCACTGAACAACACCATGCCGCACTGAGCAACACCATGCCGCACTGAACAACACCATCCCGCACTGAACAACACCATGCCGCACTGAACAACACCATTCCGCACTGAACAACACCATCCCGCACTGAACAACATCATCCCGCACTGAACAACACCATGCCGCACTGAACAACATTATGCCGCACTGAACAACATTATGCCGCACTGAACAACACCATGCCGCACTGAACAACACCATGCCGCACTGAACAACACCATGCCGCACTGAACAACATTATGCCGCACTGAACAACACCATGCCGCACTGAACAACACCATGCCGCACTGAACAACACCATGCCGCAATGAACAACACCATGCCGCACTGAACAACACCATGCCGCACTGAGCAACACCATGCCGCACTGAACAACACCATCCCGCACTGAACAACACCATGCCGCACTGAACAACACCATTCCGCACTGAACAACACCATGCCGCACTGAACAACATTACGCTGCACTGAACAACACCATGCCGCACTGAACAACACCATGCCGCACTGAACAACACCATGCCGCATTGAACAACACCATGCCGCATTGAACAACACCATGCCGCACTGAACAACACCATCCTGCACTGAACAACACCATGCCGCATTGAACAACACCATGCCGCACTGAACAACACCATCTTGCACTGAACAACACCATCCCGCACTGAACAACACCATCCCGCATTGAACAACACCATCCTGCACTGAACAACACCATGCCGCACTGAACAACACCATGCCGCACTGAACAACACCATTCCGCACTGAACAACACCATGCCGCACTGAATAACACCATCCTGCACTGAACAACACCATCCCGCACTGAACAACACCATGCCGCATTGAACAACACCATCCTGCACTGAACAACACCATCCTGCACTGAACAACACCATGCCGCACTGAACAACACCATGCCGCACTGAACAACACCATGCCGCACTGAACAACACCATGCCGCACTGAACAACATTATGCCGCACTGAACAACATTATGTCGCACTGAACAACACCATGCCGCACTGAACAACACCATGCCGCACTGAACAACATTATGCCGCACTGAAAAACACCATGCCGCACTGAACAACACCATCCCGCACTGAACAACACCATGCCGCACTAAACAACACCATGCCGCACTGAACAACACCATGCCTCACTGAACGACACCATGCCGCACTGAAAGACACCATGCCGCACTGAACGACACCATGCCGCACTGAAAGACACCATCCCGCACTGAACACCATGCCGCACTGAACAACACCATCCTGCACTGAACAACACCATCCCGCACTGAACAACACCATGCCGCACTGAACAACATTATGCCGCACTGAACATTATGCCGCACTGAACAACACCATGCCGCACTGAACAACACCATGCCGCACTGAACAACATTATGCCGCACTGAACAACACCATGCCGCACTGAACAACACCATGCCGCACTGAACAACACCATGCCGCACTGAACAACATTATGCCGCACTGAACAACACCATGCCGCACTGAACAACACCATCCTGCACTGAACAACACCATTCCGCATTGAACACCATGCCGCACTGAACAACACCATGCCGCACTGAACAACACCATCCCGCACTGAACAACACCATGCCGCACTGAACAACATTATGCCGCACTGAACAACATTATGCCGCACTGAACAACACCATGCCGCACTGAACAACACCATGCCGCACTGAACAACACCATGCCGCACTGAACAACATTATAACGCACTGAACAACACCATCCCGCACTGAACAACACCATGCCGCACTAAACAACATTATGCCGCACTGAACAACATTATGCCGAAATGAACAACACCATGCCGCACTGAACAACACCATGCCGCACTGAACAACACCATCCTGCACTGAACAACACCATTCCGCACTGAACAACACCATGCCGCACTGAACAACACCATGCCGCACTGAACAACACCATGCCGCAATGAACAACACCATCCCGCACTGAACAACATTATGCCGCACTGAACAACATTATGCCGCACTGAACAACATTATGCCGCACTGAACAACATTATGCCGCACTGAACAACATTATGCCGCACTGAACAACACCATGCCGCACTGAACAACACCATGCCGCACTGAACAACACCATGCCGCACTGAACAACACCATGCCGCACTGAACAACACGATCCCGCATTGAACAACACCATGCCGCACTGAACAACACCATCCTGCACTGAACAACACCATCCCGCACTGAACAACACCATGCCGCACTGAACAACATTATGGCGCACTGAACAACATTATGCCGCACTGAACAACACCATGCCGCACTGAACAACACCATGCCGCACTGAACAACACCATGCCGCACTGAACAACACCATGCCGCACTGAACAACACCATGCCGCAATGAACAACACCATCCCGCACTGAACAACACCATGCCGCACTGAGCAACACCATGCCGCACTGAACAACACCATCCCGCACTGAACAACACCATGCCGCACTGAACAACACCATTCCGCACTGAACAACACCATGCCGCACTGAACAACATTACGCTGCACTGAACAACACCATGCCGCACTGAAAAACATTATAACGCACTGAACAACACCATCCCGCACTGAACAACACCATGCCGCACTAAACAACATTATGCCGCACTGAACAACACCATGCCGCACTGAACAACACCATCCTGCACTGAACAACACCATTCCGCATTGAACACCATGCCGCACTGAACAACACCATCCCGCACTGAACAACATCATCCCGCACTGAACAACACCATGCCGCACTGAACAACATTATGCCGCACTGAACAACATTATGCCGCACTGAACAACACCATGCCGCACTGAACAACACCATGCCGCACTGAACAACACCATGCCGCACTGAACAACATTATAACGCACTGAACAACACCATCCCGCACTGAACAACATCATGCCGCACTAAACAACATTATGCCGCACTGAACAACATTATGCCGAAATGAACAACACCATGCCGCACTGAACACCATGCCGCACTGAACAACACCATCCTGCACTGAACAACACCATCCCGCACTGAACAACACCATGCCGCACTGAACAACACCATGCCGCACTGAACAACACCATGCCGCAATGAACAACACCATCCCGCACTGAACAACATTATGCCGCACTGAACAACATTATGCCGCACTGAACAACATTATGCCGCACTGAACAACATTATGCCGCACTGAACAACATTATGCCGCACTGAACAACACCATGCCGCACTGAACAACACCATGCCGCACTGAACAACACCATGCCGCACTGAACAACACCATGCCGCACTGAACAACACGATCCCGCATTGAACAACACCATGCCGCACTGAACAACACCATCCTGCACTGAACAACACCATCCCGCACTGAACAACACCATGCCGCACTGAACAACATTATGGCGCACTGAACAACATTATGCCGCACTGAACAACACCATGCCGCACTGAACAACACCATGCCGCACTGAACAACACCATGCCGCAATGAACAACACCATCCCGCACTGAACAACACCATGCCGCACTGAGCAACACCATGCCGCACTGAACAACACCATCCCGCACTGAACAACACCATGCCGCACTGAACAACACCATTCCGCACTGAACAACACCATGCCGCACTGAACAACATTACGCTGCACTGAACAACACCATGCCGCACTGAACAACACCATGCCGCACTGAACAACACCATGCCGCATTGAACAACACCATGCCGCATTGAACAACACCATGCCGCACTGAACAACACCATCCTGCACTGAACAACACCATGCCGCATTGAACAACACCATGCCGCACTGAACAACACCATCCTGCACTGAACAACACCATGCCGCACTGAACAACATTTTGCCGCACTGAACAACATTATGCCGCACTGAACAACACCATGCCGCACTGAACAACATTATGCCGCACTGAACAACACCATGCCGCACTGAACAACACCATGCCGCACTGAACAACACGATCCCGCATTGAACAACACCATGCCGCACTGAACAACACCATCCCGCACTGAACAACACCATGCCGCACTGAACAACACCATTCCGCACTGAACAACACCATGCCGCACTGAACAACATTACGCTGCACTGAACAACACCATCCAGCACTGAACAACACCATGCCGCACTGAACAACACCATGCCGCACTGAACAACACCATGCCGCACTGAACAACACCATGCCGCACTGAACAACACCATGCCGCAATGAACAACACCATCCCGCACTGAACAACACCATGCCGCACTGAGCAACACCATGCCGCACTGAACAACACCATCCCGCACTGAACAACACCATGCCGCACTGAACAACACCATTCCGCACTGAACAACACCATGCCGCACTGAACAACATTACGCTGCACTGAACAACACCATGCCGCACTGAAAAACATTATAACGCACTGAACAACACCATCCCGCACTGAACAACACCATGCCGCACTAAACAACATTATGCCGCACTGAACAACACCATGCCGCACTGAACAACACCATCCTGCACTGAACAACACCATTCCGCATTGAACACCATGCCGCACTGAACAACACCATCCCGCACTGAACAACATCATCCCGCACTGAACAACACCATGCCGCACTGAACAACATTATGCCGCACTGAACAACATTATGCCGCACTGAACAACACCATGCCGCACTGAACAACACCATGCCGCACTGAACAACACCATGCCGCACTGAACAACATTATAACGCACTGAACAACACCATCCCGCACTGAACAACACCATGCCGCACTAAACAACATTATGCCGCACTGAACAACATTATGCCGAAATGAACAACACCATGCCGCACTGAACAACACCATGCCGCACTGAACAACACCATCCTGCACTGAACAACACCATCCCGCACTGAACAACACCATGCCGCACTGAACAACACCATGCCGCACTGAACAACACCATGCCGCAATGAACAACACCATCCCGCACTGAACAACATTATGCCGCACTGAACAACATTATGCCGCACTGAACAACATTATGCCGCACTGAACAACATTATGCCGCACTGAACAACATTATGCCGCACTGAACAACACCATGCCGCACTGAACAACACCATGCCGCACTGAACAACACCATGCCGCACTGAACAACACCATGCCGCACTGAACAACACGATCCCGCATTGAACAACACCATGCCGCACTGAACAACACCATCCTGCACTGAACAACACCATCCCGCACTGAACAACACCATGCCGCACTGAACAACATTATGGCGCACTGAACAACATTATGCCGCACTGAACAACACCATGCCGCACTGAACAACACCATGCCGCACTGAACAACACCATGCCGCAATGAACAACACCATCCCGCACTGAACAACACCATGCCGCACTGAGCAACACCATGCCGCACTGAACAACACCATCCCGCACTGAACAACACCATGCCGCACTGAACAACACCATTCCGCACTGAACAACACCATGCCGCACTGAACAACATTACGCTGCACTGAACAACACCATGCCGCACTGAACAACACCATGCCGCACTGAACAACACCATGCCGCATTGAACAACACCATGCCGCATTGAACAACACCATGCCGCACTGAACAACACCATCCTGCACTGAACAACACCATGCCGCATTGAACAACACCATGCCGCACTGAACAACACCATCCTGCACTGAACAACACCATGCCGCACTGAACAACATTTTGCCGCACTGAACAACATTATGCCGCACTGAACAACACCATGCCGCACTGAACAACATTATGCCGCACTGAACAACACCATGCCGCACTGAACAACACCATGCCGCACTGAACAACACGATCCCGCATTGAACAACACCATGCCGCACTGAACAACACCATCCCGCACTGAACAACACCATGCCGCACTGAACAACACCATTCCGCACTGAACAACACCATGCCGCACTGAACAACATTACGCTGCACTGAACAACACCATCCAGCACTGAACAACACCATGCCGCACTGAACAACACCATGCCGCACTGAACAACACCATGCCGCACTGAACAACACCATGCCGCACTGAACAACATTATGCCGCACTGAACAACATTATGCCGCACTAAACAACATTATGTCGCACTGAACAACACCATGCCGCACTGAACAACACCATGCCGCAATGAACAACACCATCCCGCACTGAACAACACCATGCCGCATTGAACAACACCATGCCGCACTGAACAACACCATCCCGCACTGAACAACACCACCCCGCACTGAACAACACGATCCCGCATTGAACAACACCATGCCGCACTGAACAACACCATGCCGCACTGAACAACACCATGCCGCACTGAACAACATTATGCCGCACTGAACAACACCATGCCGCACTGAACAACACCATCCCGCACTGAACAACACCATGCCGCATTGAACAACACCATGCCGCACTGAACAACACCATCCTGCACTGAACAACACCATCCCGCACTGAACAACACCATGCCGCACTGAACAACATTATGGCGCACTGAACAACCTTATGCCGCACTGAACAACACCATGCCGCACTGAACAACACCATGCCGCACTGAACAACACCATGCCGCACTGAACAACATTATGCCGCACTGAACAACAGTATGCCGCACTGAACAACACCATGCCGCACTGAACAACACCATGCCGCACTGAACAACACCATGCCGCACTGAACAACACGACGTCGCACTGAACAACACGACGCCGCACAGAACAACACGACGCCGCACAGAATAACACAATACCGCACAGAACAACACAATACCGCACAAACAGTTTTAGATAATATTACGTCGCAGTCATGTGACGCGGACATGACGTCAATAGGCGGAACTCACGGCAAAATTATAATCCGTGGGCGTGGCTTGCAACAGGAAGTAGGAAAGCGGCAGTTCTGGCAAACAAGACACAGCGGTTAGTAACACGATGACTAACAAGGCAAATATTTTTGTTTTCAGCTTGCAACTTGACCGTCTAGAGCGTACAAGGTAATTACAACTGTTTTTTTTTAGCCCTGAAAAGCGAGGGAGTGTGGCGTTTGGGAGGAATGTCGAACTCGGCGTCTGCTTCCAGCCACAGACGCCAAATTTCGACGATTATTTCGACTGGTCAACGGTTGTAAATTATTGCGTTGACTAAAAACTTTATTTAACTCTACTCTTAACTTTGCCGTTTCAGACATGCGGGTATTACACCGCGAAAATGACGTCAATAGGCTGAACTCTCGCCAAAATTCAAATCTGTGGGCGCAATGGCCTTGAGCGAGACACGGGATACAAACACGACGATTATCAACAGAAATATCTTTATTTTCTGCTTGCAAGTGGACCGTCTAGAGCGTACACGGTAAGTACAACTCATTGTGTTTAAAAAGATTTACGTTTGTGTAGTTTGCGTTGCGTTGTATCTGTGAATGTTGGTTGAGGCTAAATGTTAATGTTTAATTTCATTCCTTTAGGTTCCACGGTGTTTGTTGGCTGCATGTTTTCCACTGCAAGAAGAGGCTCGTATCATTGACCAGCAGGAGCTACAATGGTGAGTACCCCTTTCGTCTTCCATTTATGTTAAACACTTCCTATTTCATGTCTAACAGTACTCGATTTAACAAATAACCATAAATAAATACAGTGTGGGCAGTCACGTTAACATATGTGATTATCCTGCCTAATATGTTTATCACAAATATGTCACTAATCACTAATATGTTTATTTGTTTATCACAACACCTTTGGACCTTCAGCAATCGATTATTTCCCTTCATCTACATAGAGACAGAACGATGGTGTCTTAAACATCTCATTCATTTCACCAAATAACTTCACGCAGGTGGATAACGGCCGTCTCGGTCACGCTATGTTGCGTGATGCAGTTTTGAAGAACCAAATGCATTTATTCAATGAATAAGTCAAGCTAGTTCTATGTTTATGATGTTGTAAGTTACGGTACCGATTGAAGTTGAGTTCGAAGCCAGTGGAAAACAGCGCTGCGTTTGTGCTCTCCAGGTACAAATGTTGTGATCTCTGACTGACGACCGGGCGAGACTCGAGTAAGAGATGTCCAAACGAGCTCCGGCAGGGCGGGCCAAGGCGGAGCAAACGGACGCCCTTCAGGCCGCCAATGACGAGCTGAGAACCAAACTGATGGACGTCCAGTTAGAACTTCAGCAGGAGAAGAACAAGGTGAAAACCTCAACAGACAGACACTGCCTGCCTCCCTGCCTGCCTCCCTGCCTGCCTCCCTCCCTCCCAGTTTTCCCGATGTAGATTAGACATGCGTGTGCCATGACTGTGTCAGCCTACATCAACAAATGCACCGAGGACGTCAGCACCACTAAGAATATCATCACCCGGGGCAACCAACGACCCTGGATGACTGAGGAGGTACGTCAAACGCTACGAGCGCGGAACTCTGCCTTCAAGTCTGGCGACAAGGAGACACTGAGGACAGCGAGAGCCAACTTGAACCGTGCCATCAGGATAGCGAAGCGAGACCGCAGTCGAAAATTTCAGGATCGTTTCCACGACGTCAAAAACATCAGCCACAGTGCCGGCGTGCTTTAAGACTGCCTCCATCATTCCGGTGCCGAAGAAACCTCAAATCACCTCATTTAATGATTACCGGCCTGTTGCACTGACTCCGGTTATGATGAAGTGCTTCGAAAGGCTGCTTAAAGGTCACATCGTTTCCAGACTCCCCCTATTATTTGACCCGTTCCAGTTTGCCGACCGGCAAAACCGCTCCACTCAGGACGCCATCTCCTCCGTTCTTCACCTGAGCCTGGCTCACCTGGAGGAGAAGAACACCCATGTGCGGAGGCTGTTCCTGGACTTCAGCTCAGCGTTTAACACCATCATCCCACAGCATCTGGTAGGAAAATTGGAACACCTGGGCTTCAACACCCCCCTTCGCAACTGGCTGCTAGACTTCCTCACCAACAGACCTCAGTCAGTCCGGGTCGGACAGAACACCTCTGATGTCATCACCCTCAGCACAGGCTCCCTTCAGGGCTGCGTCCTGAGCCCCCTGCTGTGCACCCTGATGACACACGACTGCGTCCTCAGGTTCACCACCAATCACATCGTGAAGTCAGCAGACGACACAACGGTGGTGGGGCTCATCAGAGACAACAACGACCTGGACTACAGAGAGGAGGTGGAGCAGCTGGTGGGCTGGTGCAGAGAAAACAGCCTGATCCTGAATGAGGAGAAGATGAAGGAGATCATCGTCGACTTCAGGAAAAAACAGCCTCACCACGCTCCACTGATCATCAACAGCTCAGCTGTGGAGGTGGTCAGCACCACCGAATTCCTGGGGGTCCACATCACAGAAGACCTCACCTGGACTATGAACACTACGGCACTGGTCAAGAGGGCACAGAAGCGCTTGTACTTCCTGCGGAGGATGAGGAGAGCCCACCTGCCCCCACCCATCATGAGGACGTTCTACAGGAGCACCATAGAGAGCATTCTGACAAGCTGTCTCTCTGTGTGGTGTGGAGGCTGCACCGCCTCCGATTGGAAGAACGTGAGGAGAGTGGTGAGGACAGCAGAGAGGATCATAGGGGCTCCTCTTCCCTCCATTCAGGACATTTCATCTCAGCGCTGCATGTCCCGTGCCCGTAACATCATCAATGACCCATCACACCCCCACCATGGACTGTTCTCCCTGCTGCCCTCTGGGAAGAGGTTTGCAGCATCCGCTGCAGGTCCACCAGGTTCTGCAACAGCTTTTTCCCTGCTGTCATCAGACTGTTGAACACTAGAACTGTTGAGCTCTAAACTGAACTCTGCATCACACATTCACAGAACTGTACTTTATGACACTACGGACCTCTATCTTGCACTATCTCGCACTACCAACTTTACTGAACTTGTATAAACCCTTTAAATAGAAGTTTAATACATGGTTTAGCATTCCTCTGCACACTCTTGAATACTGTTTTGCCTACTTGCACTATTGCATAATTATCACTGCTGCACTTTATACTTATTTTTAATATATATATATATATATATATATAGTATATATGTATATATATATATTTTCATAGGATATGTTACTTCTATTCAACTGCAATATCACTACTTTGTTGTAAGACGTATGCAACGGAATTTCGTTTTGTATGCACCATGTGCAGACAAGATGACAATAAAGTTTGTCTAAGTCTAAGTCATGTCAGGTCAGCTGTCTGGAGAGAGAGAGAAGTCAGGACCTGCGGGCGGAGCACCACCGTGCCACCGCCGCCATGACGGAACTCAAAAGCAAACTCCATGAGGAGAAGCAGAAAGAGTTAGCCATTACCAGGGAGACATTACTGCGGCAGCATGAAATGGAGCTGATGAGAGTGATCAAAATCAAAGATGGAGAGATCCAGCGACTGAATGCCTTGGTCCTCAGCCTGAGGGACGGCTCCATGGACAAGGTGATCCGCTCTATCCGTGTCTGACTATCCGCACGCCACGTCGGGCTTCGATGCGGCCGCTACCGTATTGTGTAGCTTGTCCCCAGTAAGCGTCGCGGCGCTCCGTTGCGGTCTCAACGGCCCGGTGTGGCGCAATGTCTGCTCAGGTGAGGAGGGGGGGCGCTTTGCTGGCGGAGGTGGAGGAGACGCGGCGGTGTCGGGAGACCGAGCGGTGTCGCCTCCACCAGGAGCGCGGAAGAAGCCCTGGCAGCGGCCCAGCAGGCCTGGCAGTCCCGAGCGGCCGAGCTCCGATCGGCTCATCACCAGCATCGGGAGGAGCTGAGCCGAACCAAGAGAGACTGCGAGAGGGAGATCCGCCGACTGGTAGGACTGATCAGATGCGCGGTGCGTGGCTATGTTCCCAATTTCGTTGTATACCTGCAGTGCAATGACACCTAAGGCATTCTATTCTATTCTATTTCACAAGAAGAAAATGTCCGGTTGCTCGCTTCGCTTTTGTCACAGCAAAGGTGTTCTAGTCGATTCAAGAAAAAAATTGGCCGGTTGCTCTCTTTGTTTTTGTCACAATTCTGGCAAATGAGTTTGCCCGCCTGCCTGAGCGCTCCCCGTTTGTACATCCAGACGGATGAGATCAAGCTGAAAGACAGAGCGGTTAGTGTTTTGGATGAAGCCCTGGGGCCGGCCACGTCCACCGCCTTCAGCTGCAGACTCAGGCTGCCGAGCAGCAGATCGCTGCCCTGAGGGATTCCCAAAGGGCGGGCCTAAACTACCCTGGAAGTGGGGTCAACGCCGCTACTAGCAATCCTCTTCATTGCGTAAGCTACCTCATCACACACTTGCAGTACGCATGACTTAGTTCGTTGCTGGAGGAAGGTAGCACAAAAACAGTTTTGAACTTTGAACGAGTGCTTGTGTGTGTGTGTTGCGGGGCGTTTTCAGTCTCAGGAGGATCGGGACACGCGACGGTTTCATCTGAAAATCGCTGAGCTCAGCGCAGTCATCAGGAAACTGGAGGATCGAAACGCCCTGCTTTCTGAAGAGCGCAATGAACTGGTAATTTATTGACGGCACGCTTGAAGGTTTGCGCTACGTTTGATGCGCGCCATCCAGCGAGGCACCCATTGCGCTTGCTTATTAGTTGAGCGGCGCGGCGAGTCGGTTGCCTGGTAGATGTCTTTTATTGGGAGCCAAAGCCACGATTCCGTTCAAACCGATGCAAAAGGAATGGATACGTTCTGGCCCGCGTGTTGTGCGTCTTTCACATCCCGCACTTCATGCTTGCAGCTAAAGCGACTGAGAGAAACAGAAAGCCAGTTTCTGCCACTCCTGTACAAAAACAAACGCCTGAGCAGGAAGAATGAAGAACTCTCGCTGGTGCTGTGTCGCCTTGAAAACAAAGTGCGCTTTGTCACCCAGGAGAACGAGGAGATGGCAAGCTTGGTAAGTCGACGCGGACAACGGCGGCGTGCCAACAGAGTCCACTGCATTTGTGTTCCACAGAGAAGGCCTAGTTCGCTCAATGACCTGGACCGCGGTTGCGGCCAGCAGGACGGTGAAATGGAGTTCCTTCAAGTTGTGGAGCAGCGGCACATCATCGACGACTTGTCCAAGGTCTTCAGGCAGGCGACTCGGTGCACGTACGGCAGCGCCGCGCTCGCTCGCTGTCGCCAGGAAACCTTTTCCGTCCAAAGCTTGGCCGGCGGCCGCCATCCAAAAAATTGGCCCCTTAAATTCCGACCTTTCAAGCCGGAGCATTGTGCGCACGCGTTTGAACACGCTTTAGACTTGTTTTGCCGTTTTCAGCAGCTCAAAGCTCCCGTTTTGTCAGCGCCTTTGCCACTCGCTGTGCGCTGAAAACGACGGACTTGCCCGGCTGCTCAGCCCGTCAACCATGAGCCGCGAGCGCGACGTCATTGTCCGTAGGCAGCTAGTGGCAAAATGCACCCTGTTAGAGTTGCGCTCGCTCCAACTTATTTTGCAAGAACCACACGGGAGACAAGTAAGTTCTTTTGGACACCTGCAGGTGGAGAGTCCATCCGTTGTACGAATGAAGTCTGACTCTCGGCTCCTGCACGAGCATTTTAATTAAGAGAAACAGGGTGGGTGTAAGAGTGGATTGAATAGAGGAAGCCCTTGACCTCTAGTCAAAACATAGCAAGGGGTGTTTTACGACTTTGTGTAGGAAGGGATAAGCGATAGGGATAAATAAGGGATAAATAATATTATTTATTACAGGTCGCAGTCAAAGTCAAAGCAACACAATGATACGATAAAGATAATCTGGAAAACCCTGACACACCCTGTAGTTGTCACTTTTGGAAAAGACGAGCGTCCCTCCAATCATCGCCGGTGACGTGTTTTTCAGGCTCTGGAGACAGGAGCTCATGTCAGAAATGTCATTGTGAGTCGCGTTTGTTTCTGCGCCGGAGCCGTTCGTTCCCTTTGCATCCAAAGAATCTCAAAGGCGGATTATTTGTGTCGACAGGAGAGAGATTTGCTGCTACGATACCGACGTCGAGAATCTCTGAGGAGGAACAAAGCGTGAGGTCCTGCAAGGTGAGTCTGTTTGTTTGCGGCTGCTTGGTGTTGCGCAAGATGAAATGGCCTTTTTCTCGCTATCGTTCCTCTCGTCGATTCATCGTGAGGTGTCGCTTCAGTTTGTTCAGAGAGATGTTTGCTTCCGCGCCCGCAGGTCATCGAAACATTTTACGGCTACGACGAAGACGTGTTGGTGGACTCGGACGGATCGTCCTTGTCTTTTCACACCGACAGAACCCCCGACACGGAACCCGAAGAGGTAGCCCGCCATTTCTGCCAGCGTATTGGCACCAAACATTCCTCTTCAGCCTGGAATCGGACTCGTCTTTGCGTCGCGGGTGCTTTGTCGCCGGTCTGACTGATTCTGGTACTAGTGCTGTGTTGCATTGGTGTGTGCATGAAGAGGCGGAGCTTCGCTACCGCCAGCTGACGCAAGAATATCAAGCGCTGCAACGAGCCTACGCTCTGCTAGCCCAGACCAGCGAAGGGGACTACGACGCCGAGAAGGAGCTCAAGGTGGCGCCCCTTCCCGCAACCCCCGGCCGGGTCGCAGCCTCCCCGTTCTCACCCAGCCTCGGGTGTTCTCTGGTCTGTAAGGAGGAGGAGGAGCCTCCCTCCTCCTCCTTTCAGACCAGAGAAAAGCTGATGGTAGAAATGGGTCACTATCAAAGCAGAGTAGCAGATCTGGAGTCAGCGCTGAAGCAACAAGGACAGGTAAGCTCATCAATGAGCACACCTTTTTCTCAGACAAAATAGCTACATTCTTCAGTCACTCATCCGTCTGGCATTACTGGACCAACTCCCCCCCCCCCCCCGAACGTGGCTGGGAAAATGCGGAGAAAAGCAAATGTCATTTTCCAGTCAACCAAAGAATTTGTGGATGAAAATGACACAACATTCCAAAGCTGTCCACGCGTTTGTCTCTTCTAGAATGTCAAGTGGGTGGAGGAGAAGCAGCTGCTGCGTCAGAGCAATCAGCAGTTGGCCGAAAAGGTGACGGAAAGAAAGGCGCTGGGCGGAGTCGCTTGGCGTCACACCTGTCGGGAAGCCCCGCAGATGAGGTCTGACTGTCTTTTCAGGTCAGGCGGATGGAGGCGGAAGAAGCGCGTCTGAAAGAGCCCATCCAGGATATCCGAGACCAAAACGAACTGCTTGAGTTCCGCATCCTGGAGCTGGAGGTGGGAAGACTCGCACAAGCGTGTTGAGGCCAGAGATGTGACGGACGGACGGACGGACGGACGGATGCATGCCTCTGCCTTTCAGGAGAGGGAGTGGCGCTCCCCCGTCTTGAAGTTTCTGCAAGTCCGTTTCCCAGACGGCCTCAGCCCTTTGCAGATCTACTGCGAGGCCGAGGGCGTGAGCGTAGGTAAGGCGTCCCTCGCAACCCTAACCTTAACCCGAGGTCCCAGAACACCTTACATTGCTCCTTGCGCCTTTCCCCCGGACATCGTCATCAGTGATCTGATGAAGAAGCTGGACATCCTGGGCTATAACGCCGTAAGTGTATGTCGAACTCCTTATGTTCGCACTCCACGAGACTCGGCGGCTCAAATGTGACTTTTGGAAGGCTTTGCGCTGAAAGAAGCTTGTTGACGCTGTGCCTTTGGGCTCTTGCAGAATCTCACCAACGAGGAGCAGGTGGTCGTGATTCACGCCAGGACCCTTCTCACCCTAGCCGAGAAGGTAACGCGCACGTCCACGCACGCTCTCGCATTCTGCTTATGTGACAGCAGCCTTTCCTCAGTGGTTAGAATACATCAAAGTGACCAAGTCAGCACTTCAACAGAAGATGTTGGACATTGAAAGTGAGAAGGTAGACAGACACGCGACATCAGCCAAGGGGAACTCCGGCAATGTGCCCCAACAATTCTGACCTTGAGCTGTGCTAGGATATGTTCTGCAAGCAGAAGGGCTACCTGGATGAAGAGTTGGACTTCAGGAAGTGTTCCATGGACCAGGCTCATAAGGTAAGCCGCCCTCAAATCTCCCGCCGGACCACTGATGGACGAGGATTGCGGCCCAGAGGATCCTGGAGCTGGAGGCCATGTTGTACGAGGCGCTACCGCAGCGGGACTGCCCCGCCACGGACGGCGAAAAAGCCAGCCACGCTGGCGTGAATGACGTGCTGACGGCGGATCAGAGAGAAGAGCTTAGGAGCGCCGTGGACCAATGGAAGCGAGCCCTGATGTGCGAGTTGAGGGAGCGCGACGCTTGCATCCTCCAAGAGAGAATGGATCTGCTGCACAGCGCGCAACAGGTAAGGGCCCAAAGCCAGCCCGGCACTTACTTGCACGCTTACTGGCTTTTGAATGCCACTTTCCATTTGTCCGTCCTAGAGGAACAAAGAGCTGAAAGAATTCATCGAAGCTCAGAAGAGACAAATCAAACAATTGGAGGAGAAGTTTCTGTTTCTATTTCTATTCTTCTCCTTGGCCTTCATTCTGTGGCCCTAACACCAGCTGGTGAGTGAGCTCCAGCGGCACCGCACTCGACACCAGAATAGTTTTCAAAAGAAGGCCATTAGAATTATATACAAGTCTGATTACCCTTAACATAACAACAAGCTATTAATTAAATCACAAATTCTTCAATTCAAAGATTTGGTAGATTATCAGACAAATAATGTCTAACAGTAATTGATTTAACACATCACGATAAGTAGATTGAGTGTGGGCACTCTCAAGTTAACAGATATGATTATACTGCCTAATCTGTTACAGAGTATGTTGTTGCCAAGTAATGTAGAATAGATCCAAAGTAGTAATCCAGAATAGTTTTGAAGAGGCCATTAGAATGATAAACAAATCTGATTACCTTGAACATAATAACAAGCTAAGTGTTTAATATGTCCTATGAAGTCAAAATTGGGCACCATCATGTGGTGAAATTTGGAATTGCATCACATCCAATTTTGCCTGGGAACAAACAGATTACATAAATCTTAGTTTTGAATAAGCCACTCCTTCTCAAACAAGTAAACTCTGCCCATTTTGCGCAGTAGATGTTCTGTTAATATCTAGTATTTATACAAAGTCATAATTTAAATTGCTTTCAACCTTCATTCATCGGTTCAACCAACATTACTCGCTCTTATTACCAACTTGTATTGATTTAACTAAGCGTTTAATACTTCCTATCAGGTCTCAAATCGAGATTTGGCAAAATACAATTTCAGCAAATCCAATTTTGCCAGGGAACAAAAATAGATTAAATAAACTAAATAAGTCCTCTTCCCATTAAATAAATCAGAAAAGTCTGTCTTGTAACCAGTCCTCTTCAAACAAGTAAAGTCTGCCCATTTTGTGCCGTAGATTTTGTGTCTATGCCTAGTATTTAAACAAAATCATAATTTAAACGACTTCTTTCCTTCATTCACTTTGGAAATTTGGAATTGCAGCAAATCGAATTTTGGCAGGGAACAAAAATAGATCAATTAAACTAAATAAGTCTTCTTCCCATTAAATAAATTAAAAAAGTCTGTCTTGTAACCAGTCCTTTTCAAACAAGTAAAGTCTGCCCATTTTGTGCCGTCGATTTTGTGTTAATGCCTAGTATTTATACAAAATCATAATTTAAAGGACTTCATTCCTTCATTCACTTTGGAAATTTGGAATTGCAGCACATCAAATTTTGCCTGGGAAGAAAAGTAGATTAAATAAATTTAATAAGTCTTACTACTTCCCATTAAATAAATTAAATACGTCTTACTTGTTCCCACTCCTTTTCAAAACAGTAGTTTAAAACGAGGGCCCTTCACTCAATCTTTAACCCCAACCCCGCACGTTGTGTTGTATCTGTGAATGTTGGTTGTGGCCAAATGATAGTTTTCTTTTATTCGTTTAGGTTCCAAGAAAACTTGATGTAACTCTACTTTTAACTGCCGTTTCAGATAAGCGGGTATTACGTCGCAGTCATGTGCCGTGGATATGACGTAATTGCCCGAACCTCCGCCAAAATTCAAATCTGTTGGCGCGATGGCCGTGAGCCACTGAGCAGCGACGATTATCAACAGAAATATCTTTATTTTCTGCTTGCAACTGGACCGTCTAGAGCGTACACGGTAAGTAACACTCATTGTGTTTAAGGAGATTTACGTTTGTAATAGCAGAAGTGTAGCCGCGTTGCGTTGTACGTGTGAAAATTGGTCGAGGCGAAATGTTAATGTTTAATTTCATTCCTTTAGGTTCCACGGTGTTTGTTGGCTGCAAGTTTTCCACTGCAAGAAGAGGCTCGTATCATTGACCAGGAGCGAGCTACAATGGTGAGTAGCCATAACATTTATGTTAAACACTTCCTATTTCATGTCTAACAGTACTTGATTTAACAAATAACCATAAATAAATACAGTGTGGGCACTGAAGTTAACATATGTGATTATACTGCCTAATCTGTCACGGAGTAGATTGTTGCAAAGTAATATAAGATCCAAAGTTGTAATTCAGAATAGTTTTCAAAAGAAGGCCATTAGAATTATATACAAGTCTGATTACCCTTAACATAACAACAAGCTATTAATTAAATCACAAATTCTTCAATTCAAAGATTTGGTAGATTATCAGACAAATAATGTCTAACAGTAATTGATTTAACACATCACGATAAGTAGATTGAGTGTGGGCACTCTCAAGTTAACAGATATGATTATACTGCCTAATCTGTTACAGAGTATGTTGTTGCCAAGTAATGTAGAATAGATCCAAAGTAGTAATCCAGAATAGTTTTGAAGAGGCCATTAGAATAATAAACAAATCTGATTACCTTGAACATAATAACAAGCTAAGTGTTTAATATGTCCTATGAAGTCAAAATTGGGCACCATCATGTGGTGAAATTTGGAATTGCATCACATCCAATTTTGCCTGGGAACAAACAGATTAAATAAATCTTAGTTTTGAATAAGCCACTCCTTCTCAAACAAGTAAACTCTGCCCATTTCGCGCAGTAGATGTTCTGTTAATATCTAGTATTTATACAAAGTCATAATTTAAATTGCTTTCAACCTTCATTCATCGGTTCAACCAACATTACTCGCTCTTATTACCAACTTGTATTGATTTAACTAAGCGTTTAATACTTCCTATCAGGTCTCAAGGCAAGATTTGGCAAAATACAATTTCAGCAAATCCAATTTTGCCAGGGAACAAAAATAGATTAAATAAACTAAATAAGTCTTCTTCCCATTAAATAAATCAGAAAAGTCTGTCTTGTAACCAGTCCTCTTCAAACAAGTAAAGTCTGCCCATTTTGTGCCGTAGATTTTGTGTCTATGCCTAGTATTTAAACAAAATCATAATTTAAACGACTTCTTTCCTTCATTCACTTTGGAAATTTGGAATTGCAGCAAATCGAATTTTGCCAGGGAACAAAAATAGATCAATTAAACTAAATAAGTCTTCTTCCCATTAAATAAATTAAAAAAGTCTGTCTTGTAACCAGTCCTTTTCAAACAAGTAAAGTCTGCCCATTTTGTGCCGTCGATTTTGTGTTAATGCCTAGTATTTATACAAAATCATAATTTAAAGGACTTCATTCCTTCATTCACTTTGGAAATTTGGAATTGCAGCACATCAAATTTTGCCTGGGAAGAAAAGTAGATTAAATAAATTTAATAAGTCTTACTACTTCCCATTAAATAAATTAAATACGTCTTACTTGTTCCCACTCCTTTTCAAAAAAGTAGTTTAAAACGAGGTCCCTTCACTCAACCTTTAACCCTATTTATTCACCTTCTAGGCTAAGTGTTAAAGGCTAAGTGTTAAAGGCTAAGTGTTAAAGGCTAAGTGTTAGAGGCTAAGTGCCAGAGGCTAGGCGCCAGAGGCGAGTTTTTGTGGGCTGAAGTTTTAGTGGGGTTAGTGTGAATACAATCCAAAAGAATACAACAGAATACAATACAATAGAATATAATACATAGATTAAATTCAATAGCTCTTACTACTTCCCATTAAATAAATTAAATACGTCTTACTTGTTCCCAATCCTTTTCAAAAAAGTAGTTTAAAACGAGGGCCCTTCACTCAACCTTTAACCTCAACCCCGCACGTCACATTGTGTTGTATCTGTGAATGTTGGTTGTGGCCAAATGATAGTTTTCTTTCATTCGTTTAGGTTCCACGGTGTTTGTTGGCTATGTTTTCCACTGTCAGAAGGATGAAAATACAAAGTACAACGCTTGGACGTGGGCGAAGACGTCACCGGTGAGTCCTTCCTTCCTATTTATTTACCTTCTAGATGCTAGAGGCTAAGTGTTAGAGGCTAAGTGTTAGAGGCTAAGTGTTAAACACAATACGAACAACACAACGATACTGCACTGAACAACACGATACCGCACTGAGAAACACGATACCGCACTGAACAACACGATACCGCACTGAACAACACCATGCCGCACTGAACACCATGCCACACTGAACAACACCATCCCGCACTGAACAACACCATGCCGCACTAAACAACACCATGCCGCACTGAACAACACCATGCCTCACTGAACGACACCATGCCGCACTGAAAGACACCATGCCGCACTGAACGACACCATGCCGCACTGAAAGACACCATCCCGCACTGAACACCATGCCGCACTGAACAACACCATCCTGCACTGAACAACACCATCCCGCACTGAACAACACCATGCCGCACTGAACAACATTATGCCGCACTGAACATTATGCCGCACTGAACAACACCATGCCGCACTGAACAACACCATGCCGCACTGAACAACATTATGCCGCACTGAACAACACCATGCCGCACTGAACAACACCATGCCGCACTGAACAACACCATGCCGCACTGAACAACATTATGCCGCACTGAACAACACCATGCCGCACTGAACAACACCATCCTGCACTGAACAACACCATTCCGCACTGAACAACACCATCCTGCACTGAACAACACCATCCCGCACTGAACAACACCATGCCGCACTGAACAACACCATGCCGCACTGAACAACACCATGCCGCAATGAACAACACCATCCCGCACTGAACAACATTATGCCGCACTGAACAACATTATGCCGCACTGAACAACATTATGCCGCACTGAACAACACCATGCCGCATTGAACAACACCATGCCGCATTGAACAACACCATGCCGCACTGAACAACACCATGCCGCATTGAACAACACCATGCCGCATTGAACAACACCATGCCGCACTGAACAACACCATTCCGCACTGAACAACACCATCCTGCACTGAACAACACCATCCCGCACTGAACAACACCATGCCGCATTGAACAACACCATGCCGCACTGAACAACACCATCCAGCACTGAACAACACCATGCCGCACTGAACAACACCATGCCGCACTGAACAACACCATGCCGCACTGAACAACACCATGCTGCAATGAACAACACCATCCCGCACTGAACAACACCATGCCGCATTGAACAACACCATGCCGCACTGAACAACACCATCCCGCACTGAACAACACCACCCCGCACTGAACAACACGATCCCGCATTGAACAACACCATGCCGCACTGAACAACACCATTCCGCACTGAACAACACCATGCCGCACTGAACAACACCATGCCGCACTGAACAACACCATGCCGCACTGAACAACACCATGCCGCACTGAACAACATTATGCCGCACTGAACAACACCATGCCGCACTGAACAACACCATCCCGCACTGAACAACACCATGCCGCATTGAACAACACCATGCCGCACTGAACAACACCATCCTGCACTGAACAACACCATCCCGCACTGAACAACACCATGCCGCACTGAACAACATTATGGCGCACTGAACAACATTATGCCGCACTGAACAACACCATGCCGCACTGAACAACACCATGCCGCACTGAACAACACCATGCCGCACTGAACAACATTATGCCGCACTGAACAACATTATGCCGCACTGAACAACACCATGCCGCACTGAACAACACCATGCCGCACTGAACAACACCATGCTGCACTGAACAACACGACGTCGCACTGAACAACACGACGCCGCACAGAACAACACGACGCCGCACAGAATAACACAATACCGCACAGAACAACACAATACTGCACAAACAGTTTTAGATAATATTACGTCGCAGTCATGTGACGCGGACATGACGTCAATAGGCGGAACTCACGGCAAAATTATAATCCGTGGGCGTGGCTTGCAACAGGAAGTAGGAAAGCGGCAGTTCTGGCAAACAAGACACAGCGGTTAGTAACACGATGACTAACAAGGCAAATATTTTTGTTTTCAGCTTGCAACTTGACCGTCTAGAGCGTACAAGGTAATTACAACTGTTTTTTTTTAGCCCTGAAAAGCGAGGGAGTGTGGCGTTTGGGAGGAATGTCGAACTCGGCGTCTGCTTCCAGCCACAGACGCCAAATTTCGACGATTATTTCGACTGGTCAACGGTTGTAAATTATTGCGTTGACTAAAAACTTTATTTAACTCTACTCTTAACTTTGCCGTTTCAGATATGCGGGTATTACACCGCGGAAATGACGTCAATAGGCTGAACTCTCGCCAAAATTCAAATCTGTGGGCGCAATGGCCTTGAGCGAGACACCGGATACAAACACGACGATTATCAACAGAAATATCTTTATTTTCTGCTTGCAAGTGGACCGTCTAGAGCGTACACGGTAAGTACAACTCATTGTGTTTAAAAAGATTTACGTTTGTGTAGTTTGCGTTGCGTTGTATCTGTGAATGTTGGTTGAGGCTAAATGTTAATGTTTAATTTCATTCCTTTAGGTTCCACGGTGTTTGTTGGCTGTATGTTTTCCACTGCAAGAAGAGGCTCGTATCATTGACCAGCAGGAGCTACAATGGTGAGTACCCCTTTCGTCTTCCATTTATGTTAAACACTTCCTATTTCATGTCTAACAGTACTCGATTTAACAAATAACCATAAATAAATACAGTGTGGGCAGTCACGTTAACATATGTGATTATCCTGCCTAATATGTTTATCACAAATATGTCACTAATCACTAATATGTTTATTTGTTTATCACAACACCTTTGGACCTTCAGCAATCGATTATTTCCCTTCATCTACATAGAGACAGAACGATGGTGTCTTAAACATCTCATTCATTTCACCAAATAACTTCACGCAGGTGGATAACGGCCGTCTCGGTCACGCTATGTTGCGTGATGCAGTTTTGAAGAACCAAATGCATTTATTCAATGAATAAGTCAAGCTAGTTCTATGTTTATGATGTTGTAAGTTACGGTACCGATTGAAGTTGAGTTCGAAGCCAGTGGAAAACAGCGCTGCGTTTGTGCTCTCCAGGTACAAATGTTGTGATCTCTGACTGACGACCGGGTGAGACTCGAGTAAGAGATGTCCAAACGAGCTCCGGCAGGGCGGGCCAAGGCGGAGCAAACGGACGCCCTTCAGGCCGCCAATGACGAGCTGAGAACCAAACTGATGGACGTCCAGTTAGAACTTCAGCAGGAGAAGAACAAGGTGAAAACCTCAACAGACAGACACTGCCTGCCTCCCTGCCTGCCTCCCTGCCTGCCTCCCTCCCTCCCAGTTTTCCCGATGTAGATTAGACATGCGTGTGCCATGACTGTGTCAGCCTACATCAACAAATGCACCGAGGACGTCAGCACCACTAAGAATATCATCACCCGGGGCAACCAACGACCCTGGATGACTGAGGAGGTACGTCAAACGCTACGAGCGCGGAACTCTGCCTTCAAGTCTGGCGACAAGGAGACACTGAGGACAGCGAGAGCCAACTTGAACCGTGCCATCAGGATAGCGAAGCGAGACCGCAGTCGAAAATTTCAGGATCGTTTCCACGACGTCAAAAACATCAGGAGTATGTGGCAAGGCATACGGGCGATTACAGACTACAACTCACCCTCCCCCCCCCGGTGGGTGTAGTTGATGCTGACTTTCTAAATGGTCTAAATAACTTCTTTGGGAGGTTCGAGGCACTAAACGGCACTCCAGCAGTTAAAACTGTCCCCCATCAGGAAGAGGAGGTACTCTGCCTTGACTCCGCCGATGTGTTGAAGACCCTGAGGAGAGTCAACCCCTGTAAGGCCCCTGGCCCCGACAACATTCCTGGGCGTGTGTTCAGGGAATGTGCAAGTCATCTGGCTGGGGTCATCACAGACATTTTTAACACCTCGCTGGGCCAAGCCACAGTGCCGGCGTGCTTTAAGACTGCCTCCATCATTCCGGTGCCGAAGAAACCTCAAATCACCTCATTTAATGATTACCGGCCTGTTGCACTGACTCCGGTTATGATGAAGTGCTTCGAAAGGCTGCTTAAAGGTCACATCGTTTCCAGACTCCCCCTATTATTTGACCCGTTCCAGTTTGCCGACCGGCAAAACCGCTCCACTCAGGACGCCATCTCCTCCGTTCTTCACCTGAGCCTGGCTCACCTGGAGGAGAAGAACACCCATGTGCGGAGGCTGTTCCTGGACTTCAGCTCAGCGTTTAACACCATCATCCCACAGCATCTGGTAGGAAAATTGGAACACCTGGGCTTCAACACCCCCCTTCGCAACTGGCTGCTAGACTTCCTCACCAACAGACCTCAGTCAGTCCGGGTCGGACAGAACACCTCTGATGTCATCACCCTCAGCACAGGCTCCCTTCAGGGCTGCGTCCTGAGCCCCCTGCTGTGCACCCTGATGACACACGACTGCGTCCTCAGGTTCACCACCAATCACATCGTGAAGTCAGCAGACGACACAACGGTGGTGGGGCTCATCAGAGACAACAACGACCTGGACTACAGAGAGGAGGTGGAGCAGCTGGTGGGCTGGTGCAGAGAAAACAGCCTGATCCTGAATGAGGAGAAGATGAAGGAGATCATCGTCGACTTCAGGAAAAAACAGCCTCACCACGCTCCACTGATCATCAACAGCTCAGCTGTGGAGGTGGTCAGCACCACCGAATTCCTGGGGGTCCACATCACAGAAGACCTCACCTGGACTATGAACACTACGGCACTGGTCAAGAGGGCACAGAAGCGCTTGTACTTCCTGCGGAGGATGAGGAGAGCCCACCTGCCCCCACCCATCATGAGGACGTTCTACAGGAGCACCATAGAGAGCATTCTGACAAGCTGTCTCTCTGTGTGGTGTGGAGGCTGCACCGCCTCCGATTGGAAGAACGTGAGGAGAGTGGTGAGGACAGCAGAGAGGATCATAGGGGCTCCTCTTCCCTCCATTCAGGACATTTCATCTCAGCGCTGCATGTCCCGTGCCCGTAACATCATCAATGACCCATCACACCCCCACCATGGACTGTTCTCCCTGCTGCCCTCTGGGAAGAGGTTTGCAGCATCCGCTGCAGGTCCACCAGGTTCTGCAACAGCTTTTTCCCTGCTGTCATCAGACTGTTGAACACTAGAACTGTTGAGCTCTAAACTGAACTCTGCATCACACATTCACAGAACTGTACTTTATGACACTACGGACCTCTATCTTGCACTATCTGGCACCCTTTAAATAGAAGTTTAATACATGGTTTAGCATTCCTCTGCACACTCTTGAATACTGTTTTGCCTACTTGCACTATTGCATAATTATCACTGCTGCACTTTATACTTATTTTTAATATATATATATACATATATATAGTATATATGTATATATATATATTTTCATAGGATATGTTACTTCTATTCAACTGCAATATCACTACTTTGTTGTAAGACGTATGCAACGGAATTTCGTTTTGTATGCACCATGTGCAGACAAGATGACAATAAAATTTGTCTAAGTCTAAGTCTAAGTCATGTCAGGTCAGCTGTCTGGAGAGAGAGAGAAGTCAGGACCTGCGGGCGGAGCACCACCGTGCCACCGCCGCCATGACGGAACTCAAAAGCAAACTCCATGAGGAGAAGCAGAAAGAGTTAGCCATTACCAGGGAGACATTACTGCGGCAGCATGAAATGGAGCTGATGAGAGTGATCAAAATCAAAGATGGAGAGATCCAGCGACTGAATGCCTTGGTCCTCAGCCTGAGGGACGGCTCCATGGACAAGGTGATCCGCTCTATCCGTGTCTGACTATCCGCACGCCACGTCGGGCTTCGATGCGGCCGCTACCGTATTGTGTAGCTTGTCCCCAGTAAGCGTCGCGGCGCTCCGTTGCGGTCTCAACGGCCCGGTGTGGCGCAATGTCTGCTCAGGTGAGGAGGGGGGGCGCTTTGCTGGCGGAGGTGGAGGAGACGCGGCGGTGTCGGGAGACCGAGCGGTGTCGCCTCCACCAGGAGCGCGGAAGAAGCCCTGGCAGCGGCCCAGCAGGCCTGGCAGTCCCGAGCGGCCGAGCTCCGATCGGCTCATCACCAGCATCGGGAGGAGCTGAGCCGAACCAAGAGAGACTGCGAGAGGGAGATCCGCCGACTGGTAGGACTGATCAGATGCGCGGTGCGTGGCTATGTTCCCAATTTCGTTGTATACCTGCAGTGCAATGACACCTAAGGCATTCTATTCTATTCTATTTCACAAGAAGAAACTGTCCGGTTGCTCGCTTCGCTTTTGTCACAGCAAAGGTGTTCTAGTCGATTCAAGAAAAAAATTGGCCGGTTGCTCTCTTTGTTTTTGTCACAATTCTGGCAAATGAGTTTGCCCGCCTGCCTGAGCGCTCCCCGTTTGTACATCCAGACGGATGAGATCAAGCTGAAAGACAGAGCGGTTAGTGTTTTGGATGAAGCCCTGGGGCCGGCCACGTCCACCGCCTTCAGCTGCAGACTCAGGCTGCCGAGCAGCAGATCGCTGCCCTGAGGGATTCCCAAAGGGCGGGCCTAAACTACCCTGGAAGTGGGGTCAACGCCGCTACTAGCAATCCTCTTCATTGCGTAAGCCACCTCATCACACACTTGCAGTATGCATGACTTAGTTTGTTGCTGGAGGAAGGTAGCACAAAAACAGTTTTGAACTTTGAACGAGTGCTTGTGTGTGTGTGTTGCGGGGCGTTTTCAGTCTCAGGAGGATCGGGACACGCGACGGTTTCATCTGAAAATCGCTGAGCTCAGCGCAGTCATCAGGAAACTGGAGGATCGAAACGCCCTGCTTTCTGAAGAGCGCAATGAACTGGTAATTTATTGACGGCACGCTTGAAGGTTTGCGCTACGTTTGATGCGCGCCATCCAGCGAGGCACCCATTGCGCTTGCTTATTAGTTGAGCGGCGCGGCGAGTCGGTTGCCTGGTAGATGTCTTTTATTGGGAGCCAAAGCCACGATTCCGTTCAAACCGATGCAAAAGGAATGGATACGTTCTGGCCCGCGTGTTGTGCGTCTTTCACATCCCGCACTTCATGCTTGCAGCTAAAGCGACTGAGAGAAACAGAAAGCCAGTTTCTGCCACTCCTGTACAAAAACAAACGCCTGAGCAGGAAGAATGAAGAACTCTCGCTGGTGCTGTGTCGCCTTGAAAACAAAGTGCGCTTTGTCACCCAGGAGAACGAGGAGATGGCAAGCTTGGTTAGTCGACGCGGACAACGGCGGCGTGCCAACAGAGTCCACTGCATTTGTGTTCCACAGAGAAGGCCTAGTTCGCTCAATGACCTGGACCGCGGTTGCGGCCAGCAGGACGGTGAAATGGAGTTCCTTCAAGTTGTGGAGCAGCGGCACATCATCGACGACTTGTCCAAGGTCTTCAGGCAGGCGACTCGGTGCACGTACGGCAGCGCCGCGCTCGCTCGCTGTCGCCAGGAAACCTTTTCCGTCCAAAGCTTGGCCGGCGGCCGCCATCCAAAAAATTGGCCCCTTAAATTCCGACCTTTCAAGCAGGAGCATTGTGCGCACGCGTTTGAACACGCTTTAGACTTGTTTTGCCGTTTTCAGCAGCTCAAAGCTCCCGTTTTGTCAGCGCCTTTGCCACTCGCTGTGCGCTGAAAACGACGGACTTGCCCGGCTGCTCAGCCCGTCAACCATGAGCCGCGAGCGCGACGTCATTGTCCGTAGGCAGCTAGTGGCAAAATGCACCCTGTTAGAGTTGCGCTCGCTCCAACTTATTTTGCAAGAACCACACGGGAGACAAGTAAGTTCTTTTGGACACCTGCAGGTGGAGAGTCCATCCGTTGTACGAATGAAGTCTGACTCTCGGCTCCTGCACGAGCATTTTAATTAAGAGAAACAGGGTGGGTGTAAGAGTGGATTGAATAGAGGAAGCCCTTGACCTCTAGTCAAAACATAGCAAGGGGTGTTTTACGACTTTGTGTAGGAAGGGATAAGCGATAGGGATAAATAAGGGATAAATAATATTATTTATTACAGGTCGCAGTCAAAGTCAAAGCAACACAATGATACGATAAAGATAATCTGGAAAACCCTGACACACCCTGTAGTTGTCACTTTTGGAAAAGACGAGCGTCCCTCCAATCATCGCCGGTGACGTGTTTTTCAGGCTCTGGAGACAGGAGCTCATGTCAGAAATGTCATTGTGAGTCGCGTTTGTTTCTGCGCCGGAGCCTTTCGTTCCCTTTGCATCCAAAGAATCTCAAAGGCGGATTATTTGTGTCGACAGGAGAGAGATTTGCTGCTACGATACCGACGTCGAGAATCTCTGAGGAGGAACAAAGCGTGAGGTCCTGCAAGGTGAGTCTGTTTGTTTGCGGCTGCTTGGTGTTGCGCAAGATGAAATGGCCTTTTTCTCGCTATCGTTCCTCTCGTCGATTCATCGTGAGGTGTCGCTTCAGTTTGTTCAGAGAGATGTTTGCTTCCGCGCCCGCAGGTCATCGAAACATTTTACGGCTACGACGAAGACGTGTTGGTGGACTCGGACGGATCGTCCTTGTCTTTTCACACCGACAGAACCCCCGACACGGAACCCGAAGAGGTAGCCCGCCATTTCTGCCAGCGTATTGGCACCAAACATTCCTCTTCAGCCTGGAATCGGACTCGTCTTTGCGTCGCGGGTGCTTTGTCGCCGGTCTGACTGATTCTGGTACTAGTGCTGTGTTGCATTGGTGTGTGCATGAAGAGGCGGAGCTTCGCTACCGCCAGCTGACGCAAGAATATCAAGCGCTGCAACGAGCCTACGCTCTGCTAGCCCAGACCAGCGAAGGGGACTACGACGCCGAGAAGGAGATCAAGGTGGCGCCCCTTCCCGCAACCCCCGGCCGGGTCGCAGCCTCCCCGTTCTCACCCAGCCTCGGGTGTTCTCTGGTCTGAAAGGAGGAGGAGGAGCCTCCCTCCTCCTCCTTTCAGACCAGAGAAAAGCTGATGGTAGAAATGGGTCACTATCAAAGCAGAGTAGCAGATCTGGAGTCAGCGCTGAAGCAACAAGGACAGGTAAGCTCATCAATGAGCACACCTTTTTCTCAGACAAAATAGCTACATTCTTCAGTCACTCATCCGTCTGGCATTACTGGACCAACCCCCCCCCCCCCCCCCCCGAACGTGGCTGGGAAAATGCGGAGAAAAGCAAATGTCATTTTCCAGTCAACCAAAGAATTTGTGGATGAAAATGACACAACATTCCAAAGCTGTCCACGCGTTTGTCTCTTCTAGAATGTCAAGTGGGTGGAGGAGAAGCAGCTGCTGCGTCAGAGCAATCAGCAGTTGGCCGAAAAGGTGACGGAAAGAAAGGCGCTGGGCGGAGTCGCTTGGCGTCACACCTGTCGGGAAGCCCCGCAGATGAGGTCTGACTGTCTTTTCAGGTCAGGCGGATGGAGGCGGAAGAAGCGCGTCTGAAAGAGCACATCCAGGATATCCGAGACCAAAACGAACTGCTTGAGTTCCGCATCCTGGAGCTGGAGGTGGGAAGACTCGCACAAGCGTGTTGAGGCCAGAGATGTGACGGACGGACGGACGGACGGACGGATGCATGCCTCTGCCTTTCAGGAGAGGGAGTGGCGCTCCCCCGTCTTGAAGTTTCTGCAAGTCCGTTTCCCAGACGGCCTCAGCCCTTTGCAGATCTACTGCGAGGCCGAGGGCGTGAGCGTACGTAAGGCGTCCCTCGCAACCCTAACCTTAACCCGAGGTCCCAGAACACCTTACATTGCTCCTTGCGCCTTTCCCCCGGACATCGTCATCAGTGATCTGATGAAGAAGCTGGACATCCTGGGCTATAACGCCGTAAGTGTATGTCGAACTCCTTATGTTCGCACTCCACGAGACTCGGCGGCTCAAATGTGACTTTTGGAAGGCTTTGCGCTGAAAGAAGCTTGTTGACGCTGTGCCTTTGGGCTCTTGCAGAATCTCACCAACGAGGAGCAGGTGGTCGTGATTCACGCCAGGTTGTGCATGTTGGCTTCACTTGATTTCAATTTGGTATTTTGGTCAAAAGCGCATGTGGTGAAATTCCACAAAGTAGGAAATTCCACAAACAGAAGATGTTGGACATTGAAAGTGAGAAGGTAGACAGACACGCGACATCAGCCAAGGGGAACTCCGGCAATGTGCCCCAACAATTCTGACCTTGAGCTGTGCTAGGATATGTTCTGCAAGCAGAAGGGCTACCTGGATGAAGAGTTGGACTTCAGGAAGTGTTCCATGGACCAGGCTCATAAGGTAAGCCGCCCTCAAATCTCCCGCCGGACCACTGATGGACGAGGATTGCGGCCCAGAGGATCCTGGAGCTGGAGGCCATGTTGTACGAGGCGCTACCGCAGCGGGACTGCCCCGCCACGGACGGCGAAAAAGCCAGCCACGCTGGCGTGAATGACGTGCTGACGGCGGATCAGAGAGAAGAGCTTAGGAGCGCCGTGGACCAATGGAAGCGAGCCCTGATGTGCGAGTTGAGGGAGCGCGACGCTTGCATCCTCCAAGAGAGAATGGATCTGCTGCACAGCGCGCAACAGGTAAGGGCCCAAAGCCAGCCCGGCACTTACTTGCACGCTTACTGGCTTTTGAATGCCACTTTCCATTTGTCCGTCCTAGAGGAACAAAGAGCTGAAAGAATTCATCGAAGCTCAGAAGAGACAAATCAAACAATTGGAGGAGAAGTTTCTGTTTCTCTTTCTATTCTTCTCCTTGGCCTTCATTCTGTGGCCCTAACACCAGCTGGTGAGTGAGCTCCAGCGGCACCGCACTCGACACCTCCGATACACTGCCAGCCGGTCTCAGACGTTGGCAGACGCTCCGATGCCAACGTATACCCCCCGCCACGGTGACAGAGGCACCGCGTCACACCGGCGCTCATCCAATCAGAAGGCAGGAAAAGCAAATTCACATGCAGGGCACTTTTGAACCAGAAGAGAGCGCCACAAAAAACGGTTGTTGCCCCAAACGCGCACTAAAAAGGGTCAGAATAACAAGAGTCCCACTGGCCAGCCGGGGCCACCCGTCCAGCTGTTTCTTCAGGGGGGAAAAAAATTGGAGTCACCGGTGAGTACATTTTGCATTTAGCTCTGCTTTTCTGCTTCTGTCTTCAAGTGTGTGGCATCCTGCGATCAAAGATTCAGCCAACCCCAAAGCGGTTGACCTCAACGTCCCACCACCATGCCTACCAGAGCAGGTGACGTGATGCTTTGGACATCCTTCCGTCTCAGATGCCCAAAAGTACTCTTTGCCACATCTGTGGCAATACGGTGTCTTTTCAAAGGTGCAAATAAATCCAGCGTGGGCGGAACACGCACGTCTTCGGTTTTTCCCGCTTTGTTTGTGTGACAGCTGTTGTGAAAATTTTATACAAATAAAGTTGTATAGTACAGGTTTGGCCAAGCCGCAACTCCCGAACCGCATGCGGCTGTTTTATGTTCATATCAACATTTGTGTGTGTGTGTGTGTGTGTGTGTGGGGGGGGGGGGGGGGGGGTGTTGTGCATGTTGGCTTCACTTGATTTCAATTTGGTATTTTGGTCAAAAGCGCATGTGGTGAAATTCCACAAAGTAGGATGGGCAAACACATTTCTTTAAACTATGAGTGTCAATTGGGCTCTCGAAATGGCAGGGAAAAGATGCACAGCAAAACGAAAATACGTAGATGAACACAGGACGTTTTAATCAGAGTGGGAAAGTTTCTATTTTTTGTTGAACGTGATGGCAAACCATTCTGCCTGATATGTCAGACCTCAGCGCATTTCAAAGATTCAAATCTTCAGCGCCATGCACTTCAGGTCACTCCATGCTAACATTGATCAGGCGTCGAACCCGCAACATCATGCTTAAGAGGTGGCCATGCCAACCAGTGCGCCATTATGTCAACGCATAATAACTAAGTCTACTAATCAAAACAGCGGTTACTATATGACGTCGCTACGTCGTGGTCACGTGACGCAGACAAGACGTCAATGGACGTGGGCAGAGTTAACTTGTTTAAAAGGGAGTGGGCAGAAGAAATATTTAATTTATTTAAATCTATTTTGAGTGCACACCATTATGCCAATGCATAACAACTGTAAATCTACTAAACAAAACAGCGGTTGCTATATGACATCTGCCACGTCGTGGTCACGTGACATACGTGACGTCGATGGGCGTAACTTTCGCCGGAATTCAAATCCGCGGGGAGAGTTAACTTGTTTAAAAGAGAGTGGGCAGAAGAATTATTTAATTTATTTAAATCTATTTGGTGTGTGCGCCATTATGTCAATGCATAACAACTGTAAGTCTACTAAACAAAACAGCGGTTGCTATATGACGTCTGCCACGTCGTGGTCACGTGACGCGGACGTGACGTCGACGCCTACTTTACATCCCACCGATCACAGGACCCCTCGGCTGCATAACCGTGCCCCCTTCCCAACCAATCGGATTTGCTATACGCGAAAACGACGCCAATGGAAAGAGCTTCCGCCCAAATTTAAATCTGTGGGCGTGGCTCGCAGCAGGAAGTAGGAAAATGGCGGCGATGTTGACAAAGACACAGCGGATGGTAACTAAAGGAAAATGTGTTTTTGGGAGTTTGCAAACATATTTTTTAAGGTTGTGTTAAACTTATAATCATATTAATATCTAGTATTGAAGTGCTCGTGTGGATTGGTGGGGGCCGAGGAATGTGCAGGCAAACTGCATGAACTTGTTTTCTTGGAAGTGTTGTGTATAGGCCCAGGCAGGGAGTACCGGACGAGATAATCTCAAGGTCGGTGAGGATCGAGAACAACAGCACATCTATGGGACTGGGCATCGAGGGGAAAACCCAACCGCCTGACCTCAGCGACACCTGGACGGGGAGGAGATGGCCATCCACCAATCATCTCACAATATTTTGCATGCTTTAATATTCATATTGTGTTTCTTTAAAACTGGGCAACCCGGAAGAATGTGTCGTCTTTTGGTGGTCACAAAAACGCACGAGTTTTAGTGTGAGGGACCCGGGACCCAGGCCTGTATTAGTGCGCTTTGTCAGGAATAAATAATTGGTAAATTTGGTCTGATTGATCTACTGGTCTTCTCTTTGACAGAACGAACTCGCAAAATTGTTAGGTGCGCCAGTGTGTGGATTAGGACATAGCAATTTATGAGTTAAGTGTTGATCACAATTTGGAGTCAGATCAATAACTAGAATCCGTAACCTAACATAACATACGACTAACAAGAGAAATATTTTTATTTTCTGCTTGCAACTGGACCGTCCAGAGCGTACACGGTAAGTACAACTCATCGTTTTTAAAAAGAAGTACTTTTGTTGCCCTGAAAAGCGAGTGAGCGTGGCGTTTGTGGGGGACGTCGAATTTCGACGATTCTTTCTGGTCAACGGTTGTAAATGATTGTGTTGATTAAAAAAGAAAACTTGATGTAACTCTACTTTTAACTGCCGTTTCAGATAGATTTGGAATTGCATCACATCCAATTTTGCCTAGAGCGTGCACGGTAAGTAACACTCGTTGTGTTTAAGGAGATTTACGTTTGTAATAGCAGAAGTGTAGCCGCGTTGCGTTGTACGTGTGAATGTTGGTCCAGGCGAAATGTTAATGTTTAATTTCATTCCTTTAGGTTCCACGGTGTTTGTTGGCTGCAAGTTTTCCACTGCAAGAAGAGGCTCATATCATTGACCAGGAGCGAGCTACAATGGTGAGTAGCCATAACATTTATGTTAAACACTTCCTATTTCATGTCTAACAGTACTTGATTTAACAAATAACCATAAATAAATACAGTGTGGGCACTGAAGTTAACATATGTGATTATACTGCCTAATCTGTCACCGAGTAGATTGTTGCAAAGTAATATAAGATCCAAAGTTGTAATTCAGAATAGTTTTCAAAAGAAGGCCATTAGAATTATATACAAGTCTGATTACCCTGAACAAGCTATTAATTAAATCACAAATTCTTCAATTCAAAGATTTGGTAGATTATCAGACAAATAATGTCTAACAGTAATTGATTTAACACATCACGATAAGTAGATTGAGTGTGGGCACTCTCAAGTTAACATATGTGATTATACTGCCTAATCTGTTACAGAGTATGTTGTTGCCAAGTAATGTAGAATAGATCCAAAGTAGTAATCCAGAATAGTTTTGAAGAGGCCATTAGAATGATAAACAAATCTGATTACCTTGAACATAATAACAAGCTAAGTGTTTAATATGTCCTATGAAGTCAAAATTGGGCACCATCATGTGGTGAAATTTGGAATTGCATCACATCCAATTTTGCCTGGGAACAAACAGATTACATAAATCTTAGTTTTGAATAAGCCACTCCTTCTCAAACAAGTAAACTCTGCCCATTTTGCGCAGTAGATGTTCTGTTAATATCTAGTATTTATACAAAGTCATAATTTAAATTGCTTTCAACCTTCATTCACCGGTTCAACCAACATTACTCGCTCTTATTACCAACTTGTATTGATTTAACTAAGCGTTTAATACTTCCTATCAGGTCTCAAATCGAGATTTGGCAAAATACAATTTCAGCAAATCCAATTTTGCCAGGGAACAAAAATAGATTAAATAAACTAAATAAGTCCTCTTCCCATTAAATAAATCAGAAAAGTCTGTCTTGTAACCAGTCCTCTTCAAACAAGTAAAGTCTGCCCATTTTGTGCCGTAGGTTTTGTGTCTATGCCTAGTATTTAAACAAAATCATAATTTAAACGACTTCTTTCCTTCATTCACTTTGGAAATTTGGAATTGCAGCAAATCGAATTTTGGCAGGGAACAAAAATAGATCAATTAAACTAAATAAGTCTTCTTCCCATTAAATAAATTAAAAAAGTCTGTCTTGTAACCAGTCCTTTTCAAACAAGTAAAGTCTGCCCATTTTGTGCCGTCGATTTTGTGTTAATGCCTAGTATTTATACAAAATCATAATTTAAAGGACTTCATTCCTTCATTCACTTTGGAAATTTGGAATTGCAGCACATCAAATTTTGTCTGGGAAGAAAAGTAGATTAAATAAATTTAATAAGTCTTACTACTTCCCATTAAATAAATTAAATACGTCTTACTTGTTCCCACTCCTTTTCAAAACAGTAGTTTAAAACGAGGGCCCTTCACTCAATCTTTAACCTCAACCCCGCACGTTGTGTTGTATCTGTGAATGTTGGTTGTGGCCAAATGATAGTTTTCTTTCATTCGTTTAGGTTCCAAGAAAACTTGATGTAACTCTACTTTTAACTGCCGTTTCAGATAAGCGGGTATTACGTCGCAGTCAAATGCCGCGGATATGACGTAATTGCCCGAACCTCCGCCAAAATTCAAATCTGTTGGCGCGATGGCCGTGAGCCACTGAGCAGCGACGATTATCAACAGAAATATCTTTATTTTCTGCTTGCAACTGGACCGTCTAGAGCGTACACGGTAAGTAACACTCATTGCGTTTAAGGAGATTTACGTTTGTAATAGCAGAAGTGTAGCCGCGTTGCGTTGTACGTGTGAATGTTGGTCCAGGCGAAATGTTAATGTTTAATTTCATTCCTTTAGGTTCCACGGTGTTTGTTGGCTGCAAGTTTTCCACTGCAAGAAGAGGCTCATATCATTGACCAGGAGCGAGCTACAATGGTGAGTAGCCATAACATTTATGTTAAACACTTCCTATTTCATGTCTAACAGTACTTGATTTAACAAATAAGCATAAATAAATACAGTGTGGGCACTGAAGTTAACATATGTGATTATACTGCCTAATCTGTCACCGAGTAGATTGTTGCAAAGTAATATAAGATCCAAAGTTGTAATTCAGAATAGTTTTCAAAAGAAGGCCATTAGAATTATATACAAGTCTGATTACCCTGAACAAGCTATTAATTAAATCACAAATTCTTCAATTCAAAGATTTGGTAGATTATCAGACAAATAATGTCTAACAGTAATTGATTTAACACATCACGATAAGTAGATTGAGTGTGGGCACTCTCGTTAACAGATATGATTATACTGCCTAATCTGTTACAGAGTATGTTGTTGCCAAGTAATGTAGAATAGATCCAAAGTAGTAATCCAGAATAGTTTTGAAGAGGCCATTAGAATAATAAACAAATCTGATTACCTTGAACATAATAACAAGCTAAGTGTTTAATATGTCCGATGAAGTCAAAATTGGGCACCATCATGTGGTGAAATTTGGAATTGCATCACATCCAATTTTGCCTGGGAACAAACAGATTAAATAAATCTTAGTTTTGAATAAGCCACTCCTTCTCAAACAAGTAAACTCTGCCCATTTCGCGCAGTAGATGTTCTGTTAATATCTAGTATTTATACAAAGTCATAATTTAAATTGCTTTCAACCTTCATTCATCGGTTCAACCAACATTACTCGCTCTTATTACCAACTTGTATTGATTTAACTAAGCGTTTAATACTTCCTATCAGGTCTCAAGGCAAGATTTGGCAAAATACAATTTCAGCAAATCCAATTTTGCCAGGGAACAAAAATAGATTAAATAAACTAAATAAGTCTTCTTCCCATTAAATAAATCAGAAAAGTCTGTCTTGTAACCAGTCCTCTTCAAACAAGTAAAGTCTGCCCATTTTGTGCCGTAGATTTTGTGTCTATGCCTAGTATTTAAACAAAATCATAATTTAAACGACTTCTTTCCTTCATTCACTTTGGAAATTTGGAATTGCAGCAAATCGAATTTTGGCAGGGAACAAAAATAGATCAATTAAACTAAATAAGTCTTCTTCCCATTAAATAAATTAAAAAAGTCTGTCTTGTAACCAGTCCTTTTCAAACAAGTAAAGTCTGCCCATTTTGTGCCGTCGATTTTGTGTTAATGCCTAGTATTTATACAAAATCATAATTTAAAGGACTTCATTCCTTCATTCACTTTGGAAATTTGGAATTGCAGCACATCAAATTTTGCCTGGGAAGAAAAGTAGATTAAATAAATTTAATAAGTCTTACTACTTCCCATTAAATAAATTAAATACGTCTTACTTGTTCCCACTCCTTTTCAAAAAAGTAGTTTAAAACGAGGTCCCTTCACTCAACCTTTAACCCTATTTATTCACCTTCTAGGCTAAGTGTTAAAGGCTAAGTGTTAAAGGCTAAGTGTTAAAGGCTAAGTGTTAAAGGCTAAGTGTTAGAGGCTAAGTGCCAGAGGCTAGGCGCCAGAGGCGAGTTTTTGTGGGCTGAAGTTTTAGTGGGGTTAGTGTGAATACAATCCAAAAGAATACAACAGAATACAATACAATAGAATATAATACATAGATTAAATTCAATAGCTCTTACTACTTCCCATTAAATAAATTAAATACGTCTTACTTGTTCCCAATCCTTTTCAAAAAAGTAGTTTAAACGAGGGCCCTTCACTCAACCTTTAACCTCAACCCCGCACGTCACATTGTGTTGTATCTGTGAATGTTGGTTGTGGCCAAATGATAGTTTTCTTTCATTCGTTTAGGTTCCACGGTGTTTGTTGGCTATGTTTTCCACTGTCAGAAGGATGAAAATACAAAGTACAACGCTTGGACGTGGGCGAAGACGTCACCGGTGAGTCCTTCCTTCCTATTTATTTACCTTCTAGATGCTAGAGGCTAAGTGTTAGAGGCTAAGTGTTAGAGGTTAAGTGTTAAAGGCAACACAATACGAACAACACAACGCAATACGAACAACTCAACACAATATGAACAACACAATATGAACAACACAACACAATACGAACAACACAACACAATACGAACAACACAACACAATACGAACAACACAACACATTACGAACAACACAACACAATACGAAAAACACAACGATACTGCACTGAACAACACGATACCGCACTGAGAAACACGATACCGCACTGAACAACACGATACCGCACTGAACAACACCGTGCCGCACTGAACACCATGCCACACTGAACAACACTATCCCGCACTGAACAACACCATGCCGCACTAAACAACACCATGCCGCACTGAACAACACCATGCCTCACTGAACGACACCATGCCGCACTGAAAGACACCATGCCGCACTGAACGACACCATGCCGCACTGAAAGACACCATCCCGCACTGAACACCATGCCGCACTGAACAACACCATCCTGCACTGAACAACACCATCCCGCACTGAACAACACCATGCCGCACTGAACAACATTATGCCGCACTGAACATTATGCCGCACTGAACAACACCATGCCGCACTGAACAACACCATGCCGCACTGAACAACATTATGCCGCACTGAACAACACCATGCCGCACTGAACAACACCATGCCGCACTGAACAACACCATGCCGCACTGAACAACACCATGCCGCACTGAACAACATTATGCCGCACTGAACAACACCATGCCGCACTGAACAACACCATCCTGCACTGAACAACACCATGCCGCACTGAACAACATTATGCCGCACTGAACAACACCATGCCGCACTGAACAACACCATGCCGCACTGAACAACACCATGCCGCACTGAACAACATTATGCCGCACTGAACAACACCATGCCGCACTGAACAACACCATCCTGCACTGAACAACACCATTCCGCATTGAACACCATGCCGCACTGAACAACACCATCCCGCACTGAACAACACCATCCCGCACTGAACAACACCATGCCGCACTGAACAACATTATGCCGCACTGAACAAAATTATGCCGCACTGAACAACACCATGCCGCACTGAACAACACCATGCCGCACTGAACAACATTATGCCGCACTGAACAACACCGTGCCGCACTGAACAACACCATCCCGCACTGAGCAACACCATGCCGCATTGAACAACACCATGCCGCACTGAACAACACCATCCTGCACTGAACAACACCATCCCGCACTAAACAACACCATGCCGCACTGAACAACATTATGGCGCACTGGACAACATTATGGCGCACTGAACAACACCATGCCGCACTGAACAACACCATGCCGCACTGAACAACACCATGCCGCACTGAACAAAACCATGCCGCACTGAACATTATGCCGCACTGAACAACACCATGCCGCACTGAACAACACCATGCCGCACTGAACAACACCATGCCGCACTGAACAACACCATGCCGCACTAAACAACATTATGTCGCACTGAACAACACCATGCCGCACTGAACAACACCATGCTGCACTGAACAACATTATGCCGCACTGAACAACACGATCCCGCATTGAACAACACCATCCCGCATTGAACAACACCATGCCGCACTGAACAACACCGTGCCGCACTGAACAACACCATGCCGCACTGAGCAACACCATGCCGCATTGAACAACACCATGCCGCACTGAACAACACCATCCTGCACTGAACAACACCATCCCGCACTAAACAACACCATGCCGCACTGAACAACATTATGGCGCACTGGACAACATTATGGCGCACTGAACAACACCATGCCGCACTGAACAACACCATGCAGCACTGAACAACACCATGCCGCACTGAACAAAACCATGCCGCACTGAACAACATTATGCCGCACTGAACAACACCATGCCGCACTGAACAACACCATGCCGCACTGAACAACACCATGCCGCACTGAACAACACCATGCCGCACTAAACAACATTATGTCGCACTGAACAACACCATGCCGCACTGAACAACACCATGCTGCACTGAACAACATTATGCCGCACTGAACAACACGATCCCGCATTGAACAACACCATCCCGCATTGAACAACACCATGCCGCACTGAACAACACCATGCCGCACTGAACAACACCATGCCGCACTGAACAACACCATGCCGCACTGAACAACACGATCCCGCATTGAACAACACCATGCCGCACTGAACAACACCATCCTGCACTGAACAACACCATCCCGCACTGAACAACACCATGCCGCACTGAACAACATTAAGGCGCACTGAACAACATTATGCCGCACTGAACAACACCATGCCGCACTGAACAACACCATGCCGCACTGAACAACACCATGCCGCAATGAACAACACCATCCCGCACTGAACAACACCATGCCGCACTGAACAACACCATGCCGCACTGAACAACACCATCCCGCACTGAACAACACCATCCCGCACTGAACAACACCATTCCGCACTGAACAACACCATTCCGCACTGAACAACATTACGCCGCACTGAACAACACCATGCCGCACTGAACAACACCATGCCGCACTGAACAACACCATGCCGCACTGAACAACACCATGCCGCATTGAACAACACCATGCCGCACTGAACAACACCATCCTGCACTGAACAACACCATGCCGCATTGAACAACACCATGCCGCACTGAACAACACCATCCTGCACTGAACAACACCATCCCGCACTAAACAACACCATGCCGCACTGAACAACATTATGGCGCACTGAACAACACCATGCCGCACTGAACAACACCATGCCGCACTGAACAACACCATGCCGCACTGAACAAAACCATGCCGCACTGAACAACATTATGCCGCACTGAACAACACCATGCCGCACTGAACAACACCATGCCGCACTGAACAACACCATGCCGCACTGAACAACACCATGCCGCACTAAACAACATTATGTCGCACTGAACAACACCATGCCGCACTGAACAACACCATGCTGCACTGAACAACATTATGCCGCACTGAACAACACGATCCCGCATTGAACAACACCATCCCGCATTGAACAACACCATGCCGCACTGAACAACACCGTGCCGCACTGAACAACACCATCCCGCACTGAGCAACACCATGCCGCATTGAACAACACCATGCCGCACTGAACAACACCATCCTGCACTGAACAACACCATCCCGCACTAAACAACACCATGCCGCACTGAACAACATTATGGCGCACTGGACAACATTATGGCGCACTGAACAACACCATGCCGCACTGAACAACACCATGCCGCACTGAACAACACCATGCCGCACTGAACAAAACCATGCCGCACTGAACAACATTATGCCGCACTGAACAACACCATGCCGCACTGAACAACATTATGTCGCACTGAACAACACCATGCCGCACTGAACAACACCATGCTGCACTGAACAACATTATGCCGCACTGAACAACACGATCCCGCATTGAACAACACCATCCCGCATTGAACAACACCATGCCGCACTGAACAACACCATGCCGCACTGAACAACACCATGCCGCACTGAACAACACCATGCCGCACTGAACAACACGATCCCGCATTGAACAACACCATGCCGCACTGAACAACACCATCCTGCACTGAACAACACCATCCCGCACTGAACAACACCATGCCGCACTGAACAACATTATGGCGCACTGAACAACATTATGCCGCACTGAACAACACCATGCCGCACTGAACAACACCATGCCGCACTGAACAACACCATGCCGCAATGAACAACACCATCCCGCACTGAACAACACCATGCCGCACTGAACAACACCATGCCGCACTGAACAACACCATCCCGCACTGAACAACACCATCCCGCACTGAACAACACCATTCCGCACTGAACAACACCATTCCGCACTGAACAACATTACGCCGCACTGAACAACACCATGCCGCACTGAACAACACCATGCCGCACTGAACAACACCATGCCGCACTGAACAACACCATGCCGCATTGAACAACACCATGCCGCACTGAACAACACCATCCTGCACTGAACAACACCATGCCGCATTGAACAACACCATGCCGCACTGAACAACACCATCCTGCACTGAACAACACCATCCCGCACTGAACAACACCATCCCGCATTGAACAACACCATCCTGCACTGAACAACACCATGCCGCACTGAACAACACCATGCCGCACTGAACAACACCATTCCGCACTGAACAACACCATGCCGCACTGAACAACACCATCCCGCACTGAACAACACCATCCCGCACTGAACAACACCATGCCGCATTGAACAACACCATCCTGCACTGAACAACACCATCCTGCACTGAACAACACCATGCCGCACTGAACAACACCATGCCGCACTGAACAACACCATGCCGCACTGAACAACACCATGCCGCACTGAACAACATTATGCCGCACTGAACAACATTATGTCGCACTGAACAACACCATGCCGCATTGAACAACACCATGCTGCACTGAACAACATTATGCCGCACTGAAAAACACCATGCCGCACTGAACAACACCATCCCGCACTGAACAACACCATGCCGCATTGAACAACACCATGCCGCACTGAACAACACCATGCTGCACTGAACAACATTATGCTGCACTGAACAACACGATCCTGCATTGAACAACACCATGCCGCACTGAACAACACCATCCTGCACTGAACAACACCATCCTGCACTGACCAACACCACCCCGCACTGAACAACACGATCCCGCATTGAACAACACCATCCCGCACTGAACAACACCATGCCGCACTGAACAACACCATTCCGCACTGAACAACACCATGCCGCACTGAACAACACCATGCCGCACTGAACAACACCATGCCGCACTGAACAACACCATGCCGCACTGAACAACATTATGCCGCACTGAACAACACCATGCCGCACTGAACAACACCATCCCGCACTGAACAACACCATGCCGCATTGAACAACACCATGCCGCATTGAACAACACCATCCTGCACTGAACAACACCATCCCGCACTAAACAACACCATGCCGCACTGAACAACATTATGGCGCACTGAACAACATTATGCCGCACTGAACAACACCATGCCGCACTGAACAACACCATGCCGCACTGAACAACACCATGCCGCACTGAACAACATTATGCCGCACTGAACAACATTATGCCGCACTGAACAACACCATGCCGCACTGAACAACACCATGCCGCACTGAACAACACCATGCCGCACTGAACAACACGACGTCGCACTGAACAACACGACGCCGCACAGAACAACACGACGCCGCACAGAATAACACAATACCGCACAGAACAACACAATACCGCACAAATAGTTTTAGATAATATTACGTCGCAGTCATGTGACGCGGACATGACGTCAATAGGCGGAACTCACCGCAAAATTATAATCCGTGGGCGTGGCTTGCAACAGGAAGTAGGAAAGCGGCAATTCTGGCAAACAAGAAACAGCGGTTAGTAACACGATGACTAACAAGGCAAATATTTTTGTTTTCAGCTTGCAACTTGACCGTCTAGAGCGTACAAGGTAATTACAACTGTTTTTGTTTAGCCCTGAAAAGCGAGGGAGTGTGGCGTTTGGGAGGAATGTCGAACTCGGCGTCTGCTTCCAGCCACAGACGCCAAATTTCGACGATTATTTCGACTGGTCAACGGTTGTAAATTATTGCGTTGACTAAAAACTTTATTTAACTCTACTCTTAACTTTGCCGTTTCAGATATGCGGGTATTACACCGTGGAAATGACGTCAATAGGCTGAACTCTCGCCAAAATTCAAATCTGTGGGCGCAATGGCCTTGAGCGAGACACCGGATACAAACACGACGATTATCAACAGAAATATCTTTATTTTCTGCTTGCAAGTGGACCGTCTAGAGCGTACACGGTAAGTACAACTCATTGTGTTTAAAAAGATTTACGTTTGTGTAGTTTGCGTTGCGTTGTATCTGTGAATGTTGGTTGAGGCTAAATGTTAATGTTTAATTTCATTCCTTTAGGTTCCACGGTGTTTGTTGGCTGTATGTTTTCCACTGCAAGAAGAGGCTCGTATCATTGACCAGCAGGAGCTACAATGGTGAGTACCCCTTTCGTCTTCCATTTATGTTAAACACTTCCTATTTCATGTCTAACAGTACTCGATTTAACAAATAACCATAAATAAATACAGTGTGGGCAGTCACGTTAACATATGTGATTATCCTGCCTAATATGTTTATCACAAATATGTCACTAATCACTAATATGTTTATTTGTTTATCACAACACCTTTGGACCTTCAGCAATCGATTATTTCCCTTCATCTACATAGAGACAGAACGATGGTGTCTTAAACATCTCATTCATTTCACCAAATATTTTCACGCAGGTGGATAACGGCCGTCTCGGTCACGCTATGTTGCGTGATGCAGTTTTGAAGAACCAAATGCATTTATTCAATGAATAAGTCAAGCTAGTTCTATGTTTATGATGTTGTAAGTTACGGTACCGATTGAAGTTGAGTTCGAAGCCAGTGGAAAACAGCGCTGCGTTTGTGCTCTCCAGGTACAAATGTTGTGATCTCTGACTGACGACCGGGCGAGACTCGAGTAAGAGATGTCCAAACGAGCTCCGGCAGGGCGGGCCAAGGCGGAGCGAACGGACGCCCTTCAGGCCGCCAATGACGAGCTGAGAACCAAACTGATGGACGTCCAGTTAGAACTTCAGCAGGAGAAGAACAAGGTGAAAACCTCAACAGACAGACACTGCCTGCCTCCCTGCCTGCCTCCCTGCCTGCCTGCCTCCCTCCCTCCCAGTTTTCCGGATGTAGATTAGACATGCGTGTGCCATGACTGTGTCAGCCTACATCAACAAATGCACCGAGGACGTCAGCACCACTAAGAATATCATCACCCGGGGCAACCAACGACCCTGGATGACTGAGGAGGTACGTCAAACGCTACGAGCGCGGAACTCTGCCTTCAAGTCTGGCGACAAGGAGACACTGAGGACAGCGAGAGCCAACTTGAACCGTGCCATCAGGATAGCGAAGCGAGACCACAGTCGAAAATTTCAGGATCGTTTCCACGACGTCAAAAACATCAGGAGTATGTGGCAAGGCATACGGGCGATTACAGACTACAACTCGTTTAACACCATCATCCCACAGCATCTGGTAGGAAAATTGGAACACCTGGGCTTCAACACCCCCCTTCGCAACTGGCTGCTAGACTTCCTCACCAACAGACCTCAGTCAGTCCGGGTCGGACAGAACACCTCTGATGTCATCACCCTCAGCACAGGCTCCCCTCAGGGCTGCGTCCTGAGCCCTCTGCTGTTCACCCTGATGACACACGACTGCGTCCTCAGGTTCACCACCAATCACATCGTGAAGTCAGCAGACGACACAACGGTGGTGGGGCTCATCAGAGACAACAACGACCTGGACTACAGAGAGGAGGTGGAGCAGCTGGTGGGCTGGTGCAGAGAAAACAGCCTGATCCTGAATGAGGAGAAGATGAAGGAGATCATCGTCGACTTCAGGAAAAAACAGCCTCACCACGCTCCACTGATCATCAACAGCTCAGCTGTGGAGGTGGTCAGCACCACCAAATTCCTGGGGGTCCACATCACAGAAGACCTCACCTGGACTATGAACACTACGGCACTGGCCAAGAGGGCACAGAAGCGCTTGTACTTCCTGCGGAGGATGAGGAGAGCCCACCTGCCCCCACCCATCATGAGGACGTTCTACAGGAGCACCATAGAGAGCATTCTGACAAGCTGTCTCTCTGTGTGGTGTGGAGGCTGCACCGCCTCCGATTGGAAGAACGTGAGGAGAGTGGTGAGGACAGCAGAGAGGATCATAGGGGCTCCTCTTCCCTCCATTCAGGACATTTCATCTCAGCGCTGCATGTCCCGTGCCCGTAACATCATCAATGACCCATCACACCCCCACCATGGACTGTTCTCCCTGCTGCCCTCTGGGAAGAGGTTTGCAGCATCCGCTGCAGGTCCACCAGGTTCTGCAACAGCTTTTTCCCTGCTGTCATCAGACTGTTGAACACTAGAACTGTTGAGCTCTAAACTGAACTCTGCATCACACATTCACAGAACTGTACTTTATGACACTACGGACCTCTATCTTGCACTATCTCGCACTACCAACTTTACTGAACTTGTATAAACCCTTTAAATAGAAGTTTAATACATGGTTTAGCATTCCTCTGCACACTCTTGAATACTGTTTTGCCTACTTGCACTATTGCATAATTATCACTGCTGCACTTTATACTTATTTTTAATATATATATATATATATATATAGTATATGTATATATATATATTGTCATAGGATATGTTACTTCTATTCAACTGCAATATCACTACTTTGTTGTAAGACGTATGCAACGGAATTTCGTTTTGTATGCACCATGTGCAGACAAGATGACAATAAAGTTTGTCTAAGTCTAAGTCTAAGTCATGTCAGGTCAGCTGTCTGGAGAGAGAGAGAAGTCAGGACCTGCGGGCGGAGCACCACCGTGCCACCGCCGCCATGACGGAACTCAAAAGCAAACTCCATGAGGAGAAGCAGAAAGAGTTAGCCATTACCAGGGAGACATTACTGCGGCAGCATGAAATGGAGCTGATGAGAGTGATCAAAATCAAAGATGGAGAGATCCAGCGACTGAATGCCTTTGTCCTCAGCCTGAGGGACGGCTCCATGGACAAGGTGATCCGCTCTATCCGTGTCTGACTATCCGCACGCCACGTCGGGCTTCGATGCGGCCGCTACCGTATTGTGTAGCTTGTCCCCAGTAAGCGTCGCGGCGCTCCGTTGCGGTCTCAACGGCCCGGTGTGGCGCAATGTCTGCTCAGGTGAGGAGGGGGGGCGCTTTGCTGGCGGAGGTGGAGGAGACGCGGCGGTGTCGCGAGACCGAGCGGTGTCGCCTCCACCAGGAGCGCGGAAGAAGCCCTGGCAGCGGCCCAGCAGGCCTGGCAGTCCCGAGCGGCCGAGCTCCGATCGGCTCATCACCAGCATCGGGAGGAGCTGAGCCGAACCAAGAGAGACTGCGAGAGGGAGATCCGCCGACTGGTAGGACTGATCAGATGCGCGGTGCGTGGCTATGTTCCCAATTTCGTTGTATACCTGCAGTGCAATGACACCTAAGGCATTCTATTCTATTCTATTTCACAAGAAGAAAATGTCCGGTTGCTCGCTTCGCTTTTGTCACAGCAAAGGTGTTCTAGTCGATTCAAGAAAAAAATTGGCCGGTTGCTCTCTTTGTTTTTGTCACAATTCTGGCAAATGAGTTTGCCCGCCTGCCTGAGCGCTCCCCGTTTGTACATCCAGACGGATGAGATCAAGCTGAAAGACAGAGCGGTTAGTGTTTTGGATGAAGCCCTGGGGCCGGCCACGTCCACCGCCTTCAGCTGCAGACTCAGGCTGCCGAGCAGCAGATCGCTGCCCTGAGGGATTCCCAAAGGGCGGGCCTAAACTACCCTGGAAGTGGGGTCAACGCCGCTACTAGCAATCCTCTTCATTGCGTAAGCCACCTCATCACACACTTGCAGTACGCATGACTTAGTTCGTTGCTGGAGGAAGGTAGCACAAAAACAGTTTTGAACTTTGAACGAGTGCTTGTGTGTGTGTGTTGCGGGGCGTTTTCAGTCTCAGGAGGATCGGGACACGCGACGGTTTCATCTGAAAATCGCTGAGCTCAGCGCAGTCATCAGGAAACCGGAGGATCGAAACGCCCTGCTTTCTGAAGAGCGCAATGAACTGGTAATTTATTGACGGCACGCTTGAAGGTTTGCGCTACGTTTGATGCGCGCCATCCAGCGAGGCACCCATTGCGCTTGCTTATTAGTTGAGCGGCGCGGCGAGTCGGTTGCCTGGTAGATGTCTTTTATTGGGAGCCAAAGCCACGATTCCGTTCAAACCGATGCAAAAGGAATGGATACGTTCTGGCCCGCGTGTTGTGCGTCTTTCACATCCCGCACTTCATGCTTGCAGCTAAAACGACTGAGAGAAACAGAAAGCCAGTTTCTGCCACTCCTGTACAAAAACAAACGCCTGAGCAGGAAGAATGAAGAACTCTCGCTGGTGCTGTGTCGCCTTGAAAACAAAGTGCGCTTTGTCACCCAGGAGAACGAGGAGATGGCAAGCTTGGTAAGTCGACGCGGACAACGGCGGCGTGCCAACAGAGTCCACTGCATTTGTGTTCCACAGAGAAGGCCTAGTTCGCTCAATGACCTGGACCGCGGTTGCGGCCAGCAGGACGGTGAAATGGAGTTCCTTCAAGTTGTGGAGCAGCGGCACATCATCGACGACTTGTCCAAGGTCTTCAGGCAGGCGACTCGGTGCACGTACGGCAGCGCCGCGCTCGCTCGCTGTCGCCAGGAAACCTTTTCCGTCCAAAGCTTGGCCGGCGGCCGCCATCCAAAAAATTGGCCCCTTAAATTCCGACCTTTCAAGCAGGAGCATTGTGCGCACGCGTTTGAACACGCTTTAGACTTGTTTTGCCGTTTTCAGCAGCTCAAAGCTCCCGTTTTGTCAGCGCCTTTGCCACTCGCTGTGCGCTGAAAACGACGGACTTGCCCGGCTGCTCAGCCCGTCAACCATGAGCCGCGAGCGCGACGTCATTGTCCGTAGGCAGCTAGTGGCAAAATGCACCCTGTTAGAGTTGCGCTCGCTCCAACTTATTTTGCAAGAACCACACGGGAGACAAGTAAGTTCTTTTGGACACCTGCAGGTGGAGAGTCCATCCGTTGTACGAATGAAGTCTGACTCTCGGCTCCTGCACGAGCATTTTAATTAAGAGAAACAGGGTGGGTGTAAGAGTGGATTGAATAGAGGAAGCCCTTGACCTCTAGTCAAAACATAGCAAGGGGTGTTTTACGACTTTGTGTAGGAAGGGATAAGCGATAGGGATAAATAAGGGATAAATAATATTTTTTATTACAGGTCGCAGTCAAAGTCAAAGCAACACAATGATACGATAAAGATAATCTGGAAAACCCTGACACACCCTGTAGTTGTCACTTTTGGAAAAGACGAGCGTCCCTCCAATCATCGCCGGTGACGTGTTTTTCAGGCTCTGGAGACAGGAGCTCATGTCAGAAATGTCATTGTGAGTCGCGTTTGTTTCTGCGCCGGAGCCGTTCGTTCCCTTTGCATCCAAAGAATCTCAAAGGCGGATTATTTGTGTCGACAGGAGAGAGATTTGCTGCTACGATACCGACGTCGAGAATCTCTGAGGAGGAACAAAGCGTGAGGTCCTGCAAGGTGAGTCTGTTTGTTTGCGGCTGCTTGGTGTTGCGCAAGATGAAATGGCCTTTTTCTCGCTATCGTTCCTCTCGTCGATTCATCGTGAGGTGTCGCTTCAGTTTGTTCAGAGAGATGTTTGCTTCCGCGCCCGCAGGTCATCGAAACATTTTACGGCTACGACGAAGACGTGTTGGTGGACTCGGACGGATCGTCCTTGTCTTTTCACACCGACAGAACCCCCGACACGGAACCCGAAGAGGTAGCCCGCCATTTCTGCCAGCGTATTGGCACCAAACATTCCTCTTCAGCCTGGAATCGGACTCGTCTTTGCGTCGCGGGTGCTTTGTCGCCGGTCTGACTGATTCTGGTACTAGTGCTGTGTTGCATTGGTGTGTGCATGAAGAGGCGGAGCTTCGCTACCGCCAGCTGACGCAAGAATATCAAGCGCTGCAACGAGCCTACGCTCTGCTAGCCCAGACCAGCGAAGGGGACTACGACGCCGAGAAGGAGATCAAGGTGGCGCCCCTTCCCGCAACCCCCGGCCGGGTCGCAGCCTCCCCGTTCTCACCCAGCCTCGGGTGTTCTCTGGTCTGAAAGGAGGAGGAGGAGCCCTCCTCCTCCTTTCAGACCAGAGAAAAGCTGATGGTAGAAATGGGCCACTATCAAAGCAGAGTAGCAGATCTGGAGTCAGCGCTGAAGCAACAAGGACAGGTAAGCTCATCAATGAGCACACCTTTTTCTCAGACAAAATAGCTACATTCTTCAGTCACTCATCCGTCTGGCATTACTGGACCAAGCCCCCCCCCCCCCTCGAACGTGGCTGGGAAAATGCGGAGAAAAGCAAATGTCATTTTCCAGTCAACCAAAGAATTTGTGGATGAAAATGACACAACATTCCAAAGCTGTCCACGCGTTTGTCTCTTCTAGAATGTCAAGTGGGTGGAGGAGAAGCAGCTGCTGCGTCAGAGCAATCAGCAGTTGGCCGAAAAGGTGACGGAAAGAAAGGCGCTGGGCGGAGTCGCTTGGCGTCACACCTGTCGGGAAGCCCCGCAGATGAGGTCTGACTGTCTTTTCAGGTCAGGCGGATGGAGGCGGAAGAAGCGCGTCTGAAAGAGCACATCCAGGATATCCGAGACCAAAACGAACTGCTTGAGTTCCGCATCCTGGAGCTGGAGGTGGGAAGACTCGCACAAGCGTGTTGAGGCCAGAGATGTGACGGACGGACGGACGGACGGATGCATGCCTCTGCCTTTCCGGAGAGGGAGTGGCGCTCCCCCGTCTTGAAGTTTCTGCAAGTCCGTTTCCCAGACGGCCTCAGCCCTTTGCAGATCTACTGCGAGGCCGAGGGCGTGAGCGTACGTAAGGCGTCCCTCGCAACCCTAACCTTAACCCGAGGTCCCAGAACACCTTACATTGCTCCTTGCGCCTTTCCCCCGGACATCGTCATCAGTGATCTGATGAAGAAGCTGGACATCCTGGGCTATAACGCCGTAAGTGTATGTCGAACTCCTTATGTTCGCACTCCACGAGACTCGGCGGCTCAAATGTGACTTTTGGAAGGCTTTGCGCTGAAAGAAGCTTGTTGACGCTGTGCCTTTGGGCTCTTGCAGAATCTCACCAACGAGGAGCAGGTGGTCGTGATTCACGCCAGGACCCTTCTCACCCTAGCCGAGAAGGTAACGCGCACGTCCACGCACGCTCTCGCATTCTGCTTATGTGACAGCAGCCTCTCCTCAGTGGTTAGAATACATCAAAGTGACCAAGTCAGCACTTCAACAGAAGATGTTGGACATTGAAAGTGAGAAGGTAGACAGACACGCGACATCAGCCAAGGGGAACTCCGGCAATGTGCCCCAACAATTCTGACCTTGAGCTGTGCTAGGATATGTTCTGCAAGCAGAAGGGCTACCTGGATGAAGAGTTGGACTTCAGGAAGTGTTCCATGGACCAGGCTCATAAGGTAAGCCGCCCTCAAATCTCCCGCCGGACCACTGATGGACGAGGATTGCGGCCCAGAGGATCCTGGAGCTGGAGGCCATGTTGTACGAGGCGCTACCGCAGCGGGACTGCCCCGCCACGGACGGCGAAAAAGCCAGCCACGCTGGCGTGAATGACGTGCTGACGGCGGATCAGAGAGAAGAGCTTAGGAGCGCCGTGGACCAATGGAAGCGAGCCCTGATGTGCGAGTTGAGGGAGCGCGACGCTTGCATCCTCCAAGAGAGAATGGATCTGCTGCACAGCGCGCAACAGGTAAGGGCCCAAAGCCAGCCCGGCACTTACTTGCACGCTTACTGGCTTTTGAATGCCACTTTCCATTTGTCCGTCCTAGAGGAACAAAGAGCTGAAAGAATTCATCGAAGCTCAGAAGAGACAAATCAAACAATTGGAGGAGAAGTTTCTGTTTCTCTTTCTATTCTTCTCCTTGGCCTTCATTCTGTGGCCCTAACACCAGCTGGTGAGTGAGCTCCAGCGGCACCGCACTCGACACCTCCGATACACTGCCAGCCGGTCTCAGACGTTGGCAGACGCTCCGATGCCAACGTATACCCCCCGCCACGGTGACAGAGGCACCGCGTCACACCGGCGCTCATCCAATCAGAAGGCAGGAAAAGCAAATTCACATGCAGGGCACTTTTGAACCAGAAGAGAGCGCCACAAAAAACGGTTGTTGCCCCAAACGCGCACTAAAAAGGGTCAGAATAACAAGAGTCCCACTGGCCAGCCGGGGCCACCCGTCCAGCTGTTTCTTCAGGGGGGAAAAAAATTGGAGTCACCGGTGAGTACATTTTGCATTTAGCTCTGCTTTTCTGCTTCTGTCTTCAAGTGTGTGGCATCCTGCGATCAAAGATTCAGCCAACCCCAAAGCGGTTGACCTCAACGTCCCACCACCATGCCTACCAGAGCAGGTGACGTGATGCTTTGGACATCCTTCCGTCTCAGATGCCCAAAAGTACTCTTTGCCACATCTGCGGCAATACGGTGTCTTTTCAAAGGTGCAAATAAATCCAGCGTGGGCGGAACACGCACGTCTTCGGTTTTTCCCGCTTTGTTTGTGTGACAGCTGTTGTGAAAATTTTATACAAATAAAGTTGTATAGTACAGGTTTGGCCAAGCCGCAACTCCCGAACCGCATGCGGCTGTTTTATGTTCATATCAACATTTGTGTGTGTGTGTGTGTGTGTGGGGGGGGGGGGGGGGGGGGGGGGGTGTTGTGCATGTTGGCTTCACTTGATTTCAATTTGGTATTTTGGTCAAAAGCGCATGTGGTGAAATTCCACAAAGTAGGATGGGCAAACACATTTCTTTAAACTATGAGTGTCAATTGGGCTCTCGAAATGGCAGGGAAAAGATGCACAGCAAAACGAAAATACGTAGATGAACACAGGACGTTTTAATCAGAGTGGGAAAGTTTCTATTTTTTGTTGAACGTGATGGCAAACCATTCTGCCTGATATGTCAGACCTCAGCGCATTTCAAAGATTCAAATCTTCAGCGCCATGCACTTCAGGTCACTCCATGCTAACATTGATCAGGCGTCGAACCCGCAACATCATGCTTAAGAGGTGGCCATGCCAACCAGTGCGCCATTATGTCAACGCATAATAACTAAGTCTACTAATCAAAACAGCGGTTACTATATGACGTCGCTACGTCGTGGTCACGTGACGCAGACAAGACGTCAATGGACGTGGGCAGAGTTAACTTGTTTAAAAGGGAGTGGGCAGAAGAAATATTTAATTTATTTAAATCTATTTTGAGTGCACACCATTATGCCAATGCATAACAACTGTAAATCTACTAAACAAAACAGCGGTTGCTATATGACATCTGCCACGTCGTGGTCACGTGACATACGTGACGTCGATGGGCGTAACTTTCGCCGGAATTCAAATCCGCGGGGAGAGTTAACTTGTTTAAAAGAGAGTGGGCAGAAGAATTATTTAATTTATTTAAATCTATTTGGTGTGTGCGCCATTATGTCAATGCATAACAACTGTAAGTCTACTAAACAAAACAGCGGTTGCTATATGACGTCTGCCACGTCGTGGTCACGTGACGCGGACGTGACGTCGACGCCTACTTTACATCCCACCGATCACAGGACCCCTCGGCTGCATAACCGTGCCCCCTTCCCAACCAATCGGATTTGCTATACGCGAAAACGACGCCAATGGAAAGAGCTTCCGCCCAAATTTAAATCTGTGGGCGTGGCTCGCAGCAGGAAGTAGGAAAATGGCGGCGATGTTGACAAAGACACAGCGGATGGTAACTAAAGGAAAATGTGTTTTTGGGAGTTTGCAAACATATTTTTTAAGGTTGTGTTAAACTTATAATCATATTAATATCTAGTATTGAAGTGCTCGTGTGGATTGGTGGGGGCCGAGGAATGTGCAGGCAAACTGCATGGACTTGTTTTCTTGGAAGTGTTGTGTATAGGCCCAGGCAGGGAGTACCGGACGAGATAATCTCAAGGTCGGTGAGGATCGAGAACAACAGCACATCTATGGGACTGGGCATCGAGGGGAAAACCCAACCGCCTGACCTCAGCGACACCTGGACGGGGAGGAGATGGCCATCCACCAATCATCTCACAATATTTTGCATGCTTTAATATTCATATTGTGTTTCTTTAAAACTGGGCAACCCGGAAGAATGTGTCGTCTTTTGGTGGTCACAAAAACGCACGAGTTTTAGTGTGAGGGACCCGGGACCCAGGCCTGTATTAGTGCGCTTTGTCAGGAATAAATAATTGGTAAATTTGGTCTGATTGATCTACTGGTCTTCTCTTTGACAGAACGAACTCGCAAAATTGTTAGGTGCGCCAGTGTGTGGATTAGGACATAGCAATTTATGAGTTAAGTGTTGATCACAATTTGGAGTCAGATCAATAACTAGAATCCGTAACCTAACATAACATACGACTAACAAGAGAAATATTTTTATTTTCTGCTTGCAACTGGACCGTCCAGAGCGTACACGGTAAGTACAACTCATCGTTTTTAAAAAGAAGTACTTTTGTTGCCCTGAAAAGCGAGTGAGCGTGGCGTTTGTGGGGGACGTCGAATTTCGACGATTCTTTCTGGTCAACGGTTGTAAATGATTGTGTTGATTAAAAAAGAAAACTTGATGTAACTCTACTTTTAACTGCCGTTTCAGATAGATTTGGAATTGCATCACATCCAATTTTGCCTAGAGCGTGCACGGTAAGTAACACTCGTTGTGTTTAAGGAGATTTACGTTTGTAATAGCAGAAGTGTAGCCGCGTTGCGTTGTACGTGTGAATGTTGGTCCAGGCGAAATGTTAATGTTTAATTTCATTCCTTTAGGTTCCACGGTGTTTGTTGGCTGCAAGTTTTCCACTGCAAGAAGAGGCTCATATCATTGACCAGGAGCGAGCTACAATGGTGAGTAGCCATAACATTTATGTTAAACACTTCCTATTTCATGTCTAACAGTACTTGATTTAACAAATAACCATAAATAAATACAGTGTGGGCACTGAAGTTAACATATGTGATTATACTGCCTAATCTGTCACCGAGTAGATTGTTGCAAAGTAATATAAGATCCAAAGTTGTAATTCAGAATAGTTTTCAAAAGAAGGCCATTAGAATTATATACAAGTCTGATTACCCTGAACAAGCTATTAATTAAATCACAAATTCTTCAATTCAAAGATTTGGTAGATTATCAGACAAATAATGTCTAACAGTAATTGATTTAACACAGCACGATAAGTAGATTGAGTGTGGGCACTCTCAAGTTAACATATGTGATTATACTGCCTAATCTGTTACAGAGTATGTTGTTGCCAAGTAATGTAGAATAGATCCAAAGTAGTAATCCAGAATAGTTTTGAAGAGGCCATTAGAATGATAAACAAATCTGATTACCTTGAACATAATAACAAGCTAAGTGTTTCATATGCCCTATGAAGTCAAAATTGGGCACCATCATGTGGTGAAATTTGGAATTGCATCACATCCAATTTTGCCTGGGAACAAACAGATTACATAAATCTTAGTTTTGAATAAGCCACTCCTTCTCAAACAAGTAAACTCTGCCCATTTTGTGCAGTAGATGTTCTGTTAATATCTAGTATTTATACAAAGTCATAATTTAAATTGCTTTCAACCTTCATTCATCGGTTCAACCAACATTACTCGCTCTTATTACCAACTTGTATTGATTTAACTAAGCGTTTAATACTTCCTATCAGGTCTCAAATCGAGATTTGGCAAAATACAATTTCAGCAAATCCAATTTTGCCAGGGAACAAAAATAGATTAAATAAACTAAATAAGTCCTCTTCCCATTAAATAAATCAGAAAAGTCTGTCTTGTAACCAGTCCTCTTCAAACAAGTAAAGTCTGCCCATTTTGTGCCGTAGATTTTGTGTCTATGCCTAGTATTTAAACAAAATCATAATTTAAACGACTTCTTTCCTTCATTCACTTTGGAAATTTGGAATTGCAGCAAATCGAATTTTGCCAGGGAACAAAAATAGATCAATTAAACTAAATAAGTCTTCTTCCCATTAAATAAATTAAAAAAAGTCTGTCTTGTAACCAGTCCTTTTCAAACAAGTAAAGTCTGCCCATTTTGTGCCGTCGATTTTGTGTTAATGCCTAGTATTTATACAAAATCATAATTTAAAGGACTTCATTCCTTCATTCACTTTGGAAATTTGGAATTGCAGCACATCAAATTTTGCCTGGGAAGAAAAGTAGATTAAATAAATTTAATAAGTCTTACTACTTCCCATTAAATAAATTAAATACGTCTTACTTGTTCCCACTCCTTTTCAAAACAGTAGTTTAAAACGAGGGCCCTTCACTCAATCTTTAACCTCAACCCCGCACGTTGTGTTGTATCTGTGAATGGTGGTTGTGGCCAAATGATAGTTTTCTTTCATTCGTTTAGGTTCCAAGAAAACTTGATGTAACTCTACTTTTAACTGCCGTTTCAGATAAGCGGGTATTACGTCGCAGTCATGTGCCGCGGATATGACGTAATTGCCCGAACCTCCGCCAAAATTCAAATCTGTTGGCGCGATGGCCGTGAGCCACTGAGCAGCGACGATTATCAACAGAAATATCTTTATTTTCTGCTTGCAACTGGACCGTCTAGAGCGTACACGGTAAGTAACACTCATTGCGTTTAAGGAGATTTACGTTTGTAATAGCAGAAGTGTAGCCGCGTTGCGTTGTACGTGTGAAAATTGGTCGAGGCGAAATGTTAATGTTTAATTTCATTCCTTTAGGTTCCACGGTGTTTGTTGGCTGCAAGTTTTCCACTGCAAGAAGAGGCTCGTATCATTGACCAGGAGCGAGCTACAATGGTGAATAGCCATAACATTTATGTTAAACACTTCCTATTTCATGTCTAACAGTACTTGATTTAACAAATAACCATAAATAAATACAGTGTGGGCACTGAAGTTAACATATGTGATTATACTGCCTAATCTGTCACCGAGTAGATTGTTGCAAAGTAATATAAGATCCAAAGTTGTAATTCAGAATAGTTTTCAAAAGAAGGCCATTAGAATTATATACAAGTCTGATTACCCTTAACATAACAACAAGCTATTAATTAAATCACAAATTCTTCAATTCAAAGATTTGGTAGATTATCAGACAAATAATGTCTAACAGTAATTGATTTAACACATCACGATAAGTAGATTGAGTGTGGGCACTCTCGTTAACAGATATGATTATACTGCCTAATCTGTTACAGAGTATGTTGTTGCCAAGTAATGTAGAATAGATCCAAAGTAGTAATCCAGAATAGTTTTGAAGAGGCCATTAGAATAATAAACAAATCTGATTACCTTGAACATAATAACAAGCTAAGTGTTTAATATGTCCTATGAAGTCAAAATTGGGCACCATCATGTGGTGAAATTTGGAATTGCATCACATCCAATTTTGCCTGGGAACAAACAGATTAAATAAATCTTAGTTTTGAATAAGCCACTCCTTCTCAAACAAGTAAACTCTTCCCATTTCGCGCAGTAGATGTTCTGTTAATATCTAGTATTTATACAAAGTCATAATTTAAATTGCTTTCAACCTTCATTCATCGGTTCAACCAACATTACTCGCTCTTATTACCAACTTGTATTGATTTAACTAAGCGTTTAATACTTCCTATCAGGTCTCAAGGCAAGATTTGGCAAAATACAATTTCAGCAAATCCAATTTTGCCAGGGAACAAAAATAGATTAAATAAACTAAATAAGTCTTCTTCCCATTAAATAAATCAGAAAAGTCTGTCTTGTAACCAGTCCTCTTCAAACAAGTAAAGTCTGCCCATTTTGTGCCGTAGATTTTGTGTCTATGCCTAGTATTTAAACAAAATCATAATTTAAACGACTTCTTTCCTTCATTCACTTTGGAAATTTGGAATTGCAGCAAATCGAATTTTGCCAGGGAACAAAAACAGATCAATTAAACTAAATAAGTCTTCTTCCCATTAAATAAATTAAAAAAGTCTGTCTTGTAACCAGTCCTTTTCAAACAAGTAAAGTCTGCCCATTTTGTGCCGTCGATTTTGTGTTAATGCCTAGTATTTATACAAAATCATAATTTAAAGGACTTCATTCCTTCATTCACTTTGGAAATTTGGAATTGCAGCACATCAAATTTTGCCTGGGAAGAAAAGTAGATTAAATAAATTTAATAAGTCTTACTACTTCCCATTAAATAAATTAAATACGTCTTACTTGTTCCCACTCCTTTTCAAAAAAGTAGTTTAAAACGAGGTCCCTTCACTCAACCTTTAACCCTATTTATTCACCTTCTAGGCTAAGTGTTAAAGGCTAAGTGTTAAAGGCTAAGTGTTAAAGGCTAAGTGTTAAAGGCTAAGTGTTAGAGGCTAAGTGCCAGAGGCTAGGCGCCAGAGGCGAGTTTTTGTGGGCTGAAGTTTTAGTGGGGTTAGTGTGAATACAATCCAAAAGAATACAACAGAATACAATACAATAGAATATAATACATAGATTAAATTCAATAGCTCTTACTACTTCCCATTAAATAAATTAAATACGTCTTACTTGTTCCCAATCCTTTTCAAAAAAGTAGTTTAAACGAGGGCCCTTCACTCAACCTTTAACCTCAACCCCGCACGTCACATTGTGTTGTATCTGTGAATGTTGGTTGTGGCCAAATGATAGTTTTCTTTCATTCGTTTAGGTTCCACGGTGTTTGTTGGCTATGTTTTCCACTGTCAGAAGGATGAAAATACAAAGTACAACGCTTGGACGTGGGCGAAGACGTCACCGGTGAGTCCTTCCTTCCTATTTATTTACCTTCTAGATGCTAGAGGCTAAGTGTTAGAGGCTAAGTGTTAGAGGTTAAGTGTTAAAGGCAACACAATACGAACAACACAACGCAATACGAACAACTCAACACAATATGAACAACACAATATGAACAACACAACACAATACGAACAACACAACACAATACGAACAACACAACACAATACGAACAACACAACACATTACGAACAACACAACACAATACGAACAACACAACGATACTGCACTGAACAACACGATACCGCACTGAGAAACACGATACCGCACTGAACAACACGATACCGCACTGAACAACACCGTGCCGCACTGAACACCATGCCACACTGAACAACACTATCCCGCACTGAACAACACCATGCAGCACTAAACAACACCATGCCGCACTGAACAACACCATGCCTCACTGAACGACACCATGCCGCACTGAAAGACACCATGCCGCACTGAACGACACCATGCCGCACTGAAAGACACCATCCCGCACTGAACACCATGCCGCACTGAACAACACCATCCTGCACTGAACAACACCATCCCGCACTGAACAACACCATGCCGCACTGAACAACATTATGCCGCACTGAACATTATGCCGCACTGAACAACACCATGCCGCACTGAACAACACCATGCCGCACTGAACAACATTATGCCGCACTGAACAACACCATGCCGCACTGAACAACACCATGCCGCACTGAACAACACCATGCCGCACTGAACAACACCATGCCGCACTGAACAACATTATGCCGCACTGAACAACACCATGCCGCACTGAACAACACCATCCTGCACTGAACAACACCATTCCGCATTGAACACCATGCCGCACTGAACAACACCATCCCGCACTGAACAACACCATCCCGCACTGAACAACACCATGCCGCACTGAACAACATTATGCCGCACTGAACAAAATTATGCCGCACTGAACAACACCATGCCGCACTGAACAACACCATGCCGCACTGAACAACATTATGCCGCACTGAACAACACCGTGCCGCACTGAACAACACCATCCCGCACTGAGCAACACCATGCCGCATTGAACAACACCATGCCGCACTGAACAACACCATCCTGCACTGAACAACACCATCCCGCACTAAACAACACCATGCCGCACTGAACAACATTATGGCGCACTGGACAACATTATGGCGCACTGAACAACACCATGCCGCACTGAACAACACCATGCCGCACTGAACAACACCATGCCGCACTGAACAAAACCATGCCGCACTGAACAACATTATGCCGCACTGAACAACACCATGCCGCACTGAACAACACCATGCCGCACTGAACAACACCATGCCGCACTGAACAACACCATGCCGCACTAAACAACATTATGTCGCACTGAACAACACCATGCCGCACTGAACAACACCATGCTGCACTGAACAACATTATGCCGCACTGAACAACACGATCCCGCATTGAACAACACCATCCCGCATTGAACAACACCATGCCGCACTGAACAACACCGTGCCGCACTGAACAACACCATGCCGCACTGAGCAACACCATGCCGCATTGAACAACACCATGCCGCACTGAACAACACCATCCTGCACTGAACAACACCATCCCGCACTAAACAACACCATGCCGCACTGAACAACATTATGGCGCACTGGACAACATTATGGCGCACTGAACAACACCATGCCGCACTGAACAACACCATGCCGCACTGAACAACACCATGCCGCACTGAACAAAACCATGCCGCACTGAACAACATTATGCCGCACTGAACAACACCATGCCGCACTGAACAACACGATCCCGCATTGAACAACACCATGCCGCACTGAACAACACCATCCTGCACTGAACAACACCATCCCGCACTGAACAACACCATGCCGCACTGAACAACATTATGGCGCACTGAACAACATTATGCCGCACTGAACAACACCATGCCGCACTGAACAACACCATGCCGCACTGAACAACACCATGCCGCAATGAACAACACCATCCCGCACTGAACAACACCATGCCGCACTGAACAACACCATGCCGCACTGAACAACACCATCCCGCACTGAACAACACCATCCCGCACTGAACAACACCATTCCGCACTGAACAACACCATTCCGCACTGAACAACATTACGCCGCACTGAACAACACCATGCCGCACTGAAGAACACCATGCCGCACTGAACAACACCATGCCGCACTGAACAACACCATGCCGCATTGAACAACACCATGCCGCACTGAACAACACCATCCTGCACTGAACAACACCATGCCGCATTGAACAACACCATGCCGCACTGAACAACACCATCCTGCACTGAACAACACCATCCCGCACTGAACAACACCATCCCGCATTGAACAACACCATCCTGCACTGAACAACACCATGCCGCACTGAACAACACCATGCCGCACTGAACAACACCATTCCGCACTGAACAACACCATGCCGCACTGAACAACACCATCCCGCACTGAACAACACCATCCCGCACTGAACAACACCATGCCGCATTGAACAACACCATCCTGCACTGAACAACACCATCCTGCACTGAACAACACCATGCCGCACTGAACAACACCATGCCGCACTGAACAACACCATGCCGCACTGAACAACACCATGCCGCACTGAACAACATTATGCCGCACTGAACAACATTATGTCGCACTGAACAACACCATGCCGCATTGAACAACACCATGCTGCACTGAACAACATTATGCCGCACTGAAAAACACCATGCCGCACTGAACAACACCATCCCGCACTGAACAACACCATGCCGCATTGAACAACACCATGCCGCACTGAACAACACCATGCTGCACTGAACAACATTATGCTGCACTGAACAACACGATCCTGCATTGAACAACACCATGCCGCACTGAACAACACCATCCTGCACTGAACAACACCATCCTGCACTGACCAACACCACCCCGCACTGAACAACACGATCCCGCATTGAACAACACCATCCCGCACTGAACAACACCATGCCGCACTGAACAACACCATTCCGCACTGAACAACACCATGCCGCACTGAACAACACCATGCCGCACTGAACAACACCATGCCGCACTGAACAACACCATGCCGCACTGAACAACATTATGCCGCACTGAACAACACCATGCCGCACTGAACAACACCATCCCGCACTGAACAACACCATGCCGCATTGAACAACACCATGCCGCACTGAACAACACCATCCTGCACTGAACAACACCATCCCGCACTAAACAACACCATGCCGCACTGAACAACATTATGGCGCACTGAACAACATTATGCCGCACTGAACAACACCATGCCGCACTGAACAACACCATGCCGCACTGAACAACACCATGCCGCACTGAACAACATTATGCCGCACTGAACAACATTATGCCGCACTGAACAACACCATGCCGCACTGAACAACACCATGCCGCACTGAACAACACCATGCCGCACTGAACAACACGACGTCGCACTGAACAACACGACGCCGCACAGAACAACACGACGCCGCACAGAATAACACAATACCGCACAGAACAACACAATACCGCACAAATAGTTTTAGATAATATTACGTCGCAGTCATGTGACGCGGACATGACGTCAATAGGCGGAACTCACCGCAAAATTATAATCCGTGGGCGTGGCTTGCAACAGGAAGTAGGAAAGCGGCAATTCTGGCAAACAAGAAACAGCGGTTAGTAACACGATGACTAACAAGGCAAATATTTTTGTTTTCAGCTTGCAACTTGACCGTCTAGAGCGTACAAGGTAATTACAACTGTTTTTGTTTAGCCCTGAAAAGCGAGGGAGTGTGGCGTTTGGGAGGAATGTCGAACTCGGCGTCTGCTTCCAGCCACAGACGCCAAATTTCGACGATTATTTCGACTGGTCAACGGTTGTAAATTATTGCGTTGACTAAAAACTTTATTTAACTCTACTCTTAACTTTGCCGTTTCAGATATGCGGGTATTACACCGTGGAAATGACGTCAATAGGCTGAACTCTCGCCAAAATTCAAATCTGTGGGCGCAATGGCCTTGAGCGAGACACCGGATACAAACACGACGATTATCAACAGAAATATCTTTATTTTCTGCTTGCAAGTGGACCGTCTAGAGCGTACACGGTAAGTACAACTCATTGTGTTTAAAAAGATTTACGTTTGTGTAGTTTGCGTTGCGTTGTATCTGTGAATGTTGGTTGAGGCTAAATGTTAATGTTTAATTTCATTCCTTTAGGTTCCACGGTGTTTGTTGGCTGTATGTTTTCCACTGCAAGAAGAGGCTCGTATCATTGACCAGCAGGAGCTACAATGGTGAGTACCCCTTTCGTCTTCCATTTATGTTAAACACTTCCTATTTCATGTCTAACAGTACTCGATTTAACAAATAACCATAAATAAATACAGTGTGGGCAGTCACGTTAACATATGTGATTATCCTGCCTAATATGTTTATCACAAATATGTCACTAATCACTAATATGTTTATTTGTTTATCACAACACCTTTGGACCTTCAGCAATCGATTATTTCCCTTCATCTACATAGAGACAGAACGATGGTGTCTTAAACATCTCATTCATTTCACCAAATATTTTCACGCAGGTGGATAACGGCCGTCTCGGTCACGCTATGTTGCGTGATGCAGTTTTGAAGAACCAAATGCATTTATTCAATGAATAAGTCAAGCTAGTTCTATGTTTATGATGTTGTAAGTTACGGTACCGATTGAAGTTGAGTTCGAAGCCAGTGGAAAACAGCGCTGCGTTTGTGCTCTCCAGGTACAAATGTTGTGATCTCTGACTGACGACCGGGCGAGACTCGAGTAAGAGATGTCCAAACGAGCTCCGGCAGGGCGGGCCAAGGCGGAGCGAACGGACGCCCTTCAGGCCGCCAATGACGAGCTGAGAACCAAACTGATGGACGTCCAGTTAGAACTTCAGCAGGAGAAGAACAAGGTGAAAACCTCAACAGACAGACACTGCCTGCCTCCCTGCCTGCCTCCCTGCCTGCCTGCCTCCCTCCCTCCCAGTTTTCCGGATGTAGATTAGACATGCGTGTGCCATGACTGTGTCAGCCTAGTACATCAACAAATGCACCGAGGACGTCAGCACCACTAAGAATATCATCACCCGGGGCAACCAACGACCCTGGATGACTGAGGAGGTACGTCAAACGCTACGAGCGCGGAACTCTGCCTTCAAGTCTGGCGACAAGGAGACACTGAGGACAGCGAGAGCCAACTTGAACCGTGCCATCAGGATAGCGAAGCGAGACCACAGTCGAAAATTTCAGGATCGTTTCCACGACGTCAAAAACATCAGGAGTATGTGGCAAGGCATACGGGCGATTACAGACTACAACTCGTTTAACACCATCATCCCACAGCATCTGGTAGGAAAATTGGAACACCTGGGCTTCAACACCCCCCTTCGCAACTGGCTGCTAGACTTCCTCACCAACAGACCTCAGTCAGTCCGGGTCGGACAGAACACCTCTGATGTCATCACCCTCAGCACAGGCTCCCCTCAGGGCTGCGTCCTGAGCCCTCTGCTGTTCACCCTGATGACACACGACTGCGTCCTCAGGTTCACCACCAATCACATCGTGAAGTCAGCAGACGACACAACGGTGGTGGGGCTCATCAGAGACAACAACGACCTGGACTACAGAGAGGAGGTGGAGCAGCTGGTGGGCTGGTGCAGAGAAAACAGCCTGATCCTGAATGAGGAGAAGATGAAGGAGATCATCGTCGACTTCAGGAAAAAACAGCCTCACCACGCTCCACTGATCATCAACAGCTCAGCTGTGGAGGTGGTCAGCACCACCAAATTCCTGGGGGTCCACATCACAGAAGACCTCACCTGGACTATGAACACTACGGCACTGGCCAAGAGGGCACAGAAGCGCTTGTACTTCCTGCGGAGGATGAGGAGAGCCCACCTGCCCCCACCCATCATGAGGACGTTCTACAGGAGCACCATAGAGAGCATTCTGACAAGCTGTCTCTCTGTGTGGTGTGGAGGCTGCACCGCCTCCGATTGGAAGAACGTGAGGAGAGTGGTGAGGACAGCAGAGAGGATCATAGGGGCTCCTCTTCCCTCCATTCAGGACATTTCATCTCAGCGCTGCATGTCCCGTGCCCGTAACATCATCAATGACCCATCACACCCCCACCATGGACTGTTCTCCCTGCTGCCCTCTGGGAAGAGGTTTGCAGCATCCGCTGCAGGTCCACCAGGTTCTGCAACAGCTTTTTCCCTGCTGTCATCAGACTGTTGAACACTAGAACTGTTGAGCTCTAAACTGAACTCTGCATCACACATTCACAGAACTGTACTTTATGACACTACGGACCTCTATCTTGCACTATCTCGCACTACCAACTTTACTGAACTTGTATAAACCCTTTAAATAGAAGTTTAATACATGGTTTAGCATTCCTCTGCACACTCTTGAATACTGTTTTGCCTACTTGCACTATTGCATAATTATCACTGCTGCACTTTATACTTATTTTTAATATATATATATATATATATATAGTATATGTATATATATATATTGTCATAGGATATGTTACTTCTATTCAACTGCAATATCACTACTTTGTTGTAAGACGTATGCAACGGAATTTCGTTTTGTATGCACCATGTGCAGACAAGATGACAATAAAGTTTGTCTAAGTCTAAGTCTAAGTCATGTCAGGTCAGCTGTCTGGAGAGAGAGAGAAGTCAGGACCTGCGGGCGGAGCACCACCGTGCCACCGCCGCCATGACGGAACTCAAAAGCAAACTCCATGAGGAGAAGCAGAAAGAGTTAGCCATTACCAGGGAGACATTACTGCGGCAGCATGAAATGGAGCTGATGAGAGTGATCAAAATCAAAGATGGAGAGATCCAGCGACTGAATGCCTTTGTCCTCAGCCTGAGGGACGGCTCCATGGACAAGGTGATCCGCTCTATCCGTGTCTGACTATCCGCACGCCACGTCGGGCTTCGATGCGGCCGCTACCGTATTGTGTAGCTTGTCCCCAGTAAGCGTCGCGGCGCTCCGTTGCGGTCTCAACGGCCCGGTGTGGCGCAATGTCTGCTCAGGTGAGGAGGGGGGGCGCTTTGCTGGCGGAGGTGGAGGAGACGCGGCGGTGTCGCGAGACCGAGCGGTGTCGCCTCCACCAGGAGCGCGGAAGAAGCCCTGGCAGCGGCCCAGCAGGCCTGGCAGTCCCGAGCGGCCGAGCTCCGATCGGCTCATCACCAGCATCGGGAGGAGCTGAGCCGAACCAAGAGAGACTGCGAGAGGGAGATCCGCCGACTGGTAGGACTGATCAGATGCGCGGTGCGTGGCTATGTTCCCAATTTCGTTGTATACCTGCAGTGCAATGACACCTAAGGCATTCTATTCTATTCTATTTCACAAGAAGAAAATGTCCGGTTGCTCGCTTCGCTTTTGTCACAGCAAAGGTGTTCTAGTCGATTCAAGAAAAAAATTGGCCGGTTGCTCTCTTTGTTTTTGTCACAATTCTGGCAAATGAGTTTGCCCGCCTGCCTGAGCGCTCCCCGTTTGTACATCCAGACGGATGAGATCAAGCTGAAAGACAGAGCGGTTAGTGTTTTGGATGAAGCCCTGGGGCCGGCCACGTCCACCGCCTTCAGCTGCAGACTCAGGCTGCCGAGCAGCAGATCGCTGCCCTGAGGGATTCCCAAAGGGCGGGCCTAAACTACCCTGGAAGTGGGGTCAACGCCGCTACTAGCAATCCTCTTCATTGCGTAAGCCACCTCATCACACACTTGCAGTACGCATGACTTAGTTCGTTGCTGGAGGAAGGTAGCACAAAAACAGTTTTGAACTTTGAACGAGTGCTTGTGTGTGTGTGTTGCGGGGCGTTTTCAGTCTCAGGAGGATCGGGACACGCGACGGTTTCATCTGAAAATCGCTGAGCTCAGCGCAGTCATCAGGAAACCGGAGGATCGAAACGCCCTGCTTTCTGAAGAGCGCAATGAACTGGTAATTTATTGACGGCACGCTTGAAGGTTTGCGCTACGTTTGATGCGCGCCATCCAGCGAGGCACCCATTGCGCTTGCTTATTAGTTGAGCGGCGCGGCGAGTCGGTTGCCTGGTAGATGTCTTTTATTGGGAGCCAAAGCCACGATTCCGTTCAAACCGATGCAAAAGGAATGGATACGTTCTGGCCCGCGTGTTGTGCGTCTTTCACATCCCGCACTTCATGCTTGCAGCTAAAACGACTGAGAGAAACAGAAAGCCAGTTTCTGCCACTCCTGTACAAAAACAAACGCCTGAGCAGGAAGAATGAAGAACTCTCGCTGGTGCTGTGTCGCCTTGAAAACAAAGTGCGCTTTGTCACCCAGGAGAACGAGGAGATGGCAAGCTTGGTAAGTCGACGCGGACAACGGCGGCGTGCCAACAGAGTCCACTGCATTTGTGTTCCACAGAGAAGGCCTAGTTCGCTCAATGACCTGGACCGCGGTTGCGGCCAGCAGGACGGTGAAATGGAGTTCCTTCAAGTTGTGGAGCAGCGGCACATCATCGACGACTTGTCCAAGGTCTTCAGGCAGGCGACTCGGTGCACGTACGGCAGCGCCGCGCTCGCTCGCTGTCGCCAGGAAACCTTTTCCGTCCAAAGCTTGGCCGGCGGCCGCCATCCAAAAAATTGGCCCCTTAAATTCCGACCTTTCAAGCAGGAGCATTGTGCGCACGCGTTTGAACACGCTTTAGACTTGTTTTGCCGTTTTCAGCAGCTCAAAGCTCCCGTTTTGTCAGCGCCTTTGCCACTCGCTGTGCGCTGAAAACGACGGACTTGCCCGGCTGCTCAGCCCGTCAACCATGAGCCGCGAGCGCGACGTCATTGTCCGTAGGCAGCTAGTGGCAAAATGCACCCTGTTAGAGTTGCGCTCGCTCCAACTTATTTTGCAAGAACCACACGGGAGACAAGTAAGTTCTTTTGGACACCTGCAGGTGGAGAGTCCATCCGTTGTACGAATGAAGTCTGACTCTCGGCTCCTGCACGAGCATTTTAATTAAGAGAAACAGGGTGGGTGTAAGAGTGGATTGAATAGAGGAAGCCCTTGACCTCTAGTCAAAACATAGCAAGGGGTGTTTTACGACTTTGTGTAGGAAGGGATAAGCGATAGGGATAAATAAGGGATAAATAATATTTTTTATTACAGGTCGCAGTCAAAGTCAAAGCAACACAATGATACGATAAAGATAATCTGGAAAACCCTGACACACCCTGTAGTTGTCACTTTTGGAAAAGACGAGCGTCCCTCCAATCATCGCCGGTGACGTGTTTTTCAGGCTCTGGAGACAGGAGCTCATGTCAGAAATGTCATTGTGAGTCGCGTTTGTTTCTGCGCCGGAGCCGTTCGTTCCCTTTGCATCCAAAGAATCTCAAAGGCGGATTATTTGTGTCGACAGGAGAGAGATTTGCTGCTACGATACCGACGTCGAGAATCTCTGAGGAGGAACAAAGCGTGAGGTCCTGCAAGGTGAGTCTGTTTGTTTGCGGCTGCTTGGTGTTGCGCAAGATGAAATGGCCTTTTTCTCGCTATCGTTCCTCTCGTCGATTCATCGTGAGGTGTCGCTTCAGTTTGTTCAGAGAGATGTTTGCTTCCGCGCCCGCAGGTCATCGAAACATTTTACGGCTACGACGAAGACGTGTTGGTGGACTCGGACGGATCGTCCTTGTCTTTTCACACCGACAGAACCCCCGACACGGAACCCGAAGAGGTAGCCCGCCATTTCTGCCAGCGTATTGGCACCAAACATTCCTCTTCAGCCTGGAATCGGACTCGTCTTTGCGTCGCGGGTGCTTTGTCGCCGGTCTGACTGATTCTGGTACTAGTGCTGTGTTGCATTGGTGTGTGCATGAAGAGGCGGAGCTTCGCTACCGCCAGCTGACGCAAGAATATCAAGCGCTGCAACGAGCCTACGCTCTGCTAGCCCAGACCAGCGAAGGGGACTACGACGCCGAGAAGGAGATCAAGGTGGCGCCCCTTCCCGCAACCCCCGGCCGGGTCGCAGCCTCCCCGTTCTCACCCAGCCTCGGGTGTTCTCTGGTCTGAAAGGAGGAGGAGGAGCCCTCCTCCTCCTTTCAGACCAGAGAAAAGCTGATGGTAGAAATGGGCCACTATCAAAGCAGAGTAGCAGATCTGGAGTCAGCGCTGAAGCAACAAGGACAGGTAAGCTCATCAATGAGCACACCTTTTTCTCAGACAAAATAGCTACATTCTTCAGTCACTCATCCGTCTGGCATTACTGGACCAACCCCCCCCCCCCCGAACGTGGCTGGGAAAATGCGGAGAAAAGCAAATGTCATTTTCCAGTCAACCAAAGAATTTGTGGATGAAAATGACACAACATTCCAAAGCTGTCCACGCGTTTGTCTCTTCTAGAATGTCAAGTGGGTGGAGGAGAAGCAGCTGCTGCGTCAGAGCAATCAGCAGTTGGCCGAAAAGGTGACGGAAAGAAAGGCGCTGGGCGGAGTCGCTTGGCGTCACACCTGTCGGGAAGCCCCGCAGATGAGGTCTGACTGTCTTTTCAGGTCAGGCGGATGGAGGCGGAAGAAGCGCGTCTGAAAGAGCACATCCAGGATATCCGAGACCAAAACGAACTGCTTGAGTTCCGCATCCTGGAGCTGGAGGTGGGAAGACTCGCACAAGCGTGTTGAGGCCAGAGATGTGACGGACGGACGGACGGACGGATGCATGCCTCTGCCTTTCCGGAGAGGGAGTGGCGCTCCCCCGTCTTGAAGTTTCTGCAAGTCCGTTTCCCAGACGGCCTCAGCCCTTTGCAGATCTACTGCGAGGCCGAGGGCGTGAGCGTACGTAAGGCGTCCCTCGCAACCCTAACCTTAACCCGAGGTCCCAGAACACCTTACATTGCTCCTTGCGCCTTTCCCCCGGACATCGTCATCAGTGATCTGATGAAGAAGCTGGACATCCTGGGCTATAACGCCGTAAGTGTATGTCGAACTCCTTATGTTCGCACTCCACGAGACTCGGCGGCTCAAATGTGACTTTTGGAAGGCTTTGCGCTGAAAGAAGCTTGTTGACGCTGTGCCTTTGGGCTCTTGCAGAATCTCACCAACGAGGAGCAGGTGGTCGTGATTCACGCCAGGACCCTTCTCACCCTAGCCGAGAAGGTAACGCGCACGTCCACGCACGCTCTCGCATTCTGCTTATGTGACAGCAGCCTCTCCTCAGTGGTTAGAATACATCAAAGTGACCAAGTCAGCACTTCAACAGAAGATGTTGGACATTGAAAGTGAGAAGGTAGACAGACACGCGACATCAGCCAAGGGGAACTCCGGCAATGTGCCCCAACAATTCTGACCTTGAGCTGTGCTAGGATATGTTCTGCAAGCAGAAGGGCTACCTGGATGAAGAGTTGGACTTCAGGAAGTGTTCCATGGACCAGGCTCATAAGGTAAGCCGCCCTCAAATCTCCCGCCGGACCACTGATGGACGAGGATTGCGGCCCAGAGGATCCTGGAGCTGGAGGCCATGTTGTACGAGGCGCTGCCGCAGCGGGACTGCCCCGCCACGGACGGCGAAAAAGCCAGCCACGCTGGCGTGAATGACGTGCTGACGGCGGATCAGAGAGAAGAGCTTAGGAGCGCCGTGGACCAATGGAAGCGAGCCCTGATGTGCGAGTTGAGGGAGCGCGACGCTTGCATCCTCCAAGAGAGAATGGATCTGCTGCACAGCGCGCAACAGGTAAGGGCCCAAAGCCAGCCCGGCACTTACTTGCACGCTTACTGGCTTTTGAATGCCACTTTCCATTTGTCCGTCCTAGAGGAACAAAGAGCTGAAAGAATTCATCGAAGCTCAGAAGAGACAAATCAAACAATTGGAGGAGAAGTTTCTGTTTCTCTTTCTATTCTTCTCCTTGGCCTTCATTCTGTGGCCTTAACACCAGCTGGTGAGTGAGCTCCAGCGGCACCGCACTCGACACCTCCGATGCACTGCCAGCCGGTCTCAGACGTTGGCAGACGCTCCGATGCCAACGTATACCCCCCGCCACGGTGACAGAGGCACCGCGTCACACCGGCGCTCATCCAATCAGAAGGCAGGAAAAGCAAATTCACATGCAGGGCACTTTTGAACCAGAAGAGAGCGCCACAAAAAACGGTTGTTGCCCCAAACGCGCACTAAAAAGGGTCAGAATAACAAGAGTCCCACTGGCCAGCCGGGGCCACCCGTCCAGCTGTTTCTTCAGGGGGGAAAAAAATTGGAGTCACCGGTGAGTACATTTTGCATTTAGCTCTGCTTTTCTGCTTCTGTCTTCAAGTGTGTGGCATCCTGCGATCAAAGATTCAGCCAACCCCAAAGCGGTTGACCTCAACGTCCCACCACCATGCCTACCAGAGCAGGTGACGTGATGCTTTGGACATCCTTCCGTCTCAGATGCCCAAAAGTACTCTTTGCCACATCTGCGGCAATACGGTGTCTTTTCAAAGGTGCAAATAAATCCAGCGTGGGCGGAACACGCACGTCTTCGGTTTTTCCCGCTTTGTTTGTGTGACAGCTGTTGTGAAAATTTTATACAAATAAAGTTGTATAGTACAGGTTTGGCCAAGCCGCAACTCCCGAACCGCATGCGGCTCTTTTATGTTCATATCAACATTTGTGTGTGTGTGTGTGTGTGGGGGGGGGGGGGGTTGTGCGTGTTGGCTTCACTTGAGTTCAATTTGGTATTTTGGTCAAAAGCGCATGTGGTGAAATTCCACAAAGTAGGATGGGCAAACACATTTCTTTAAACTATGAGTGTCAATTGGGCTCTCGAAATGGCAGGGAAAAGATGCACAGCAAAACGAAAATATGTAGATGAACACAGGACGTTTTAATCAGAGTGGGAAAGTTTCTATTTTTTGTTGAACGTGATGGCAAACCATTCTGCCTGATATGTCAGACCTCAGCGCATTTCAAAGATTCAAATCTTCAGCGCCATGCACTTCAGCTCACTCCATGCTAACATTGATCAGGCGTCGAACCCGCAACATCATGCTTAAGAGGTGGCCATGCTAACCAGTGCGCCATTATGTCAACGCATAATAATTGTAAGTCTACTGATCAAAACAGCGGTTACTATATGACGTCGCTACGTCGTGGTCACGTGACGCAGGCAAGACGTCAATGGACGTGGGCAGAGTTAACTTGTTTAAAAGGGAGTGGGCAGAAGAAATATTTAATTTATTTAAATCTATTTTGAGTGCACACCATTATGCCAATGCATAACAACTGTAAATGTACTAAACAAAACAGCGGTTGCTATATGACATCTGCCACGTCGTGGTCACGTGACATACGTGACGTCGATGGGCGTAACTTTCGCCGGAATTCAAATCCGCGGGGAGAGTTAACTTGTTTAAAAGAGAATGGGCAGAAGAATTATTTAATTTATTTAAATCTATTTGGTGTGTGCGCCATTATGTCAATGCATAACAACTGTAAGTCTACTAAACAAAACAGCGGTTGCTATATGACGTCTGCCACGTCGTGGTCACGTGACGCGGACGTGACGTCGACGCCTACTTTACATCCCACCGATCACAGGACCCCTCGGCTGCATAACCGTGCCCCCTTCCCAACCAATCGGATTTGCTATACGCGAAAACGACGCCAATGGAAAGAGCTTCCGCCCAAATTTAAATCCGTGGGCGTGGCTCGCAGCAGGAAGTAGGAAAATGGCGGCGATGTTGACAAAGACACAGCGGATGGTAACATACGACTAACAAGAGAAATATTTTTATTTTCTGCTTGCAACTGGACCGTCCAGAGCGTACACGGTAAGTACAACTCATCGTTTTTAAAAAGAAGTACTTTTGTTGCCCTGAAAAGCGAGTGAGCGTGGCGTTTGTGGGGGACGTCGAATTTCGACGATTCTTTCTGGTCAACGGTTGTAAATGATTGTGTTGATTAAAAAAGAAAACTTGATGTAACTCTACTTTTAACTGCCGTTTCAGATAGATTTGGAATTGCATCACATCCAATTTTGCCTAGAGCGTGCACGGTAAGTAACACTCGTTGTGTTTAAGGAGATTTACGTTTGTAATAGCAGAAGTGTAGCCGCGTTGCGTTGTACGTGTGAATGTTGGTCCAGGCGAAATGTTAATGTTTAATTTCATTCCTTTAGGTTCCACGGTGTTTGTTGGCTGCAAGTTTTCCACTGCAAGAAGAGGCTCATATCATTGACCAGGAGCGAGCTACAATGGTGAGTAGCCATAACATTTATGTTAAACACTTCCTATTTCATGTCTAACAGTACTTGATTTAACAAATAACCATAAATAAATACAGTGTGGGCACTGAAGTTAACATATGTGATTATACTGCCTAATCTGTCACCGAGTAGATTGTTGCAAAGTAATATAAGATCCAAAGTTGTAATTCAGAATAGTTTTCAAAAGAAGGCCATTAGAATTATATACAAGTCTGATTACCCTGAACAAGCTATTAATTAAATCACAAATTCTTCAATTCAAAGATTTGGTAGATTATCAGACAAATAATGTCTAACAGTAATTGATTTAACACAGCACGATAAGTAGATTGAGTGTGGGCACTCTCAAGTTAACATATGTGATTATACTGCCTAATCTGTTACAGAGTATGTTGTTGCCAAGTAATGTAGAATAGATCCAAAGTAGTAATCCAGAATAGTTTTGAAGAGGCCATTAGAATGATAAACAAATCTGATTACCTTGAACATAATAACAAGCTAAGTGTTTAATATGTCCTATGAAGTCAAAATTGGGCACCATCATGTGGTGAAATTTGGAATTGCATCACATCCAATTTTGCCTGGGAACAAACAGATTACATAAATCTTAGTTTTGAATAAGCCACTCCTTCTCAAACAAGTAAACTCTGCCCATTTTGCGCAGTAGATGTTCTGTTAATATCTAGTATTTATACAAAGTCATAATTTAAATTGCTTTCAACCTTCATTCATCGGTTCAACCAACATTACTCGCTCTTATTACCAACTTGTATTGATTTAACTAAGCGTTTAATACTTCCTATCAGGTCTCAAATCGAGATTTGGCAAAATACAATTTCAGCAAATCCAATTTTGCCAGGGAACAAAAATAGATTAAATAAACTAAATAAGTCCTCTTCCCATTAAATAAATCAGAAAAGTCTGTCTTGTAACCAGTCCTCTTCAAACAAGTAAAGTCTGCCCATTTTGTGCCGTAGATTTTGTGTCTATGCCTAGTATTTAAACAAAATTATCATTTAAACGACTTCTTTCCTTCATTCACTTTGGAAATTTGGAATTGCAGCAAATCGAATTTTGCCAGGGAACAAAAATAGATCAATTAAACTAAATAAGTCTTCTTCCCATTAAATAAATTAAAAAACTCTGTCTTGTAACCAGTCCTTTTCAAACAAGTAAAGTCTGCCCATTTTGTGCCGTCGATTTTGTGTTAATGCCTAGTATTTATACAAAATCATAATTTAAAGGACTTCATTCCTTCATTCACTTTGGAAATTTGGAATTGCAGCACATCAAATTTTGCCTGGGAAGAAAAGTAGATTAAATAAATTTAATAAGTCTTACTACTTCCCATTAAATAAATTAAATACGTCTTACTTGTTCCCACTCCTTTTCAAAAAAGTAGTTTAAAACGAGGGCCCTTCACTCAATCTTTAACCTCAACCCCGCACGTTGTGTTGTATCTGTGAATGTTGGTTGTGGCCAAATGATAGTTTTCTTTCATTCGGTTAGGGTTAGGGTTAGGGTTAGGGTTAGGTATTTTGAGTTTTACTCGCTAAACCTTCCCCAAAGGGTCCGCCGACCCTGTCGGTTAGATAGAAGGCAACGGAAGGCACGGGCCTACGCATGTCTCACCAGTAAACCTCGCCGTACCAGGTCACATAAAATCTGGATTGGGTACGAAGGACGGCGAAGTGAGACTGCACTCCTGCCAGAACCTCCCCCGAGTAGCTGAGGCGCCACCCAGGTCTTCGGCCAGCAAGATGGAAATACAGTGAAAAGCGACAGAAAAGTACAGACCTATGAGACTACCCTTGTCTTAAATTGTGTCTATTAACTCTTAGTTGTGTTTGAACTAATATATTTTTTTATTATATATTGTTTTAAAACCAACCGTTTTGTTTACAAAGAGTCCCATTAAGTCGTCCTTGTTGTGGGTAATTTGAACGTCATAATTTTGTAGACACGTCATCAGTAGTGGACCTTGGGGTCACAGAGTGTTTCGGCCATTATCACCAGACACCCTCGCCCAAGGGAGGCCCCGCCGGGGTTGATCGAGTCCCGGAGTGTGTCTACCTGGTCAATTAAAATTACAGTTATTTGTCAAGTCAACTGCCCAGCTTTAACGCAGACAGAAAAGATCAATAGGTCAGTCTTTGTCCCTTTTAATTTATTGATTCATTGAATTTAAACCATCATTACGTATGTTTGTATTTAACGCAGTGTTATATTATTTCATTCAAGTTTCTGGCCAAGTTTATCAGCATAATTGGAGGTCTGTCTGTAGTCCAATTGTGATGAAAACCCTTTAAACCATTATATCCACGCAATTAATATTATTTTATCAAAGGGACTGTGTTCGTATCATCTGTTTATCTGACATTTATCAACCGGAATAATCTAACCTTAGGAGATTGTCATTCCCAGCGCCACTTTCTTGGTTCACGGTGTCACTGTCAATGGCAAATTCCCATGATCCTCAGCGAAGTGTCACGGCGGGAGATTTGAGGGCGGCTTACCTTATGAGCCTGGTCCATGGAACACTTCCTGAAGTCCAACTCTTCATCCAGGTAGCCCTTCTGCTTGCAGAACATATCCTAGCACAGCTCAAGGTCAGAATTGTTGGGGCACATTGCCGGAGTTCCCCTTGGCTGATGTCGCGTGTCTGTCTACCTTCTCACTTTCAATGTCCAACATCTTCTGTTGAAGTGCTGACTTGGTCACTTTGATGTATTCTAACCACTGAGGAAAGGCTGCTGTCACATAAGCAGAATGCGAGAGCGTGCGTGGACGTGCGCGTTACCTTCTCGGCTAGGGTGAGAAGGGTCCTGGCGTGAATCACGACCACCTGCTCCTCGTTGGTGAGATTCTGCAAGAGCCCAAAGGCACAGCGTCAACAAGCTTCTTTCAGCGCAAAGCCTTCCAAAAGTCACATTTGAGCCGCCGAGTCTCGTGGAGTGCGAACATAAGGAGTTCGACATGCACTTACGGCGTTATAGCCCAGGATGTCCAGCTTCTTCATCAGATCACTGATGACGATGTCCGGGGGAAAGGCGCAAGGAGCAATGTAAGGTGTTCTGGGACCTCGGGTTAAGGTTAGGGTTGCGAGGGACGCCTTACGTACGCTCACGCCCTCGGCCTCGCAGTAGATCTGCAAAGGGCTGAGGCCGTCTGGGAAACGGACTTGCAGAAACTTCAAGACGGGGGAGCGCCACTCCCTCTCCTGAAAGGCAGAGGCATGCATCCGTCCGTCCGTCCGTCCGTCACATCTCTGGCCTCAACACGCTTGTGCGAGTCTTCCCACCTCCAGCTCCAGGATGCGGAACTCAAGCAGTTCGTTTTGGTCTCGGATATCCTGGATGTGCTCTTTCAGACGCGCTTCTTCCGCCTCCATCCGCCTGACCTGAAAAGACAGTCAGACCTCATCTGCGGGGCTTCCCGACGGGTGTGACGCCAAGCGACTCCGCCCAGCGCCTTTCTTTCCGTCACCTTTTCGGCCAACTGCTGATTGCTCTGACGCAGCAGCTGCTTCTCCTCCACCCACTTGACATTCTAGAAGAGACAAACGCGTGGACAGCTTTGGAATGTTGTGTCATTTTCATCCACAAATTCTTTGGTTGACTGGAAAATGACATTTGCTTTTATCCGCATTTTCCCAGCCACGTTCGGGGGGGGGGGGGGTTGGTCCAGTAATGCCAGACGAATGAGTGACTGAAGAATGTAGCTATTTTGTCTGAGAAAAAGGTGTGCTCATTGATGAGCTTACCTGTCCTTGTTGCTTCAGCGCTGACTCCAGATCTGCTACTCTGCTTTGATAGTGACCCATTTCTACCATCAGCTTTTCTCTGGTCTGAAAGGAGGAGGAGGGAGGCTCCTCCTCCTCCTTTCAGACCAGAGAACACCCGAGGCTGGGTGAGAACGGGGAGGCTGCGACCCGGCCGGGGGTTGCGGGAAGGGGCGCCACCTTGATCTCTGTTAGGGTTTTCAGGTTAGTTTGATCCTATGATTATGTTGGAATGTAACCTGTAATAATTAAACTCGCTTGTCCTGTCTTAACGAAAGTAGTAGAACAAAGTGCTAAGATCTTTTGAACTGATTGACTAGCTGCAGAGGAAGCAATCAAAGTGTTTTGTTCACACAACATCGTGAAGGACCCCCTGCTGTGCTTTGATCAGCCAGGGGCTTCGGCCATTTGTCTACTCTGACCCCCACTCTCAACCCCCACTCTGTTTCTCTTAATAAATATCCCCTCGCAGGAACAAGGGTTCAGACTTCATTCCTTGAACGAGTGAACTCTCCACCTGCAGGTGTCTAAAAAGGACTTGCTTGTCTCCCGTGTGGTTCTTGCAAAATAAGTTGGAGTGAGCAAATCTCTAACATTTTGGTGCCGAAACCCGGGACCCTCATACCCGCTATCTGGCTGACGAAGGAGGACGTGCTGCATTGTCGACAAGCCAGCGTCCATTAGGAGGACCTGGAGAAGAAAGTCCTGGGAAGAGAATTCTTCGCTGGGCCAGCATCTTAGGTCTGCCTTCGTCTGACAGAGGTGGATTGACGGGACCCGGCAGTGCAACGAACCAAGGGAACAAGTAAGTTAAAGGCCTTAAGTTGTGTGCACGAGAGCCAGCTTGGGTTCAAGTCCCAGTGGAATGAACAGGCTAAGAAAAGCAGAGCTTCTTTTTCGTTCATCGAAGAAGTGTGTAGACTCTTCTTTGTCTGTTTTTCCGAGCTGAGGGATCTGGCTTGGGTTAGAGTCCCAGTGGAAGGAACGTGCTAAGAAACACGGAGCTTCTTTTTTGTTAATCAAAGAAGGGCGTAGATTGTTCTTGGTATGTTTTTCCAAGCCAAAGAATAGCTTGGGTTCAAGTCCCAGTGGAAGAAACGGGCTAAGGAAAACAGAGCTTCTTTTTCTTAATTGAAGAAGGGCGTAGATTTTTTCTTTTGTCCGTTTTTCCAGCTGTTTGGAGGGTTTTACACTCATCCCTGGATAGGCCTAAAAAGCGCTGGAGTTTGTGTGATTGAGAGTGTGACTGGTAGGATAAATTGACTAAATAGCAGTTCTAGCATTGATCCACGGCAATAATACAGGCTAGTAATTTGTTGAAAGGTCAATTTAAACCTGCATTGAGGATCCTCAAACAAATAAATAAAGAAATAATAATAATAATATTTTTGAGAAAAAGAAATTGTATAACCTAAACCTACTAGAATTAATATGGGAAATAAAAACGGTAATTCTCTACCTCTTGACGGAGATGAGAAGTACATGGCGAGTAGATTTCTTAATTGTATGCAATATATGCCAAAGTGGAAGAAAAAGTATGGAGTAGAAGGGAAGTTGAGAGTTGAAGTGTGGAAGATAGTAGTTGATGTTTTGGAAGAGAGTGTGGAAAGAAAGAAAAATGGGCTGAAAAAGAAAAGAAAAGAGAGAGAATTGGATTGTGCTAAAATCTGGTTAAAAGCTTCACAAGAGAGAAGAGAACAAATCCAAAAGATAGAAAGATGAAAGGTGATGAGGCTGAGACTATGTTTGTCAGGCCGGAAGACAATGAGGCCACAGTGCGCAGGCGCACTGCTGCGGCCGCGACTCCAGCCGACGCTGAAGGGGCAGCTCGAGCAGAGGAGCAAGAGGGGCCTTCCGCTCGTACGCAAAACTTGTATCCAAGCTTAACAAACCTGCATCCCCCCCATATAACAGCAAAGGAAGTCAGGGTCACGCTAGTAGAAGTCCTGTACAAACAAGAAGTTTGACCACTGCTGCTAGATTTTCTCAAAATTTAGACAAGGTTGATGTATGCCCAATGATACAGGTGCCAAACCCTAATGTAGGGGAAGGCCAACTCCCACATACATATGTTTTCCGGCCATGGACTTTGGAAGAGGCAAGAAAAGCAGTTGAAGGGGTTATCCCTGTTGCTGAAGACCCAGATAAATGGGCAGAGGACATGGCTGGAATTATACATTCCTATAGACTGAATGGACATGAGGCAGGAGAAGCTGCAATGTCCTCCTTGGGAAAAGACTGGGCGAAGGTTAGAGGAAATTATACAGGTAGAAATAATCAAGGGCCTTTTCCCTATCCCATTGAGGAAAATCAATTGGGAGGGGAGTATGCAGCACAATGGAATGGTCTTGTGCAAAGAGTGCGAACTATATTTCAAAGACGAGCGAATTATGGTCATTTGGCAGGAATAAAACAGAAGCCTGGCGAAGATACTGATGATTTTCGTTTGAGATTTGAAAAAGAATTCAGGGTGCATAGTGGCATCCCATTCAATGATGCAGATGAGAGTGCTTATCAGCAACATCTTAAAATTCCGCTCCTCACTGGTTTCCCCCCTGACTTGGGCAGTTGGGTGAGAAAACACTTGGTGGAAGCGGACACTGCTTGGTTTACAAAAAACATGCAGTGGCCCAGAGACGCTGACAAAGGGATTGAGAAAGGCAGAAGTTTTGATGTATTTCATCTAGATGATGATAATGATCTAAATGAAGATACAACAATCTTCTACCAAAGTTCCCAAAGGGGCAGAGGAGGAGTTAGATACCAACAACGTCGCAAGCCACCATTCAAATCAAAACCCCCATCAGATTCAGACAATTGTTGGAACTGTGGGAGACGAGGACACTTTGCACGAGAGTGTCGTTCTGCAAAGCAATATCAATCAAAGGGTGCAGGAAGGGGCAGAGGAAAAGCCAATTTTTTTGGCATGACAAGCTTCCTCCTCTTTGACCGCTTATGCTCATACAGAGAAAGAAAGAATAGATGCCCATATGACAGCAATACATGTCATTGTCAGATTATTAGAATTTTTTTAGATTATTAGAAGTCTTGTCCATCCAAGAAGTATGACAATGCTGTTTGTATGCCCAAATTACAAATGACTAGAGCTCAATTTGTGTTACACTAAAGTTAAAATATGCAAATCAAGTGGTAAAGAAATGCAACTTGCTTCTAGAAGATAAATAAATAAAATTAGAATGTGCTGTCCTCGTGTGCACGGGAGGGACCAGCTCATGATCGACCACAGGAAATGGCCAGCCTGTGACGAATCATTGTTGCTGAGACCTACCTTCTGCACGCGAGAGCTGTGCATGTGTGTGCGTATGTGTTAAAGTTAAAGTTAAAGTCCCAAATTGATGAAGATTGGCTAAACTTTTAGTATAAAGAAATTTGCTAGACTGTTGTCTATTCAATTTACACCGCAGAACAGAAACAATTTTGACAGATAAAAATGAGAGGAAAAGAGAGAAACCTGTTTGCGAGCAGAAACTAATCCACACTAGTGCATGTTAAGTGTGAGAAATTCGAAGAAAAAAAAAATAAAAAATAAAAAAATAAAAATAAAAAACGACAGAACATGCTTTCAGGAATTGGAAGGAGCTAAATTGTGAATTTAAGATTTTGCAATGCTACATTTAATAGGAATAATTGATTGGTTGTGTTATAAGATTATACAAAATTCTAAATTCAAGCTAAATCTGAGCGATTGAGTTCTTCAAATTTAAAAACAAAGAAAAAAATTCAGATTAATTTGCCAGTTGTTTGTTTTAGTTAAGTTTTTTTTGGACTGGTGGATTGTTCTACCAGGAAACCTGATTGAAAATGATATATGAATATTGTGTGGTGAGCTTGGATGAATTGGGACCAATGTGATAGTATGACTCCTTTTTGGAGACTGTGTGAGATGCATATGATGAGCATTGATGAATGATTGCCTGAATGAGAGGTTGAATGGTTGAAGTCGTTGGTGACTACTATAGAAAATTAGTAGAGCGACTGTGATGAAAGAGTGATTTTGAGCAGGTTGAATGTTAGAAAGAAACACGTAGCTTTTGGATTGATAATTAACTAGAGAAAAAACTGGAGAATCGGTAACACATGTAGAAGATGTGTGAACTGAGAAATTGAGAAGCGTTTCGGAAAGAAAGTCAAATTAAATGATGATGGTATGATCGTATGTAGTACAGAACGCGTTCTCCCAAAAAGTTTGTCAAGGTGTGAGGCATGGGCGTTGCCAAGCCTCAAAAGGAGGGAGTGAGTAGGACAGATAGAGGAAGATAGTAAGAATACAACACTTTATGACAATGAATTTTCGAATACATTTGGTGTTATACTGTGGTAAATTTTTTGTTCTGGTGTAGATAGGTTAGCAACACGAGAGATTTAGAGGTTCAAAAGAAAGACAGTTAAAAGAAAACATTTTTGATTTGGACAATTGCAGGCTAACAGGAACATGAGAACGATAAGAACTACGAGGTGGGATCCAATTTCATTGGGGAGATTGAGAATTCACAGCACCATACTCTAAGTCACATTTTTGAGCAAGCATGACAACATGTGAGAGGTCAAGACATACAGATCAGGGCTTGATGTGGAAAGCAGACCTCGATGAGTTGATTTTCAATAATGATACTGAAGACAACATACTGTCCGATTAAATTGGAACTATAGATAAAATGTAGCTCAAAAAAAAAATAGGATGAGTTGCAGGATTTACAATATAAAAACGAGATCGCTGTTATTAGAAGAATTTGAAGTTTGGTAAACAAACGTTACCAGCAAATTGATGGAAGCAGCTACATTTGGAAATAGTCTTACAAGTTTGATGTCCCAGCCTGTCATTCTCAGTGTCAGGGTCCCTGAAACCCAATCCGAGACTTCACCTGCAGCCGTGAACAACTACAAAATGGTGCCTGGCTCTGAAGCACCTTTGACCTTTGGCGAAGGACAAGAAAAGACTGTTGTGCTTGGAGAAGGACAAGTACACTCCGGAGGACAGACAACATCCTCGGGGACGGGAAAAGACAGTGAAAAGCGGAGGAACTCACAATGATGAAAATTGACTCATTTGAACAATGGACTCATTCAAGAGTGATGGATGGGGTCGCTCTGAAGCAACAACAAAAGAACACGAACTTGAGAGGGTGAAGTGCAGCAAAAAGATATGGACTTGGAGTGTCCGACAACCAAATCGCACTCCTTGCTACGGCGTTACCAAATTTGGTGAAGCTTGGTTCAAAGTGGAAGGGAGATTCATTGTGCACTGAGTTTGACAGAACTGAGGAGATTTGATAAATAAATAAATAAAAATTTGAAAAATACGTAGGGCTACAGAGAAAAGCATTATAATCAGAGATTGAACGGATTTGGATAAAACAAATAGGCTAAAACGGTAGGAAACAAGAGCAAGATCTGATATTTTGGCTCATCAAGCTTAAGACGTAGAGGTCGAGTTATATAAATTTTAGAACAGGACATTTGGCAGTCAGGAGGGAGCTAGGTTGCTCAATGTACCTACTCAATACAACAGTAAGGTTTTTTGTGCCACAGTGGAGGTTGGATGGTCAGAAAGTTAGGTACGTTCAATTTTTGACATTCACACAATCATGCATAGGAATCACAAGGCGACAGTTAACAAGACAATGACTGCAATAGGGGCCACCTACGACTGCACCGACATGAAAAAGTAGAAGCGAGAGAGCAGAGTATGGGATTATATGCTAAAACGTCTGCTATACAGTTGCCGATAGGAGATTCTATCAAAAGAAGCTACATGAGAGATGGATTAGAATCCCTTTGTGTGTGTGTGTGTGTTCACACCCTGTGTGGGTGTGAGCGTGTGAGGAGAAAGAAGGCATGGGTAAGACAATCTCTTTTAAACCAGGAGGCAATAAATGGGAACGCCCCTGTCATAAATAGTTTTTGGTTAAAGGGAATCATTAGGAGGTGTTCAAACTCTTCCCGCAAACACTCCTATTTGCCAGTTAAATGGGCACGACAATTGACTACGAGAGTTGCAAACAACAAATGAAGAGCAGTCCTTGGCAGATTATATGATCAGGACGCTCAAACTGTGTCAAAGACAAATTTACTGCCGCTTGATCTTTCCTCCTCACAGGTCGACAACCCCATCAATCCAGGAGACTGGGTCTACATCAAAGTCATCAAAAGAAGGTACTGGGCCAGCTACGACAGGAGGGACCATTCTAAGTCTTGCTGACTACACATCCAAGGTTGCAGGACCCACAAATGCATTGACGACGACTGCTCTCCAGGAGGGAACTGGATGGGAGCTTTGGACATCACCGCTGTGTGCCAGGATGAGAGAGCCGTTTTCAACGTGTAAGGGCTCTACTACCAACATGGCTACACCATCGAACGGAACATACTTCATACAGAATGGCTGGTGGCTTTGTGGTCACAAGGTTTATCCGATGCTGCCCGCCAACTGGACACGAGCGTGTGCGCCAGTGTGTGTGACAGACCTCACCTACAGACTACAACATCATCAGCTGACGAAAACGCGAGCACATATACAACTTCTTAGACGTGACAGATGTGATGATGATAATGAGACGTGGATTGCGTAGATGCTGTTCTGTTGAGCATGTTTTACGGAATCTTGTTGATTTGACCATCAAATATGCTTCGCAAGTAATGGATACGCTGATGTACAGTTTCTTTGTTTTTCTTTTTATTTTTTAATGATAGCATTCTGGTCGCCTGTGGCAACGGGGCCGTGTAAGAATTTTCCTGCTAATAACATCTGGCCAGCAGGTTTTTCGCTTACACAATAAGTTTGATCTGGGGTATTGAGGTAATGCCTCATCTTCACTGGATAGTGTTGCTATCATTGTTTGTTGTTTTTATTTTTACCATTCTGCTTTCTTCATTATACGTATATATGTTTTCTTGCTTGTCTTTGTTGTTTGGGGTGGCATAATCATATGATAAATCAGGAGGGAGATGTTAGGGTTTTCAGGTTAGTTTGATCCTATGATTATGTTGGAATGTAACCTGTAATAATTAAACTCGCTTGTCCTGTCTTAACGAAAGTAGTAGAACAAAGTGCTAAGATCTTTTGAACTGATTGACGAGCTGCAGAGGAAGCAATCAAAGTGTTTTGTTCACACAACATCGTGAAGGACCCCCTGCTGTGCTTTGATCAGCCAGGGGCTTCGGCCATTTGTCTACTCTGACCCCCACTCTCAACCCCCACTCTGTTTCTCTTAATAAATATCCCCTCGCAGGAACAAGGGTTCAGACTTCATTCCTTGAACGAGTGAACTCTCCACCTGCAGGTGTCTAAAAAGGACTTGCTTGTCTCCCGTGTGGTTCTTGCAAAATAAGTTGGAGTGAGCAAATCTCTAACAATCTCCTTCTCGGCGTCGTAGTCCCCTTCGCTGGTCTGGGCTAGCAGAGCGTAGGCTCGTTGCAGCGCTTGATATTCTTGCATCAGCGAAGCTCCGCCTCTTCATGCACACACCAATGCAACACAGCACTAGTACCAGAATCAGTCAGACCGGCGACAAAGCACCCGCGACGCAAAGACGAGTCCGATTCCAGGCTGAAGAGGAATGTTTGGTGCCAATACGCTGGCAGAAATGGCGGGCTACCTCTTCGGGTTCCGTGTCGGGGGTTCTGTCGGTGTGAAAAGACAAGGACGATCCGTCCGAGTCCACCAACACGTCTTCGTCGTAGCCGTAAAATGTTTCGATGACCTGCGGGCGCGGAAGCAAACATCTCTCTGAACAAACTGAAGCGACACCTCACGATGAATCGACGAGAGGAACGATAGCGAGAAAAAGGCCATTTCATCTTGCGCAACACCAAGCAGCCGCAAACAAACAGACTCACCTTGCAGGACCTCACGCTTTGTTCCTCCTCAGAGATTCTCGACGTCGGTATCGTAGCAGCAAATCTCTCTCCTGTCGACACAAATAATCCGCCTTTGAGATTCTTTGGATGCAAAGGGAACGAACGGCTCCGGCGCAGAAACAAACGCGACTCACAATGACATTTCTGACATGAGCTCCTGTCTCCAGAGCCTGAAAAACACGTCACCGGCGATGATTGGAGGGACGCTCGTCTTTTCCAAAAGTGACAACTACAGGGTGTGTCAGGGTTTTCCAGATTATCTTTATCGTATCATTGTGTTGCTTTGACTTTGACTGCAACCTGTAATAAATAATATTATTTATCCCTTATTTATCCCTATCGCTTATCCCTTCCGACACAAAGTCGTAAAACACCCCTTGCTATGTTTTGACTAGAGGTCAAGGGCTTCCTCTATTCAATCCACTCTTACACCCACCCTGTTTCTCTTAATTAAAATGCTCGTGCAGGAGCCGAGAGTCAGACTTCATTCGTACAACGGATGGACTCTCCACCTGCAGGTGTCCAAAAGAACTTACTTGTCTCCCGTGTGGTTCTTGCAAAATAAGTTGGAGCGAGCGCAACTCTAACAGGGTGCATTTTGCCACTAGCTGCCTACGGACAACGACGTCGCGCTCGCGGCTCATGGTTGACGGGCTGAGCAGCCGGGCAAGTCCGTCGTTTTCAGCGCACAGCGAGTGGCAAAGGCGCTGACAAAACGGGAGCTTTGAGCTGCTGAAAACGGCAAAACAAGTCTAAAGCGTGTTCAAACGCGTGCGCACAATGCTCCTGCTTGAAAGGTCGGAATTTAAGGGGCCAATTTTTTGGATGGCGGCCGCCGGCCAAGCTTTGGACGGAAAAGGTTTCCTGGCGACAGCGAGCGAGCGCGGCGCTGCCGTACGTGCACCGAGTCGCCTGCCTGAAGACCTTGGACAAGTCGTCGATGATGTGCCGCTGCTCCACAACTTGAAGGAACTCCATTTCACCGTCCTGCTGGCCGCAACCGCGGTCCAGGTCATTGAGCGAACTAGGCCTTCTCTGTGGAACACAAATGCAGTGGACTCTGTTGGCACGCCGCCGTTGTCCGCGTCGACTTATCAAGCTTGCCATCTCCTCGTTCTCCTGGGTGACAAAGCGCACTTTGTTTTCAAGGCGACACAGCACCAGCGAGAGTTCTTCATTCTTCCTGCTCAGGCGTTTGTTTTTGTACAGGAGTGGCAGAAACTGGCTTTCTGTTTCTCTCAGTCGCTTTAGCTGCAAGCATGAAGTGCGGGATGTGAAAGACGCACAACACGCGGGCCAGAACGTATCCATTCCTTTTGCATCGGTTTGAACGGAATCGTGGCTTTGGCTCCCAATAAAAGACATCTACCAGGCAACCGACTCGCCGCGCCGCTCAACTAATAAGCAAGCGCAATGGGTGCCTCGCTGGATGGCGCGCATCAAACGTAGCGCAAACCTTCAAGCGTGCCGTCAATAAATTACCAGTTCATTGCGCTCTTCAGAAAGCAGGGCGTTTCGATCCTCCAGTTTCCTGATGACTGCGCTGAGCTCAGCGATTTTCAGATGAAACCGTCGCGTGTCCCGATCCTCCTGAGACTGAAAACGCCCCGCAACACACACACACAAGCACTCGTTCAAAGTTCAAAACTGTTTTTGTGCTACCTTCCTCCAGCAACGAACTAAGTCATGCGTACTGCAAGTGTGTGATGAGGTGGCTTACGCTATGAAGAGGATTGCTAGTAGCGGCGTTGACCCCACTTCCAGGGTAGTTTAGGCCCACCCTTTGGGAATCCCTCAGGGCAGCGATCTGCTGCTCGGCAGCCTGAGTCTGCAGCTGAAGGCGGTGGACGTGGCCGGCCCCAGGGCTTTATCCAAAACACTAACCGCTCTGTCTTTCAGCTTGATCTCATCCGTCTGGATGTACAAACGGGGAGCGCTCAGGCAGGCGGGCAAACTCATTTGCCAGATTTGTGACAAAAACAAAGAGAGCAACCGGCCAATTTTTTTCTTGAATCGACTAGAACACCTTTGCTGTGACAAAAGCGAAGCGAGCAACCGGACATTTTCTTCTTGTGAAATAGAATAGAATAGAATGCCTTAGGTGTCATTGCACTGCAGGTATACAACAAAATTGGGAACATAGCCACGCACCGCGCATCTGATCAGTCCTACCAGTCGGCGGATCTCCCTCTCGCAGTCTCTCTTGGTTCGGCTCAGCTCCTCCCGATGCTGGTGATGAGCCGATCGGAGCTCGGCCGCTCGTGACTGCCAGGCCTGCTGGGCCGCTGCCAGGGCTTCTTCCGCGCTCCTGGTGGAGGCGACACCGCTCGGTCTCCCGACACCGCCGCGTCTCCTCCACCTCCGCCAGCAAAGCGCCCCCCCCTCCTCACCTGAGCGGACATTGCGCCACACCGGGCCGTTGAGACCGCAACGGAGCGCCGCGACGCTTACTGGGGACAAGCTACACAATACGGTAGCGGCCGCACCGAAGCCCGACGTGGCGTGCGGATAGTCAGACACGGATAGAGCGGATCACCTTGTCCATGGAGCCGTCCCTCAGGCTGAGGACCAAGGCATTCAGTCGCTGGATCTCTCCATCTTTGATCACTCTCATCAGCTCCATTTCATGCTGCCGCAGTAATGTCTCCCTGGTAATGGCTAACTCTTTCTGCTTCTCCTCATGGAGTTTGCTTTTGAGTTCCGTCATGGCGGCGGTGGCACGGTGGTGCTCCGCCCGCAGGTCCTGACTTCTCTCTCTCTCCAGACAGCTGACCTGACATGACTTAGACTTAGACTTAGACAAACTTTATTGTCATCTTTTCTGCACATGGTGCATACAAAACGAAATTCCGTTGCATACGTCTTACAACAAAGTAGTGATATTGCAGTTGAATAGAAGTAACATATCCTATGAAAAAATATATATATACATATACTATATATATATATATATATATATATATATATTAAAAATAAGTATAAAGTGCAGCAGTGATAATTATGCAATAGTGCAAGTAGGCAAAACAGTATTCAAGAGTGTGCAGAGGAATGCTAAACAATGTATTAAACTTCTATTTAAAGGGTTTATACAAGTTCAGTAAAGTTGGTAGTGCGAGATAGTGCAAGATAGAGGTCCGTAGTGTCATAAAGTACAGTTCTGTGAATGTGTGATGCAGAGTTCAGTTTAGAGCTCAACAGTTCTAGTGTTCAACAGTCTGATGACAGCAGGGAAAAAGCTGTTGCAGAACTTGGTGGACCTGCAGCGGATGCTGCGAAACCTCTTCCCAGAGGGCAGCAGGGAGAACAGTCCATGGTGGGGGTGTGATGGGTCATTGATGATGTTACGGGCACGGGATATGCAGCGCTGAGATGAAATGTCCTGAATGGAGGGAAGAGGAGCCCCTATGATCCTCTCTGCTGTCCTCACCACTCTCCTCACGTTCTTCCAATCGGAGGCGGTGCAGCCTCCACACCACACAGAGAGACAGCTTGTCAGAATGCTCTCTATGGTGCTCCTGTAGAACGTCCTCATGATGGGTGGGGGCAGGTGGGCTCTCCTCATCCTCCGCAGGAAGTACAAGCGCTTCTGTGCCCTCTTGACCAGTGCCGTAGTGTTCATAGTCCAGGTGAGGTCTTCTGTGATGTGGACCCCCAGGAATTTGGTGCTGCTGACCACCTCCACAGCTGAGCTGTTGATGATCAGTGGAGCGTGGTGAGGCTGTTTTTTCCTGAAGTCGACGATGATCTCCTTCATCTTCTCCTCATTCAGGATCAGGCTGTTTTCTCTGCACCAGCCCACCAGCTGCTCCACCTCCTCTCTGTAGTCCAGGTCGTTGTTGTCTCTGATGAGCCCCACCACCGTTGTGTCGTCTGCTGACTTCACGATGTGATTGGTGGTGAACCTGAGGACGCAGTCGTGTGTCATCAGGGTGAACAGCAGGGGGCTCAGGACGCAGCCCTGAGGGGAGCCTGTGCTGAGGGTGATGACATCAGAGGTGTTCTGTCCGACCCGGACTGACTGAGGTCTGTTGGTGAGGAAGTCTAGCAGCCAGTTGCGAAGGGGGGTGTTGAAGCCCAGGTGTTCCAATTTTCCTACCAGATGCTGTGGGATGATGGTGTTAAACGCTGAGCTGAACTCCAGGAACAGCATCCGCACATGGGTGTTCTTCTCCTCCAGGTGAGCCAGGCTCAGGTGAAGAACGGAGGAGATGGCGTCCTGAGTGGAGCGGTTTTGCCGGTCGGCAAACTGGAACGGGTCAAATAATAGGGGGAGTCTGGAAACGATGTGACCTTTAAGCAGCCTTTCGAAGCACTTCATCATAACCGGAGTCAGTGCAACAGGCCGGTAATCATTAAATGAGGTGATTTGAGGTTTCTTCGGCACCGGAATGATGGAGGCAGTCTTAAAGCACGCCGGCACTGTGGCTTGGCCCAGCGAGGTGTTAAAAATGTCTGTGATGACCCCAGCCAGATGACTTGCACATTCCCTGAACACCCGCCCAGGAATGTTGTCGGGGCCAGGGGCCTTATGGGGGGACTCTCCTCAGGATCTTAGACACATCGGCGGAGTCAATACAAACCTGAAAAAAGGAAACATAAACACAAAATTGAATATAAACTAAAAAATGGTTGGAAGTAAATATTTACATTATCAAAAAACAATACTTACCTGATATAAACCTGAAAAAAGGAAACACAGTTATACTTACCTATGCCGAGATCACATATTCACGCCCAATCGGTGCCTGCAAGAAAAGAAACAGAAATTCACAAGAGCGAAAACAACAAGTTAATAAGCTAAAATAAGTAGATGGGAAATTATCCGGAACGAAACGCAAATTGCTGACATGAAACTATATAAGGACCGCTCAAAGCAGGAAACTCAGTCTCGATGCGGCCATGAAGGAGGAAACAGCTCCACATGCAATGAAACTAAATTTAGCTGCAATTCCCGTGTGCCAGACCTGAGGAAGGCACAAAAGATGCCGAAACGTTGTCGATGGCCACACGGAGGAAATAAAAGGGAGCGCAAACTAGCGCCGATAGGAAAACAATTAGACGCAAAATTATAATTTACCCACGCTCTACCCAGATAGGAGAGCGCATGGATGCCGCACAGAGCAAGATGCTCTCGCTCCACCCAGATAGGGGAGTCGATGAATTAAGTGCGAGGTACGACTAATTTGACCGCAAATGCAGCTGTCAATCTATCATGCCAAGTCGAAACTCATTTATTACATATATAACAAAGGCGACCGGATAGGCAAAGTACAAACACAAAAACAAACAACAACTACAAAGCAAATACATGTTTATTAAGCCCAATTTGGCCTGACCAGCATGGCTGGCGCAGCCACGACGGGCGGTGTGCTCTGGGGCTGGTTGTGGGACGTGGGCGTGGATGGTAGGACCGTGCCTTTGCTCCTCTCCTTCGGGGGAGGAACTCCCTACTTAATCCTGGCGCAGCCACGACGGGCGGTGTGCTCTGGGGCTGGTTGTGGGACGTGGGCGTGGATGGGAGGACCGTGCCTTTGCTCCTCTCTTTCGGGGGAGGAACTCCCTACTTAATCCTATGAGAAACAAAAATATTTCATTCAATACGGGTGTGCCAGACCTGAAGAAGGCTTAGTATAGCCGAAACGTTGTTAAGGCACACTACTATTTACATTCAATTTAATAATTTCCTATTTACAGTCGATTTAATAATTTACTATTGTTGATTTTATTTACAGTTATTTACAAATCATTTATTTCATTGCAATAAATTACGTTGCTAAATTCTGACAATTTGGACACTAAAAATCTTTGAAAAATAGACATTTGATAATTTGTTTTAGAATAAAAAGTCTAAAATTCAAGTTTTACCCACTCATTATATCTTTGAAATTTGAAAATTAAAAATATACATTTAGACATAACAATAAAAATTTGAATTCCAAAAATTAATATGTCAATTAATTACAACGGGGAATGGACAGTTGTCCGTAGGGGGCGACAGCGCCAGCCTGCAACCCGGGGGCGGGAGCGGGTGGCGAGGTATGGCCACGGATGGATGGACCGTGCGTTGTCCTCTTCTGCTAGGGGGGGACATCAGTTCCCCGTCCCTGGTAGGGGTTGGACTTCACAATCCAATCCTAACCCTAACCCTAACCCTAACCCTTATTTCGGCCACTTGGTGCGTGTGCACGGCCTCCCGCTGGAACCGGGTGGTGTGCGCGAGTGTGCTGGCCGCTGGAAGTGCAATGAGGCTCTGCAGTCTCCTCCGCGGTGCTCATAAACAGCCGATCCGCTAGGCGGGAGCTTATTTCGGCCACTTGGCGCATGTACACGGCCTCCCGGTTGTTCCGGGCGGCGTGCGCGAGTGTGCTTGCCGCTGGAAGTGCAATGAGGCTCCGCGATCTCCTCCGCGGGGCTTATAATTGCCGATCCGCTAGGCAGGAATTTATTTCGGCCACTTGGCGCGTGCGCACGGCCTTCCGGTGGAGTTGGGCGGCGTGTGCGAGTGTGCTTGCCGCTGGAAGTGCAATGAGGCTCCACGATCTCCTCCGCGGTGCTTATAAACAGCCGATCCGCTAGGCGGGATCTTATTTCGGCCACTTAGCGCATGCGCACGGCCTCCCGGTTGTTCCGGGCGGCGTGCGCGAGTATGCTTGCCGCTGGAAGTGCAATGAGGCTCCGCGATCTCCTCTGCGGTGCTTATAAACAGCCGATCCGCTCGGCGGGAGCTTATCTCGGCCACTTCGCGCGTGCGCACGGCCTCCCGGTGGAACCGGGTGGCGTGCGCGAGTGTGCTGGCCGCTGGAAGTGCAATGAGGCTCTGCAGTCTCCTCCGCGGTGCTCATAAACAGCGGCTCCGCTAGGCGGGAGCTTATTTCGGCCACTTGGCGCGTGCGCACGGCCTCCCGGTGGAGCCGGGCGGTGTGCGCGAGTGTGCTGGCCGCTGGAAGTGCAATGAGGCTCTGCGATCTCCTCCGCGGTGCTTATAAACAGCCAATCCGCTAGGCAGGATCTTATTTCGGCCACCTGGCGCATGCGCACGGCCTACCGGTGGAACCGGGAAGCGTGCGCGAGTGTGCTGGCCGCTGGAAGTGCAATGAGGCTCCGCGATCTCCTCCGCGGTGCTTATAAACAGCCGATCCGCTCGGCGGGAGCTTATTTCGGCCACTTGGCGCGTGTGCACGGCCTCCCGGTGGAACCGGGTGGTGTGCGCGAGTGTGCTGGCCGCTGGAAGTGCAATGAGGCTCTGCAGTCTCCTCCGCGGAGCTCATAAACAGCCCATCCGCTAGGCGGGAGCTTATTTCGGCCACTTGGCGCGTGCGCACGGCCTCCCGGTGGAACCGGGTGACGTGCACGAGTGTGCTGGCCGCTGGAAGTGCAATGAGGCTCCGCGATCTCCTCCGCGGTGCTTATAAACAGCCGATCCGCTCGGCGGGAGCTTATTTCGGCCATTTGGCGCGTGTGCACGGCCTCCCGGTGGAACCGGGTGGTGTGCGCGAGTGTGCTGGCCGCTGGAAGTGCAATGAGGCTCTGCAGTCTCCTCCGCGGAGCTCATAAACAGCCGATTCGCTAGGCGGGAGCTTATTTCGGCCACTTGGCGCGTGCGCACGGCCTCCCGGTGGAACCGGGTGGCGTGCGCGAGTGTGCTGGCCGCTGGAAGTGCAATGAGGCTCCGAGATCTCCTCCGCAGTACTTATAAACAGCCGATCCGCTAGGCGGGAGCTTATTTCGGCCACTTTGCGCGTGCGCATCGCCTCCCGGTTGTTCCGGGCTACGTGCGCGAGTGTGCTGGCCGCTGGAAGTGCAATAAGGCTCCGCGATCTCCTCCGCGGTGCTTATAAACAGCCAATCCGCTAGGCGGGAGCTTATTTCGGCCACTAGGCGCATGCGCACGACCTCCCGGTTGTTCCGGGCGGCGTGCGCGAGTGTGCTGGCCGCTGGAAGTGCAATGAAGCTCTGCGATCTCCTCCGCGGTGCTTATAAACAGCCGCTCCGAGAGGCGGGAGCTTATTTCGGCCACTTGGCGCATGCGCACGTCCTCCCGGTTGTTCCGGGCGGCGTGTGCGAGTGTGTTTGCCGCTGGAAGTTCAATGAGGCTCCGCGATCTCCTCCGCGGTGCTTATAAACAGCCGCTCCGCTAGGCGGGAGCTTATTTTGGCCACTTGGCGCATGCGCACGTCCTCCCGGTTGTTCCGGGCGGCGTGCGCGAGTGTGCTTGCCGCTGGAAGTGCAATGAGGCTCCGCGATCTCCTCCGCGGTGCTTATAAACAGCCGATCCGCTAGGCGGGAGCTCATTTCGGCCACGGCGCGTGCGCACGCCCTCCCGGTGGAGCCGGGCGGTGTGCGTGAGTGTGCTGGCCGCTGGAAGTGCAATGAGGCTCTGCGATCTCCTCCGCGGTGCTTATAAACAGCCAATCCGCTAGAAGGGAGCTTATTTCGGCCACCTGGCGCGTGTGCACGGCCTCCCGGTGGAACCGGGAAGCGTGCGCGAGTGTGCTGGCCGCTGGAAGTGCAATGAGGCTCCGCAATCTCCTCCGTGGTGCTTGTAAACAGCCGATCCGCTAGGCGGGAGCTTATTTCGGCCACTTGGCTCGTGCGCACGGCCTCAAGGTGGAATCGGGCGGCGTGTGCGAGTGTGCTGGCCGCTGGAAGTGCAATGAGGCTCTGCGGTCTCCTCCGTGGTGCTTATAAACAGCCGGTCCGCTAGGCGGGAGGTTATTTCGGCCACTTGGTGCGTGCGCACGGCCTCCCGGTGGAACCGGGAAGCGTGTGCGAGTGTGCTGGCCGCTGGAAGTGCAATGAGGCTCCGCTATCTCCTCCGCGGTGCTTATAAACAGTCGATCCGCTAGGCGGGATCTTATTTCGGCCACTTAGCGCATGCGCACGGCCTCCCGGTTGTTCCGGGCGGCGTGCGCGAGTATGCTTGCCGCTGGAAGTGCAATGAGGCTCCGCGATCTCCTCTGCGGTGCTTATAAACAGCCGATCCGCTCGGCGGGAGCTTATCTCGGCCACTTCGCGCGTGCGCACGGCCTCCCGGTGGAACCGGGTGGCGTGCGCGAGTGTGCTGGCCGCTGGAAGTGCAATGAGGCTCTGCAGTCTCCTCCGCGGTGCTCATAAACAGCCGATCCGCGAGGCGGGAGCTTATTTCGGCCACTTGGCGCATGTACACGGCCTCCCGGTTGTTCCGGGCGGCGTGCGCGAGTGTGCTTGCCGCTGGAAGTGCAATGAGGCTCCACGATCTCCTCCGCGGTGCTTATAAACAGCCGATCCGCTAGGCGGGAGCTTATTTCGGCCACTTGGCTAGTGCGCACGGCCTCAAGGTGGAGCCGGGCGGAGTGCGCGAGTGTGCTTGCCGCTGGAAGTGCAATGAGGCTCCGCGATCTCCTCTGCGGTGCTTATAAACAGCCGCTCCGGTAGGCGGGAGATTATTTCGGCCACTTGGCGCATGCGCACGTCCTCCCGGTTGTTCCGGGCGGCGTGCGCGAGTGTGCTTGCCGCTGGAAGTGCAATGAGGCTCCGCGATCTCCTCCGCGGTGCTTATAAACAGCCGATCCGCTAGGCGGGAGCTTATTTCGGCCACGGCGCGTGCGCACGGCCTCCCGGTGGAGCCGGGCGGTGTGCGTGAGTGTGCTGGCCGCTGGAAGTGCAATGAGGCTCTGCGATCTCCTCCGCGGTGCTTATAAACAGCCAATCCGCTAGAAGGGTTCTTATTTCGGCCACTTAGCGCATGCGCACGGCCTCCCGGTTGTTCCGGGCGGCGTGCGCGAGTATGCTTGCCGCTGGAAGTGCAATGAGGCTCTGCGGTCTCCTCCGCGGTGCTTATAAACAGCCGATCCGCTAGGCGGGAGCTTATTTCGGCATCTTGGTGCGTGCGCACGGCCTCCCGGTGGAACCGGGAAGCGTGCGCGAGTGTGCTGGCCGCTGGAAGTGCAATGAGGCTCTGCTATCTCCTCCGCGGTGCTTATAAACAGCCGATCCGCTAGGCGGGATCTTATTTCGGCCACTTAGCGCATGCACACGGCCTCCCGGTTGTTCCGGGCGGCGTGCGCGAGTATGCTTGCCGCTGGAAGTGCAATGAGGCTCCGCGATCTCCTCCGCGGTGCTTATAAACAGCCGATCCGCTCGGCGGGAGCTTATTTCGGCCACTTGGCGCATGCGCACGTCCTCCCGGTTGTTCCGGGCGGCGTGCGCGAGTGTGCTTGCCGCTGGAAGTGCAATGAGGCTCCGCGATTTCCTCCGCGGTGCTTATAAACAGCCGATCCGCTAGGCGGGAGCTTATTTCGGCCACTTGGCTAGTGCGCACGGCCTCAAGGTGGAGCCGGGCGGAGTGCGCGAGTGTGCTTGCCGCTGGAAGTGCAATGAGGCTCCGCGATCTCCTCTGCGGTGCTTATAAACAGCCGCTCCGGTAGGCGGGAGCTTATTTCGGCCACTTGGCGCATGCGCACGTCCTCCCGGTTGTTCCGGGCGGCGTGCGCGAGTGTGCTTGCCGCTGGAAGTGCAATGAGGCTCCGCGATCTCCTCCGCGGTGCTTATAAACAGCCGATCCGCTAGGCGGGAGCTTATTTCGGCCACTTGGCTCGTGCGCACGGCCTCAAGGTGGAATCGGGCGGCGTGTGCGAGTGTGCTGGCCGCTGGAAGTGCAATGAGGCTCTGCGGTCTCCTCCGCGGTGCTTATAAACAGCCGGTCCGCTAGGCGGGAGCTTATTTCGGCATCTTGGTGTTTGCGCACGGCCTCCCGGTGGAACCGGGAAGCGTGCGCGAGTGTGCTGGCCGCTGGAAGTGCAATGAGGCTCTGCTATCTCCTCCGCGGTGCTTATAAACAGCCGATCCGCTAGGCGGGATCTTATTTCGGCCACTTAGCGCATGCACACGGCCTCCCGGTTGTTCCGGGCGGCGTGCGCGAGTATGCTTGCCGCTGGAAGTGCAATGAGGCTCCGCGATCTCCTCCGCGGTGGTTATAAACAGCCGATCCGCTCGGCGGGAGCTTATTTCAGCCACTTGGCGCGTGTGCACGGCCTCCCGTTGGAACCGGGTGGTGTGCGCGAGTGTGCTGGCAGCTGGAATTGCAATGAGGCTCCGCGATCTCCTCCGTGGTGCTTATAATTGCCGATCCGCTAGGCAGGAATTTATTTCGGCCACTTGGCGCGTGCGCACGGCCTTCCGGTGGAGTTGGGCGGCGTGTGCGAGTGTGCTTGCCGCTGGAAGTGCAATGAGGCTCCGCGATCTCCTCCGCGGTGCTTATTAACAGCGGCTCCGCTAGGCGGGAGCTTATTTCGGCCACTTGGCGCGTGCGCACGGCCTCCCGGTGGAGCCGGGCGGTGTGCGCGAGTGTGCTGGCCGCTGGAAGTGCAATGAGGCTCTGCGATCTCCTCCGCGGTGCTTATAAACAGCCAATCCGCTAGGCGGGATCTTATTTCGGCCACCTGGCGCATGCGCACAGCCTCCCGGTGGAACCGGGAAGCGTGCGCGAGTGTGCTGGCCGCTGGAAGTGCAATGAGGCTCCGCGATCTCCTCCGCGGTGCTTATAAACAGCCGATCCGCTCGGCGGGAGCTTATTTCGGCCACTTGGCGCGTGTGCACGGCCTCCCGGTGGAACCGGGTGGTGTGCGCGAGTGTGCTGGCCGCTGGAAGTGCAATGAGGCTCTGCAGTCTCCTCCGCGGAGCTCATAAACAGCCCATCCGCTAGGCGGGAGCTTATTTCGGCCACTTGGCGCGTGCGCACGGCCTCCCGGTGGAACCGGGTGACGTGCACGAGTGTGCTGGCCGCTGGAAGTGCAATGAGGCTCCGCGATCTCCTCCGCGGTGCTTATAAACAGCCGATCCGCTCGGCGGGAGCTTATTTCGGCCATTTGGCGCGTGTGCACGGCCTCCCGGTGGAACCGGGTGGTGTGCGCGAGTGTGCTGGCCGCTGGAAGTGCAATGAGGCTCTGCAGTCTCCTCCGCGGAGCTCATAAACAGCCGATTCGCTAGGCGGGAGCTTATTTCGGCCACTTGGCGCGTGCGCATGGCCTCCCGGTGGAACCGGGTGGCGTGCGCGAGTGTGCTGGCCGCTGGAAGTGCAATGAGGCTCCGAGATCTCCTCCGCAGTACTTATAAACAGCCGATCCGCTAGGCGGGAGCTTATTTCGGCCACTTTGCGCGTGCGCACCGCCTCCCGGTTGTTCCGGGCTACGTGCGCGAGTGTGCTGGCCGCTGGAAGTGCAATAAGGCTCCGCGATCTCCTCCGCGGTGCTTATAAACAGCCAATCCGCTAGGCGGGAGCTTATTTCGGCCACTAGGCGCATGCGCACGACCTCCCGGTTGTTCCGGGCGGCGTGCGCGAGTGTGCTGGCCGCTGGAAGTGCAATGAAGCTCTGCGATCTCCTCCGCGGTGCTTATAAACAGCCGCTCCGAGAGGCGGGAGCTTATTTCGGCCACTTGGCGCATGCGCACGTCCTCCCGGTTGTTCCGGGCGGCGTGTGCGAGTGTGTTTGCCGCTGGAAGTGCAATGAGGCTCCGCGATCTCCTCCGCGGTGCTTATAAACAGCCGCTCCGCTAGGCGGGAGCTTATTTCGGCCACGGCGCGTGCGCACGGCCTCCTGGTGGAACCGGGAAGCGTGCGCGAGTGTGCTGGCCGCTGGAAGTGCAATGAGGCTCCGCTATCTCCTCCGCGGTGCTTATAAACAGCCAATCCGCTAGAAGGGAGCTTATTTCGGCCACCTGGCGCGTGCGCACGGCCTCCCGGTGGAACCGGGAAGCGTGCGCGAGTGTGCTGGCCGCTGGAAGTGCAATGAGGCTCTGCGGTCTCCTCCGCGGTGCTTATAAACAGCCGATCCGCTAGGCGGGAGCTTATTTCGGCCACTTGGCTCGTGCGCACGGCCTCAAGGTGGAATCGGGCGGCGTGTGCGAGTGTGCTGGCCGCTGGAAGTGCAATGAGGCTCTGCGGTCTCCTCCGCGGTGCTTATAAACAGCCGGTCCGCTAGGCGGGAGCTTATTTCGGCCACTTGGTGCGTGCGCAAGGCCTCCCGGTGGAACCGGGAAGCGTGCGCGAGTGTGCTGGCCGCTGGAAGTGCAATGAGGCTCTGCTATCTCCTCCGCGGTGCTTATAAACAGCCGATCCGCTAGGCGGGATCTTATTTCGGCCACTTAGCGCATGCACACGGCCTCCCGGTTGTTCCGGGCGGCGTGCGCGAGTATGCTTGCCGTTGGAAGTGCAATGAGGCTCCGCGATCTCCTCCGCGGTGCTTATAAACAGCCGATCCGCTCGGCGGGAGCTTATTTCGGCCACTTGGCGCGTGTGCACGGCCTCCCGGTGGAACCGGGTGGTGTGCGCGAGTGTGCTGGCCGCTGGAAGTGCAATGAGGCTCCGCGATCTCCTCCGTGGTGCTTATAATTGCCGATCCGCTAGGCAGGACTTTATTTCGGTCACTTGGCGCGTGCGCACGGCCTTCCGGTGGAGTTGGGCGGCGTGTGCGAGTGTGCTTGCCGCTGGAAGTGCAATGAGGCTCCGCGATCTCCTCCGCGGTGCTTATAAACAGCCGCTCCGCTAGGCGGGAGCTTATTTCGGCCACTTGGCGCGTGCGTACGGCCTCCCGGTGGAACCAGGAAGCGTGCGCGAGTGTGCCGGCCGCTGGAAGTGCAATCAGGCTCCGCGAACTCCTCCGCGGTGCTTATAAACAGCCGTTCCGAGAGGCGGGAGCTTATTTCGGCCACTTGGCGCATGCGCATGTCCTCCCGGTTGTTCCGGGCGGCGTGCGCGAGTGTGCTTGCCGCTGGAAGTGCAATGAGGCTCCGCGATCTCCTCCGCGGTGCTTATAAACAGCCGATCCGCTAGGCGGGAGCTTATTTCGGCCACGGCGCGTGCGCACGGCCTCCCGGTGGAGCCGGGCGGTGTGCGTGAGTGTGCTGGCCGCTGGAAGTGCAATGAGGCTCTGCGATCTCCTCCGCGGTGCTTATAAACAGCCAATCCGCTAGAAGGGATTTATTTCGGCCACCTGGCGCGTGCGCACGTTCTCCCGGTGGAATCGGGAAGCGTGCGCGAGTGTGCTGGCCGCTGGAAGTGCAATGAGGCTCTGCGGTCTCCTCCGCGGTGCTTATAAACAGCCAATCCGCTAGAAGGGAGCTTATTTCGGCCACCTGGCGCGTGCGCACGGCCTCCCGGTGGAACCGGAAAGCGTGCGCGAGTGTGCTGGCCGCTGGAAGTGCAATGAGGCTCCGCAATCTCCTCCGCGGTGCTTGTAAACAGCCGATCCGCTCGGCGGGAGCTTATTTCGGCCACTTGGCTCGTGCGCACGGCCTCAAGGTGGAATCGGGCGGCGTGTGCGAGTGTGCTGGCCGCTGGAAGTGCAATGAGGCTCTGCGGTCTCCTCCGCGGTGCTTATAAACAGCCGGTCCGCTAGGCGGGAGCTTATTTCGGCATCTTGGTGCGTGCGCACGGCCTCCCGGTGGAACCGGGAAGCGTGCGCGAGTGTGCTGGCCGCTGGAAGTGCAATGAGGCTCTGCAGTCTCCTCCGCAGTACTTATAAACAGCCGATCCGCTAGGCGGGAGCTTATTTCGGCCACTTTGCGCGTGCACACCGCCTCCCGGTTGTTCCGGGCGGCGTGCGCGAGTGTGCTGGCCGCTGGAAGTGCAATGAGGCTCCGCGATCTCCTCCGCGGTGCTTATAAACAGCCAATCCGCTAGGCGGGAGCTTATTTCGGCCACTTGGCGCATGCGCACGTCCTCCCGTTTGTTCCGGGCGGCGTGCGCGAGTGTGCTTGCCGCTGGAAGTGCAATGAGGCTCCGCGATTTCCTCCGCGGTGCTTATAGACAGCCGATCCGCTAGGCGGGAGCTTATTTCGGCCACTTGGCTAGTGCGCACGGCCTCAAGGTGGAGCCGGGCGGAGTGCGCGAGTGTGCTGGCCGCTGTAAGTGCAATGAGGCTCCGCGATCTCCTACGCGGTGCTTATAAACAGCCGATCCGCTAGGCGGGACCTTATTTCGGCCACTTAGCGCATGCACACGGCCTCCCGGTTGTTCCGGGCGGCGTGCGCGAGTATGCTTGCCGCTGGAAGTGTGATGAGGCTCCGCGATCTCCTCCGCGGTGCTTATAAACAGCCGATCCGCTCGGCGGGAGCTTATTTCGGCCACTTGGCGCGTGTGCACGGCCTCCCGTTGGAACCGGGTGGTGTGCGCGAGTGTGCTGGCTGCTGGAATTGCAATGAGGCTCCGCGATCTCCTCCGTGGTGCTTATAATTGCCGATCCGCTAGGCAGGAATTTATTTCGGCCACTTGGCGCGTGCGCACGGCCTTCCGGTGGAGTTGGGCGGCGTGTGCGAGTGTGCTTGCCGCTGGAAGTGCAATGAGGCTCCGCGATCTCCTCCGCGGTGCTTATAAACAGCGGCTCCGCTAGGCGGGAGCTTATTTCGGCCACTTGGCGCGTGCGCACGGCCTCCCGGTGGAGCCGGGCGGTGTGCGCGAGTGTGCTGGTCGCTGGAAGTGCAATGAGGCTCTGCGATCTCCTCCGCGGTGCTTATAAACAGCCAATCCGCTAGGCGGGATCTTATTTCGGCCACCTGGCGCATGCGCACGGCCTCCCGGTGGAACCGGGAAGCGTGCGCGAGTGTGCTGGCCGCTGGAAGTGCAATGAGGCTCCGCGATCTCCTCCGCGGTGCTTATAAACAGCCGATCCGCTCGGCGGGAGCTTATTTCGGCCACTTGGCGCGTGTGCACGGCCTCCCGGTGGAACCGGGTGGTGTGCGCGAGTGTGCTGGCCGCTGGAAGTGCAATGAGGCTCTGCAGTCTCCTCCGCGGAGCTCATAAACAGCCCATCCGCTAGGTGGGAGCTTATTTCGGCCACTTGGCGCGTGCGCACGGCCTCCCGGTGGAACCGGGTGACGTGCACGAGTGTGGTGGCCGCTGGAAGTGCAATGAGGCTCCGCTATCTCCTCCGCAGTACTTATAAACAGCCGATCCGCTAGGCGGGAACTTATTTCGGCCACTTTGCGCGTGCGCACCGCCTCCCGGTTGTTCCGGGCGGCGTGCGCGAGTGTGCTGGCCGCTGGAAGTGCAATGAGGCTCCGCGATCTCCTCCGCGGTGCTTATAAACAGCCAATCCGCTAGGCGGGAGCTTATTTCGGCCACTAGGCGCATGCGCACGGCCTCCCGGTTGTTCCGGGCGGCGTGCGCGAGTGTGCTGGCCGCTGGAAGTGCAATGAAGCTCTGCGATCTCCTCTGCGGTGCTTATAAACAGCCGTTCCGAGAGGCGGGAGCTTATTTCGGCCACTTGGCGCATGCGCTCGTCCTCCCGGTTGTTCCGGGCGGCGTGTGCGAGTGTGCTTGCCGCTGGAAGTGCAATGAGGCTCCGCGATCTCCTCCGCGGTGCTTATAAACAGCCGCTCCGCTAGGCGGGAGCTTATTTTGGCCAATTGGCGCATGCGCACGTCCTCCCGGTTGTTCCGGGTGTCGTGCGCGAGTGTGCTTGCCGCTGGAAGTGCAATGAGGCTCCGCGATCTCCTCCGCGGTGCTTATAAACAGCCAATCCGCTAGGCGGGAGCTTATTTCGGCCACTTGGCGCATGCGCACGTCCTCCCGTTTGTTCCGGGCGGCGTGCGCGAGTGTGCTTGCCGCTGGAAGTGCAATGAGGCTCCGCAATCTCCTCCGCGGTGCTTATAAACAGCCGATCCGCTAGGCGGGAGCTTATTTCGGCCACTTGGCTCGTGCGCACGGCCTCAAGGTGGAATCGGGCGGCGTGTGCGAGTGTGCTGGCCGCTGGAAGTGCAATGAGGCTCCGCGATCTCCTCCGCGGTGCTTATAAACAGTCGATCCGCTCGGCGGGAGCTTATTTCGGCCATTTGGCGCGTGTGCACGGCCTCCCGGTGGAGCCGGGTGGTGTGCGCGAGTGTGCTGGCCGCTGGAAGTGCAATGAGGCTCTGCAGTCTCCTCCGCGGAGCTCATAAACAGCCGATTCGCTAGGCGGGAGCTTATTTCGGCCACTTGGCGCGTGCGCACGGCCTCCCGGTGGAACCGGGTGGCGTGCGCGAGTGTGCTGGCCGCTGGAAGTGCAATGAGGCTCCGAGATCTCCTCCGCAGTACTTATAAACAGCCGATCCGCTAGGCGGGAGCTTATTTCGGCCACTTTGCGCGTGCGCACCGCCTCCCGGTTGTTCCGGGCGGCGTGCGCGAGTGTGCTGGCCGCTGGAAGTGCAATAAGGCTCCGCGATCTCCTCCGCGGTGCTTATAAACAGCCAATCCGCTAGGCGGGAGCTTATTTCGGCCACTAGGCGCATGCGCACGACCTCCCGGTTGATCCGGGCGGCGTGCGCGAGTGTGCTGGCCGCTGGAAGTGCAATGAAGCTCTGCGATCTCCTCCGCGGTGCTTATAAACAGCCGCTCCGAGAGGCGGGAGCTTATTTCGGCCACTTGGCGCATGCGCACGTCCTCCCGGTTGTTCCGGGCGGCGTGTGCGAGTGTGTTTGCCGCTGGAAGTGCAATAAGGCTCCGCGATCTCCTCCGCGGTGCTTATAAACAGCCAATCCGCTAGGCGGGAGCTTATTTCGGCCACTTGGCGCATGCGCACGTCCTCCCGGTTGTTCCGGGCGGCGTGCGCGAGTGTGCTTGCCGCTGGAAGTGCAATGAGGCTCCGCGATCTCCTCCGCGGTGCTTGTAAACAGCCGATCCGCTAGGCGGGAGCTTATTTCGGCCACTTGGCTCGTGCGCACGGCCTCAAGGTGGAATCGGGCGGCGTGTGCGAGTGTGCTGGCCGCTGGAAGTGCAATGAGGCTCTGCGGTCTCCTCCGCGGTGCTTATAAACAGCCGGTCCGCTAGGCGGGAGCTTATTTCGGCCACTTGGTGCGTGCGCACGGCCTCCCGGTGGAACCGGGAAGCGTGCACGAGTGTGCTGGCCGCTGGAAGTGCAATGAGGCTCCGCTATCTCCTCCGCAGTGCTTATAAACAGTCGATCCGCTAGGCGGGATCTTATTTCGGCCACTTAGCGCATGCGCACGGCCTCCCGGTTGTTCCGGGCGGCGTGCGCGAGTATGCTTGCCGCTGGAAGTGCAATGAGGCTCCGCGATCTCCTCTGCGGTGCTTATAAACAGCCGATCTGCTCGGCGGGAGCTTATTTCGGCCACTTGGCGCGTGCGCACGGCCTCCTGGTGGAACTGGGTGGTGTGCGCGAGTGTGCTGGCCGCTGGAAGTGCAATGAGGCTCTGCAGTCTCCTCCGCAGTACTTATAAACAGCCGATCCGCTAGGCGGGAGCTTATTTCGGCCACTTTGCGCGTGCACACCGCCTCCCGGTTGTTCCGGGCGGCGTGCGCGAGTGTGCTGGCCGCTGGAAGTGCAATGAGGCTCCGCGATCTCCTCCGCGGTGCTTATAAACAGCCGCTCCGGTAGGCGGGAGCTTATTTCGGCCACTTGGCGCATGCGCACGTCCTCCCGGTTGTTCCGGGCGGCGTGCGCGAGTGTGCTTGCCGCTGGAAGTGCAATGAGGCTCCGCGATCTCCTCCGCGGTGCTTATAAACAGCCGATCCGCTAGGCGGGAGCTTATTTCGGCCACGGCGCGTGCGCACGGCCTCCCGGTGGAGCCGGGCGGTGTGCGTGAGTGTGCTGGCCGCTGGAAGTGCAATGAGGCTCTGCGATCTCCTCCGCGGTGCTTATAAACAGCCAATCCGCTAGAAGGGTTCTTATTTCGGCCACTTAGCGCATGCGCACGGCCTCCCGGTTGTTCCGGGCGGCGTGCGCGAGTATGCTTGCCGCTGGAAGTGCAATGAGGCTCCGCGGTCTCCTCCGCGGTGCTTATAAACAGCCGATCCGCTCGGCCGGAGCTTATTTCGGCCACTTGGCGCGTGTGCACGGCCTCCCGGTGGAACCGGGTGGTGTGCGCGAGTGTGCTGGCCGCTGGAAGTGCAATGAGGCTGTGCAGTCTCCTCCGCGGAGCTCATAAACAGACCATCCGCTAGGCGGGAGCTTATTTCGGCCACTTGGGGCGTGCGCACGGCCTCCCGGTGGAACCGGGTGACGTGCACGAGTGTGCTGGCCGCTGGAAGTGCAATGAGGCTCCGCTATCTCCTCCGCAGTACTTATAAACAGCCGATCCGCTAGGCGGGAACTTATTTCGGCCACTTAGCGCATGCACACGGCCTCCCGGTTGTTCCGGGCGGCGTGCGCGAGTGTGCTGGCCGCTGGAAGTGCAATGAGGCTCCGCGATCTCCTCCGCGGTGCTTATAAACAGCCAATCCGCTAGGCGGGAGCTTATTTCGGCCACTAGGCGCATGCGCACGGCCTCCCGGTTGTTCCGGGCGGCGTGCGCGAGTGTGCTGGCCGCTGGAAGTGCAATGAAGCTCTGCGATCTCCTCTGCGGTGCTTATAATTGCCGATCCGCTAGGCAGGAATTTATTTCGGCCACTTGGCGCGTGCGCACGGCCTTCCGGTGGAGTTGGGCGGCGTGTGCGAGTGTGCTTGCCGCTGGAAGTGCAATGAGGCTCCGCGATCTCCTCCGCGGTGCTTATAAACAGCCGCTCCGCTAGGCGGGAGCTTATTTTGGCCAATTGGCGCATGCGCTCGTCCTCCCGGTTGTTCCGGGTGGCGTGCGCGAGTGTGCTGGCCGCTGGAAGTGCAATGAGGCTCTGCGATCTCCTCCGCGGTGCTTATAAACAGCCAATCCGCTAGAAGGGAGCTTATTTCGCGAGGAGGGAGTGCGCCAGATGTTCCGAAGACAAAAGATCAGGAAGGCACCGGGCCCAGACGGCGTGTCACCTTCCTGCTTGAAAGTTTGCGCTGAGCAGCTGGCGCCCACCTTTGCACGGATCTTCAATCGTTCCCTGGAGCTGTGTGAGGTGCCCGCGTGCTTCAAGAGCTCCACCATCGTTCCAGTGGCCAAGAAGCCCGCCATCACAGGTCTGAATGACTATAGACCTGTTGCACTGACATCTGTGGTCATGAAATCTTTCGAGAGGTTAGTGCTGAACCACCTGAAGGATGTCACGGGCCCCTTGCTGGACCCCCTCCAGTTTGCCTACCGGGCAAACAGGTTGGTGGATGATGCGGTCAACATGGGTCTGCACTACATCCTGCAACACCTGGACACCCCAGGAAAGTACGCCAGGATCCTGTTTGTGGACTTCAGCTCGGCGTTCAACACCATCGCTCCTGACATCCTCCAACAGAAGCTCATCCAGCTCGCGGTGCCTGCCTCCACCTGTCAGTGGATCACCAGCTTCCTGACCAACAGGAGACAGCGTGTGAGGCTGGGGAGCATCACATCTGACACTCTGACTACCAACACTGGAGCCCCTCAGGGGTGCGTCCTCTCCCCACTGCTCTTCTCCCTCTACACCAACGATTTCTCCGCAAGTGACTCTTCTGTGAAGCTCCTGAAGTATGCAGACGACACCACTCTCATCGGACTGATCCAGAACGGTGATGAGACTGCATACAGACAGGAGGTGGAGCGGCTGGTCCACTGGTGCAGCCAAAACCACCTGGACCTGAACCCGCTCAAGACCGTGGAGATGACAGTGGACTTCAGGCGAGGCCCTTCACCACTTTCACCCCTCACTATCCGCAGTAATACTATTCTCTCATCAGACACCTTCAAGTTCCTGGGAACCACAATCTCTCGGGACCTGAAATGGACCGGCCACATAGACTCTGTCCGGAAGAAGGCCCAGCAGAGGCTGTACTTCCTGAGACAGCTCAAGAAGTTCAACCTGCCGCGGGAGCTGCTGAAGACCTTCTACACTGCCATCATCCAGTCTGTCCTCTGCACCTCCATCACTGTCTGGTTTGGATCGGCCTCCAAACAAGACAAGCACAGACTGCAACGGACAATAAGGATTGCAGAAAAGATAATTGGAATCAACCTCCCATCTATTCAAGACTTGTACCTGACCAGGACCAGGAAACGTGCAAGTAACATCTCAACAGACCCTTCGCACCCAGGTTGCAGCCTGTTTGAACTACTCCCCTCCGGACGCCGTTATAGAGCTCTGTACACTAAAACCAGCAGACACAGAGACAGCTTCTTCCCCCAGGCTGTCGCTCTGATGAACTCACACCACTCTTAGCGTCTCAGAGTCATTACTGTGCAATAACATCCTGCTTTCCACACCTTTTTTGTTTACACTGTTTGTACTATGTGTCCTCTCTGCATCCATTGCAGCCTGGTCATCCTAGAAGAGGGACCCTCCCATCTGTGGACTTTTCTCAAGGTTTCTCATTTCCCATAGCTGGAGTTTTGAGTTTTCCCTTGCCCTCTTGGGAGTTTAAGATCTGGGGATGCTTGAGAATATCTTTCGTTCTTCACATGTGCTGAGTGTTGTTGTTAGTCACCTAAATGTTGAACAGAGGCTGTGATTTACCGAAGTCAAATTCCTTGTTTGGCACGCTCAAACATGGCGAATAAAAAACTCTTGAATCTTGAATTTCGGCCACCTGGCGCGTGCGCACGGCCTCCCGGTGGAACCGGGAAGCGTGCGCGAGTGTGCTGGCCGCTGGAAGTGCAATGAGGCTCCGCAATCTCCTCCGCGGTGCTTATAAACAGCCGATCCGCTAGGCGGGAGCTTATTTCGGCCACTTGGCTCGTGCGCACGGCCTCAAGGTGGAATCGGGCGGCGTGTGTGAGTGTGCTGGCCGCTGGAAGTGCAATGAGGCTCTGCGGTCTCCTCCGTGGTGCTTATAAACAGCCGGTCCGCTAGGCGGGAGCTTATTTCGGCCACTTGGTGCGTGCGCACGGCCTCCCGGTGGAACCGGGAAGCGTGTGCGAGTGTGCTGGCCGCTGGAAGTGCAATGAGGCTCCGCTATCTCCTCCGCGGTGCTTATAAACAGTCGATCCGCTAGGCGGGATCTTATTTCGGCCACTTAGCGCATGCGCACGGCCTCCCGGTTGTTCCGGGCGGCGTGCGCGAGTATGCTTGCCGCTGGAAGTGCAATGAGGCTCCGCGATCTCCTCTGCGGTGCTTATAAACAGCCGATCCGCTCGGCGGGAGCTTATTTCGGCCACTTCGCGCGTGCGCACGGCCTCCCGGTGGAACCGGGTGGCGTGCGCGAGTGTGCTGGCCGCTGGAAGTGCAATGAGGCTCTGCAGTCTCCTCCGCGGTGCTCATAAACAGCCGATCCGCTAGGCGGGAGCTTATTTCGGTCACTTGGCGCATGTACACGGCCTCCCGGTTGTTCCGGGCGGCGTGCGCGAGTGTGCTTGCCGCTGGAAGTGCAATGAGGCTCCACGATCTCCTCCGCGGTGCTTATAAACAGCCGATCCGCTAGGCGGGAATTTATTTCGCCCACTTGGCGCGTGCGCACGGGCTTCCGGTGGAGTTGGGCGGCGTGTGCGAGTGTGCTTGCCGCTGGAAGTGCAATGAGGCTCCGCGATCTCCTCTGCGGTGCTTATAAACAGCCGCTCCGGTAGGCGGGAGCTTATTTCGGCCACTTGGCGCATGCGCACGTCCTCCCGGTTGTTCCGGGCGGCGTGCGCGAGTGTGCTTGCCGCTGGAAGTGCAATGAGGCTCCGCGATCTCCTCCGCGGTGCTTATAAACAGCCGATCCGCTAGGCGGGAGCTTATTTCGGCCACGGCGCGTGCGCACGGCCTCCCGGTGGAGCCGGGCGGTGTGCGTGAGTGTGCTGGCCGCTGGAAGTGCAATGAGGCTCTGCGATCTCCTCCGCGGTGCTTATAAACAGCCAATCCGCTAGAAGGGTTCTTATTTCGGCCACTTAGCGCATGCGCACGGCCTCCCGGTTGTTCCGGGCGGCGTGCGCGAGTATGCTTGCCGCTGGAAGTGCAATGAGGCTCTGCGGTCTCCTCCGCGGTGCTTATAAACAGCCGATCCGCTAGGCGGGAGCTTATTTCGGCCACTTGGCTCGTGCGCACGGCCTCAAGGTGGAATCGGGCGGCGTGTGCGAGTGTGCTGGCCGCTGGAAGTGCAATGAGGCTCTGCGGTCTCCTCCGCGGTGCTTATAAACAGCCGGTCCGCTAGGCGGGAGCTTATTTCGGCATCTTGGTGCGTGCGCACGGCCTCCCGGTGGAACCGGGAAGCGTGCGCGAGTGTGCTGGCCGCTGGAAGTGCAATGAGGCTCTGCTATCTCCTCCGCGGTGCTTATAAACAGCCGATCCGCTAGGCGGGATCTTATTTCGGCCACTTAGCGCATGCACACGGCCTCCCGGTTGTTCCGGGCGGCGTGCGCGAGTATGCTTGCCGCTGGAAGTGCAATGAGGCTCCACGATCTCCTCCGCGGTGCTTATAAATAGCCGATCCGCTCGGCGGGAGCTTATTTCGGCCACTTGGCGCGTGTGCACGGCCTCCCGTTGGAACCGGGTGGTGTGCGCGAGTGTGCTGGCCGCTGGAATTGCAATGAGGCTCCGCGATCTCCTCCGTGGTGCTTATAATTGCCGATCCGCTAGGCAGGAATTTATTTCGGCCACTTGGCGCGTGCGCACGGCCTTCCGGTGGAGTTGGGCGGCGTGTGCGAGTGTGCTTGCCGCTGGAAGTGCAATGAGGCTCCGCGATCTCCTCCGCGGTGCTTATAAACAGCGGCTCCGCTAGGCGGGAGCTTATTTCGGCCACTTGGCGCGTGCGCACGGCCTCCCGGTGGAGCCGGGCGGTGTGCGCGAGTGTGCTGGCCGCTGGAAGTGCAATGAGGCTCTGCGATCTCCTCCGCGGTGCTTATAAACAGCCAATCCGCTAGGCGGGATCTTATTTCGGCCACCTGGCGCATGCGCACGGCCTCCCGGTGGAACCGGGAAGCGTGCGCGAGTGTGCTGGCCGCTGGAAGTGCAATGAGGCTCCGCGATCTCCTCCGCGGTGCTTATAAACAGCCGATCCGCTCGGCGGGAGCTTATTTCGGCCACATGGCGCGTGTGCACGGCCTCCCGGTGGAACCGGGTGGCGTGCGCGAGTGTGCTGGCCGCTGGAAGTGCAATGAGGCTCTGCAGTCTCCTCCGCGGAGCTCATAAACAGCCAATCCGCTAGAAGGGAGCTTATTTCAGCCACCTGGCGCGTGTGCACGGCCTCCCGGTGGAACCGGGAAGCGTGCGCGAGTGTGCTGGCCGCTGGAAGTGCAATGAGGCTCCGCAATCTCCTCCGCGGTGCTTGTAAACAGCCGATCCGCTAGGCGGGAGCTTATTTCGGCCACTTGGCTCGTGCGCACGGCCTCAAGGTGGAATCGGGCGGCGTGTGCGAGTGTGCTGGCCGCTGGAAGTGCAATGAGGCTCTGCGGTCTCCTCCGTGGTGCTTATAAACAGCCGGTCCGCTAGGCGGGAGCTTATTTCGGCCACTTGGTGCGTGCGCACGGCCTCCCGGTGGAACCGGGAAGCGTGTGCGAGTGTGCTGGCCGCTGGAAGTGCAATGAGGCTCCGCTATCTCCTCCGCGGTGCTTATAAACAGTCGATCCGCTAGGCGGGATCTTATTTCGGCCACTTAGCGCATGCGCACGGCCTCCCGGTTGTTCCGGGCGGCGTGCGCGAGTATGCTTGCCGCTGGAAGTGCAATGAGGCTCCGCGATCTCCTCTGCGGTGCTTATAAACAGCCGATCCGCTCGGCGGGAGCTTATTTCGGCCACTTCGCGCGTGCGCACGGCCTCCCGGTGGAACCGGGTGGCGTGCGCGAGTGTGCTGGCCGCTGGAAGTGCAATGAGGCTCTGCAGTCTCCTCCGCAGTGCTCATAAACAGCCGATCCGCTAGGCGGGAGCTTATTTCGGCCACTTGGCGCATGTACACGGCCTCCCGGTTGTTCCGGGCGGCGTGCGCGAGTGTGCTTGCCGCTGGAAGTGCAATGAGGCTCCACGATCTCCTCCGCGGTGCTTATAAACAGCCGATCCGCTAGGCGGGAATTTATTTCGCCCACTTGGTGCGTGCGCACGGGCTTCCGGTGGAGTTGGGCGGCGTGTGCGAGTGTGCTTGCCGCTGGAAGTGCAATGAGGCTCCGCGATCTCCTCTGCGGTGCTTATAAACAGCCGCTCCGGTAGGCGGGAGCTTATTTCGGCCACTTGGCGCATGCGCACGTCCTCCCGGTTGTTCCGGGCGGCGTGCGCGAGTGTGCTTGCCGCTGGAAGTGCAATGAGGCTCCGCGATCTCCTCCGCGGTGCTTATAAACAGCCGATCCGCTAGGCGGGAGCTTATTTCGGCCACGGCGCGTGCGCACGGCCTCCCGGTGGAGCCGGGCGGTGTGCGTGAGTGTGCTGGCCGCTGGAAGTGCAATGAGGCTCTGCGATCTCCTCCGCGGTGCTTATAAACAGCCAATCCGCTAGAAGGGAGCTTATTTCGTTCACTTAGCGCATGCGCACGGCCTCCCGGTTGTTCCGGGCGGCGTGCGCGAGTATGCTTGCCGCTGGAAGTGCGATGAGGCTCTGCGGTCTCCTCCGCGGTGCTTATAAACAGCCGATCCGCTAGGCGGGAGCTTATTTCGGCCACTTGGCTCGTGCGCACGGCCTCAAGGTGGAATCGGGCGGCGTGTGCGAGTGTGCTGGCCGCTGGAAGTGCAATGAGGCTCTGCGGTCTCCTCCGCGGTGCTTATAAACAGCCGGTCCGCTAGGCGGGAGCTTATTTCGGCATCTTGTTGCGTGCGCACGGCCTCCCGGTGGAACCGGGAAGCGTGCGCGAGTGTGCTGGCCGCTGGAAGTGCAATGAGGCTCTGCTATCTCCTCCGCGGTGCTTATAAACAGCCGATCCGCTAGGCGGGATCTTATTTCGGCCACTTAGCGCATGCACACGGCCTCCCGGTTGTTCCGGGCGGCGTGCGCGAGTATGCTTGCCGCTGGAAGTGCAATGAGGCTCCGCGATCTCCTCCGCGGTGCTTATAAACAGCCGATCCGCTCGGCGGGAGCTTATTTCGGCCACTTGGCGCGTGTGCACGGCCTCCCGTTGGAACCGGGTGGTGTGCGCGAGTGTGCTGGCCGCTGGAAGTGCAATGAGGCTCTGCGATCTCCTCCGCGGTGCTTATAAACAGCCAATCCGCTAGGCGGGATCTTATTTCGGCCACCTGGCGCATGCGCACGGCCTCCCGGTGGAACCGGGAAGCGTGAGAGAGAGAGTTAGAATGCGGCAGGCTTTGATGTCTATTCATATGCAAATGAGTTAGGAGGTCATAAAATTTTATGATCTATTGATGTTAAGATTTATGACGTATTTTATTGGGGGTCATAAATTCTTTAGCGGGTTGGTGGCATCAAGATGGCGCCAGTCGTGACGGCGCCATCTTTGACTGTCGCCATTTTGGTTTGCTGGCGCCATTTTTAAGATGTGGATATGTATGGGCATGTATTTTTATGAATCAAGACAGGTGGAGCACCTGTGCTAGCTTTGCTAACAGCCCTCTGAGCTACCTTTGCATCCGGCCCGTACGTGTGAGATTGAAGGGGATCCTTTTTGCTGAGAAGGCGAAGGGGAGGGGGTGTTTGTGATAGGGTGGGGGGTTTGTGATAGGTGTCAAAGTTGGCTGGAAGAGAGTCGCATATAATTTGAGAATCAATAGCTCAGCCAAAGTTATCTGAAAGCGAGAGACGCATGTAATTTGGTAAACATTGGTTTAGAGGATCAAAGGGCTTTTGTTGAGAAAATCACACTGTTACAAGTCACAAGTTATCTCTAATGTAATTTGACAAACAATAGCGGAGTCGGTATTACTGGGGCCAAGGATATGAGAAAGACCTCTTTGATGCGTCATCAACATACGACCAAAGTTATCCGATTTACCGCGACACGTGAGCTCATAGGCGTGGTCTTATCCCCGCCGAATTTAAAAGTTTGGTGTGGACGAGCATCATTTTGGAGAAGACAAGACAAGGCAAGCCATCACTCTGACGAACAGAATCGAAGCGTGTCAAAAAGTTGTTTTCGAGAATGGTTAAAGGTAAGTCATTTTACTACATTTCTCACAATAATGACAATAATAATAACAAATAATAATAATAATAAATAATAATAATAAGTTATTTTTATAAAACAAGATGTATTGTTTATATAATATTTGCAGACAACATCGTTTTTGCCGATGTCCACGCATCTTTTGACGACGATTTTAGCGACGTTTACCTAACACAATCAGACTACGGTGAGTCAATAGCGCATCTAAGATAGTTCTTATAGAGGGTATTAGTTACTGATTTTATTTTTTATGTTTGTATCAGATCTCGTGGCCGCGGCCACTAGAAAAAGCGTTCGGCCGACACAAGCTGCTTTCGACCGCCATATTGGAGCAGTGGAAACGACAGAGTCAGAGCGACCAGCTGTATCAGAGTCACGTGTTACTGTTGAAACCAATCCGATTGCACCCCACACCAACCGACAGGAGGCAGCGACGGATTCTGAACTACTTGAGGCTCTATCTACTTACGAAGCTTTAAACCATCATCATCAAGAGTCGACAAACAAAGTTGGAGGTATTCCTTATATTTTTTCTCTCTTTATGTGCTATCATACTTGCTATTTTCGGTATTATAAAGGATTAACTTACAGGTGAACATCGTGACACCGAGCCACAGAGAGAGAGGAAGAGGAGGAAGAGGAGGGGGCACCCCTTCTACAACACCCACCACTCAAACAGCAGGGGGCCTCTCAGGTGTCGGGGTAACTGTATCTACAAAAGACGGTTACAAGAGTGCTTTAAGATTATACGTGCTCTTACAGATTTAGCCGAATCAAAATAGGTTTGTGTTGTTTCTGCTGTGTTTTGTAAAAGAAAATATAATGGATCATTCAAACCTTACGTCGACGGAGTCGGATTTCTTAGCAAACATTTCTGAAATAGATTTGCCATCATTTAACGGGGCAAGCCAAAGAAGTGACACACCAGAGCTAGATTTATCAAACGTTAACAATACGTCTACGAGTCAAATAACAGATTTGCTCAACAATGTGACCGTTGCTTTGTCAGAGGGGGAGAGACCAGACAGTCCTGCTATTCTCACTCATTTACAGACTGTCATAGATGAATTGAACAACCGAAGCCCGAATGAAGGTGGACAGAGTCCTACACAAATCCCGTCACAATTGCTAAACATGATAGCAGAATTAAACAACCATGCTAATGACAGCGACGGGCGTATCAGTCCTGACATTCCTATCCAGTTGCTAAACATCATCCAAAATCTAAATACACAGCCTCTGGTTGACCCGTTGACCGCTAACTCTCGCGATTCATCACCACCGGCTGCTATTGACGCCGTTCGGCCGATATTTCAGCCTAACAACTGTGCTGTTATAACTGATCATGAAATAGACGTTATTGATGACAACACATCACCGTTTCAACACACGCCCCAACAATCTAACAACGGTTCTGTATTAGCTGACCAACGCGGCGGTTCGGTTGTAATCAACAGGCCGCATTTCAATAATGTAGAGGTGAGACGACGGCTAAATATACCATCGCAACAGAACATTAATGATTTTGCAACCTTCTACCTCCAGATTGAAGACAGAATAGATGATGTCTTGCAAGAGGTAGCTAGCAGGGCGCAAACAGGTGATGTAATTCAGATAGAGCTCGCGGCTGGTAACGATAGAGCTCACATCTGCCCGCAAACTAGTGATATAAACTCTATCAGAGATAATGTATCAAACCTGCTTGAACGTTTAGCCCAATCAAATACAGAGCTTCTGGCTGATGAGAGCTTAGAGCTCATTGTACAAATAGTCACTCCATTGCGTGGTGGTGGTGGAATGCGTCGAAGGCTGCTGAACACTACCAACAGAGAGATTTTGAGGTTGAAAAAACGACACCTACACATACCACGTAATAAAGACAATAATTTGTGTTTCGCTCTCTCGCTAACCTATCTGCTAAATGACACACTGACAACAAAACAAGCCACGAGACACGCACGGCTCTTACAGGAGAGTGTAGGATTGGATTGTCAAACACCTGTGAGTCTGGGCGATGTCTATAAATTTGAGAAAGTCCTCAAACGGAAAATAACTGTAATGTATCGAAAAGAGGACTGCCGCCCCATGACCTTTTTCGACACGCGTTACCCCAAAACAGATAACGACACTCTATTTGTCTTAAACCTCGAGGGCCACTATTACGGCGTGAAAGCTATTGAGGCATTTGTGGGCCACGCATTCTTCTGCAGGTATTGTTACAAAGGGCATGACAATTGGCAACAGCACCATTGTGCAGGACACTGTGGCGTTTGTCTTGATCCATGCTGTAAACAGCGACGGTTTAAACCTATCATCTGCCCCGACTGTAACAAATCTTGTCGTAATGAGGAATGCCTTATCAAACATAAAGAGTCCCGATCAATGAATCGTGCGAGCAACTGCGCTTCATACAAAAAATGCTTGGAATGTGGTCTCCAGTATTATGTGAAAGCTGATGGTACCGGTGCTAAACATCGCTGCCCCGTTAAAAAATGCGCAGTGTGTGATGAGATCATAAATCAAGATGACGCCTTATTGAACCCCCACATGTGCTACATTCAGCCCATCAAACCTCAACCACCGTGCAAAAATGTAGTCTACTACGATTTCGAAACTTATGTAGACACAAACGGTTTACACAAACCTTTTCTCATCTGCTGCAGATCGAATAGACTGACGAAGCATTGGTACGGCACAGATTGTGTTGATGAATTTCTCAGATTTTTCCGAATGCCACGGTTTAAACAAACTACGTTTGTTGCACATAATGCGAGAGGTTTTGATTCATACATACTGATAAGGAGAATGCTCGAATTAGGTCTCAAACTCGACATTCTGATGCAAGGGAGTAAAGTTCTATCATTTGTCGATTTAGACACAAAATCACGATTCATAGACTCTCTCTCATTCTTGACGATGCCTCTAAGCGCAATGCCTAAGGCCCTGGGGTTTGAAGACAAATCAAAGGGGTACTTCCCACACAAATTCAGCTCTTTAGAGCATCTAAACTACGTCGGGTGTCACCCTGACCCCATGTACTACGGCACCGAGCGAATGTCACCCTCCCAACGATCAAAGTTTGACGAGTGGTATGCCAAAGAAGCTAGCAATGTGTTTGATTTTGCTAAACAGGCAATAGCCTACTGCGAGAATGATGTTGATCTGTTAATGCAAGGGTGTGAAAAATTCAGGAGTGAGTTTTTTGAGGCCACCGGAACAGATCCATTCAATGCAGTAACAATTGCGTCGGCGTGCATGAAAGTTTTCAGAGCTAATTTTCTGACCCCTCAAACACTAGCCATTACACCATCAGACAACTATATGCGTCAGTACAAAGCTTTCTCACACGATTCTATTCAGTACATGCAATGGATCATGCACAGTCAAAATATCCAAATTAGACACGCATTGAACGGTGGTGAAGTTAGGATAGACAACTACTTTGTAGATGGTTATTGTGAAATCGGGGGCGTAAAAATAGTGTTTGAGTATTTCGGTTGTTATCACCACGGCTGCGCAGAATGTTTCGACCTCTCTAAAATATGCCCGACAACCAAACGCCCTTTTCAGGAGAGGTTTGATAAAACACAAAAGAAAATTCAGGATCTACAGCTTAGACAGGATGTGTACCTTGTAATTATGTGGGAGCATGAATGGTTGCAAATGAAAAAGATGGACATAGAGGTGAAGGAATTCCTTAAAAAATCCAAATTTCCTGCACCGCTCAAACCGAGGCAGGCTCTTTTTGGGGGCCGAACAAACGCATTCGTTTTAAAATACACGGCAGAGCCAGACGAGCGTGTGTTGTATGTTGATGTGACATCATTGTATCCTTTCATCAACAGTACAGCCACCTACCCAATCGATCATCCAACGATTATCCACGGTGATTTTAAAGACCCTAGGTCGTATTTTGGTTTCATCAGCGCCACAGTCAACCCACCCCGTGGTTTATATTTTCCCGTTCTACCGTTCAAAACAGCTAAAGGTAAACTCGTCTTCACACTGTGCCGTACATGCGCCGAGTGTAACAACCAGCAGACGGCGTGTACACATAGTGATGAGCAAAGATCGTTGACAGGTGTTTGGACAACCCCTGAATTTGTTAAGGCACTAGATCTCGGGTACACGGTTGCGGAAATTACAGAAGTGTGGCATTACACAAGAACGAGCGACACAATTTTCCGTGATTACATGCGAACATTTCTAAAAGGTAAACAAGAATCTTCAGGTTATCCAGCTCACGCGGTCAACCAGGCTGACAGAGAAAGATACATAGAAGAGTATGCCGTTCATCAAGGTATCCAACTCGATCCTTCCAAAATTGCTGTAAACCCTGGCAAAAGACAAGTGTCAAAACTCTGTCTTAACAATCTGTGGGGAAAACTAGCGCAACGTGACAACATGGCAAGCACAAAAATTGTGACAAAATCAGAGGATTTTTTTGAGCTTCTGTTTTCAGGTCTGTACAATGTGAAATTCTTCCATTTTATCAATGAGAAGCTCTCAATTGTGCAGTATTGTATCAACATAAACAATGAGATCCCCGCCTCAAAAACATCAAACGTGGCTGCAGCGTGTTTCACAACAGCCTATGCACGCTTAAAAATGTACAGCTATTTAGAAATTTTACAGAGGCGTGTCCTTTACACCGATACAGACAGCCTCGTGTACACTGTGAAGCCAGGTGAAAGTGTTCTCCCTCTAGGTGATTATCTGGGTGATTTGACAGATGAGCTTTCGAACGACAGCATTTTAGAATTCGTCTCAGCCGGTCCCAAAACATACGCTTACAAAACACGAGGATCATCTCAGACGGTCATGAAGGTGAAGGGTATCACACAAAGTCACGAAAGCGGTCGCAGCATCAATCTCGATAGCATGCTCAATTTGGTTCAAGGCTACATCGATACAGCATGTGCAAACTCAGATGTGCTATACGCCCCCCAACATAACATCGTTCGCGATAAGAGAGGGTTTCATCTCAGAAACATGTCATTTTCCAAGCGGCTTCGTGTGGTGTACGATAAAAGAAGGCTGCTAGAGCGAGGCACCACTGAACCGTTTGGCTACTGATATTTCTATCTATCCATACGTGTGTCTGCGTGTGTGGAAATGGCTTTTAATCAGATTGAATTCGACCCCAGATTAGAACTTCCTTTCTCATCTTTAGTCGCAGGGCCTTCAGGTTGTGGGAAGACTTTCTTTGTAAAAAATGTATTGCAAAATCCTGAACATGTTCTAAGAAAAAAACCTGATAATATTGTCTGGGTTTATACAGCACATCAACCAATGTACGATGAACTCAAAAACCTGAATAAAGACATTGTTTTTATCAAGGGGCTGCCTGAATCTTTTGATGACGAGAAGCTGTTCCCGCCACACCAGCACCATCTACTGATTCTGGATGACATCATCTTCCAAGCTTCGGATAACCCTGAAGTGGTCCGAATATTCACCCAATATAGACATCATAAAAATTTAAGCGTTATAATGCTAACGCAGAATGTATTCCATCAGGGCAAATTTAGCCGTACTATTAGTTTAAACAGTAATTATTTGATTTTGTTCAAAAACCCCCGTGATAAACAGCAGGTGAGTGTCCTGGCGAATCAAATTTCTCCCGGCAACCGGAAGTTTTTCCTGGAATGCTTTGAAGATGCTACAAGAGAGCCGCATGGGTATTTACTGGTAGATTTGACACCTTCATGCCCAGAACAATATAGACTACGTACAGGTGTACTACATAACCAGTGGCCTGTCGTTTATATACCCAAACAATAAAACGATGACGAAGCTTTTAAAAACAAACGCACCGTTACTCAAATCTCTGTTTACATCCAAACCGGCCAAACGTAAGCATTTGCTACTCAGAGGCCCTAGTAGTCTGGTGAAAGCGTTATGTGAGATTGCTCTAAATCTTCTTAAAGGACATGTACCCTTAAAATCAAAACTTTACAAGAGACTTAAAAAGCAAAAGAAAAATATCCGCTTTTTGGCTGATAAGAAAAATACTTTGAAGAAGAAAAGAGCTGTGTTAGTTCAGAAAGGTGGTTTTATATTACCGTTGCTGGCCGCTTTCGCACCTGTTCTCGGGAGTGTCATTAGCGGCTTTATGAGCAAATCATAAAAAATGAGTTTGAAAACGGCTCAGAAAATGTTCCTGATTTCACCTTATCAGTTCGAGAGGCTGAATCGACCCGCTCCGACCATCCGTGATACAGCAGAGCATTCTTTGGATGAAGAGATGAAACAGGTTTTGGATAATAAATATTTAAATCAATATGAAAAGATCAAAATTTATCAGACCTTAATGCAGCGTTACATGGGGCTGGTCAAACAAAAAGACTCCGAGCAAATTCCTATTACGATTCGCAACGAAGCCAATGAGGAGGGAGAAAGAAAGACCGGAGATGAGACCACGATCGAGGTGACAGGTAGACGCTATGAGGATATCTTGGACGCCATAGGTCCACGTTTACGGCGTAACGCCAACTATGTGCTGAAAAGACTGTCGGCAGAAGATGTAAGCTGGACACCGTTAAGTGAATTTATTTTTAGACGGAAAACTATCAAAGGCTCCCATATGAGCGATCTGTTGAGACATTTGTGTGCGAGTGGGAAAAAAATCAACGAGAAACCGGTAGGATGGAGTGAATTTCTCCGAACGCTAGCCCGATTAAACCTGCCGGAAACAAGTATCTCCAACCCCTTGGCTCGCGCAGATTTTAAACGTTTGAAATACGCTACAGGTGAAGATGCGGATGTTTCTTATGCAGAAGATGTAAACGTGATGAATAAGAGAAAAAGAAAAAGAACGTCGCCGATAGTAAAATGGGTTAGTTATTAGATGATACTCTATTGTTGTTAGTGAAAAAAAAACACATGACTCTGTAACTCTCTTTAACAATGTTTATTGAATAAAAGAGATTTTTATAAAACATTAACACGGTTTCAGACAATGACATTTTTTAAATTTATGCAATGAACATGATGTTTGCCCGCCGCACATCCGGTCAGGCCTTCGACATTTTTTGACAAACTCACTAACCATGGCGTCGTTACGGAGAGGATCCGAATTGTAATGAGTCAACACTTCGCGATAGGTGAGGCCCCGCCCACGTTGACTTAGATAATACACGCAATGTTGACCGCAGGTGTCTGTGAGCTCGTGTTGCAACTGCCCGTTCTGATAGTCGACCCGTTTAGAATGCTTCTTCAGAAATCTGTATATACTCGACGGGTAGTACGGGCTGTCCGGTGGCAGACCAAAAGGATCAAAGAATGTGGCCGAACCGTCCGATTCTAAAGTCAAAGCGAGCCAGTGCTCACCGGGTAAATGTCTTGGATGCGTGTTGACGATGTAATATTTTGGAGGCGGGTCTCTGACGTCAGCTAACTCATCCGATGCGAAAACACCTCCGAATAATGTTCTCTGCATCCGGGTCATAATCATGTCCGGTTCACGACCGTTCATAGCGTTAATAATAGTCCATCAATACTTCCCTCTTAGCATTAATTTCGATAAGCGAATCGTATGCAGCATATACAATAAGAGTCGCTGTTTGTGGTAATGGGGTTCTGAAGCGCAAATCGAGTCTCAGGACCCCGTTATTCACAGGTGACAAAGCCCCGGAATCATCTACCTGACTTAAATTGAAAACAAAAAGTGAGTAGCCTTGACTAAAATCCTGTTGATCGATACAAAGAGGTAGGTCTTTCAGAAAACGTCCTGTTGCTGTGTATAAATTATGAAATTCACGTGTACATATCCCAGCTTCGAAATTGGGCTGAAAAGCTTTGGCAGGTATTTGTCGACCTTCGTGGCTGAGAGCTAAATACTCTATGTTATAATGCAAAAAATTAAACGGGTTTAAATCTCTCCGGCCCATGAAACTGTTGTGGTTTACGAGAGCTATTACAATTTGCTTGGGGATGTGGCCGAGGAATAGATTATCCTGATGACAAATTCGTGAGTTTTGTGGTATACTGAAGGTCTTCATATTGATTCTGGTCAACGGATAAAGGGCGTTACCTTTCTGTAAAGCGGCGGCGTGACCTATCGCCACAGCCGGTGAAATTGATACATTTTTCACAAATAACGATGCTCCTAGTATTTTGAGACACGAATCACTGTCTGGAGCGCTCATGAGACAGAAATCATCAGAAGCTCTAGTTAACTTTAGACGTAGATCCACATTATTCAATAGATGGCGTTCGGAAAAGAAAATATCTCCATGAAGCGGCCCCGTGAGATGGAATTCACGTGAGCCGGCAATCTGCTGTGCGCGCCGCACAAAACCAGCGTTAGCCACGCCCTCTTCGACCGAAATCGCGTCCATACGCCCCCTACTGTCCTTAGCGAACATTCCTGCTGTGAATTGTCTAACAGGTTGTTCTGGTCTGATCGCAGGTAAACCGAAATGGTTTCAATATGGCTTCTGCACACATCTAAATAGTAAACCGGATTAAAAGTTCTGTTTACAACTTCACCAAAGTTACCCTCTAGAGGCAGAGTTCGAAGCATTGGGGCGTACGCGTCACCAACTGTCTGATGGTGGATGATGTCTGTGTAGATGAACATAAAATATGATCCGGCTCTTATATCGGCAGGATGTTGTGCGTTGACGCCTTCCGGTTTAAGTGACAGCCAATTCTCGGGATTTATCCCGACAATATACGCCAGGGGGCTCTTGAACATAATTCTCAATCCTTCTTCGCCCGAAAACATGAATCTCTGTTTATGCTGATCAAATCGGACGTCAATCTTTTTGTTACTCACTTTAGTTAATACAGTTTGAATGTCCAAAGCTAACGAGTCATAATTTTGATAAACACCTCCCCTTGTTTTGAGCATATGTCGAATTTCCGAGTCGTCTTGGAATGTATCACCTCTAGGGGGCGGATTTTTAGGTTGTTTTAGATAAAAGTTCCGTTTTTTCTCAGGTATGGTTGGGATTGTGTTTATGTACGAAATTTCGCACAAGCCGACCTCCCACGAGCCTTTTAAATCAATATGTTGAGCCAGTTCCGTTTTAAATTCTGTGAGCGTGTTTGCACTAAAAAGATGTACACTTGCGTTTGACGCTAATGTGACGTAGAATTCTCTCTGGTGGTCACCCATCTTGTAATTTCCACAGAATGGCCGTTTTAGAGATCGTCAGATGTTTTTAATACTCTTTGTGGGTACCCAACTGTCGAATTTGGATGGCCAGCCCACCCAGTGGACGAGGGACTCGCGTTTACCTGACACGGTGCGTGATTTAAGAATTTTCTGTATGCGAAAAATTTTATTTTTTTTTTATTTGCACTTTTTGTAATTCAGCCTCGTAGAAACTCCCTTCTACAGGCATACCATCCAAGTCTGATATTTTATAGACGGGAGGAACACGGTGGAGACGCTGTCTTATTCTGAAAATTTCATCCGTGTAACTTTGTAAATAACCTTTTTCAAAATTCCCTTTTATTTTGGAAATTCGCACAGTGTCGCCCGGTGTGAACCGGAACTTGTTCTCCCGTCGGAAAGGATTTCGCGCGTAGAGGTTAGTGAAAACGATATTCTTATTCTCCTCGTTTACAGCGTTAGGTGCCATTTTTATACTGCTGTGAAAACTGTCGTTATAACTGACAATAAAATCCTGAATTACATCCACGTATCTGTGTGTGTTCTTAGCTGTGAAATACCTCCACATGCGGGTTTTTAATGTTTTGTTGAATCTTTCGACCGTCTGCGCTTTAGTGTCTGAGACGGTGGAAAAATGTGTAATATTGTGCTTTCTCATTAATTTCTGGAAATGTTTGTTAAAAAACTCCGTCCCTTTATCTGTTTGAAGGCGTAATGGTGAACCGCTAACTGCTAGGATATTTTCAAATGCTTCGCTAACGTGGGTACCTGTTTTTGCTTTCAAAACGCGTACATACGCGCGTTTCGAAAATATATCGATTACGGTTAGTAAATATTTATAACCATCGTTGTAACGCGCAAGTGATTGCAAATCGCATAAATCTGCCTGGAACTGTCTCATAGGCCCTCGAACAAAAACTTTATTTCTAGGAAAAGTTATTCTGGCTGGTCTGTGTAAAGTGTATGCGTCCTGATCGGATAAAAAAGCTTTTACTTTTTTAATGTTGGTGTTTTTACAGCTATCCACCGCCCCTCTATGCAGGCGTCTCTCTCCCCCAAAACTAGCTGGATTCTTAGCACAAAAATAGAGTTTGTGAAGACACCTGTCTGTAACTTTGTAAATAACCTTTTTCAAAATTCCCTTTTATTTTGGAAATTCGCACAGTGTCGCCCGGTGTGAACCGGAACTTGTTCTCCCGTCGGAAAGGATTTCGCGCGTAGAGGTTAGTGAAAACGATATTCTTATTCTCCTCGTTTACAGCGTTAGGTGCCATTTTTATACTGCTGTGAAAACTGTCGTTATAACTGACAATAAAATCCTGAATTACATCCACGTATCTGTGTGTGTTCTTAGCTGTGAAATACCTCCACATGCGGGTTTTTAATGTTTTGTTGAATCTTTCGACCGTCTGCGCTTTAGTGTCTGAGACGGTGGAAAAATGTGTAATATTGTGCTTTCTCATTAATTTCTGGAAATGTTTGTTAAAAAACTCCGTCCCTTTATCTGTTTGAAGGCGTAATGGTGAACCGCTAACTGCTAGGATATTTTCAAATGCTTCGCTAACGTGGGTACCTGTTTTTGCTTTCAAAACGCGTACATACGCGCGTTTCGAAAATATATCGATTACGGTTAATAAATATTTATAACCATCGTTGTAACGCGCAAGTGATTGCAAATCGCATAAATCTGCCTGGAACTGTCTCATAGGCCCTCGAACAAAAACTTTATTTCTAGGAAAAGTTATTCTGGCTGGTCTGTGTAAAGTGTATGCGTCCTGATCGGATAAAAAAGCTTTTACTTTTTTAATGTTGGTGTTTTTACAGCTATCCACCGCCCCTCTATGCAGGCGTCTCTCTCCCCCAAAACTAGCTGGATTCTTAGCACAAAAATAGAGTTTGTGAAGACACCTGTCGCCACCCATTGTTAGATCAGTTCTGGCGGATAACAGATTGTGACGCTGTTAATAAAACAAACAGGTATGATATCTTGCGATTTCGAATTGAATAAACACAGAGAAACAGTCACTTTTCCGGTCACAATAGTTTATTACAGAAAAATCAAACTAGTTCTTAAAAATTAGCTGCCCCCCTCTGGCCTCACACACACACTGAGCTTTTAGGCCTCGTCGGCGCAGTTAATGGAGATGAGCAATTCGGAGACCACGGCTGGAGCGTTGTCCTCGGTGAAAGTGGACACCAGCACCTCGGTTACGTCCACAAAGTCCTTATCTTGCACCTTGTTTTTCGCCACCTTTATGTTACCGCGACGGTCCACCAGCGCCTTAACAAACCTTTTGAAGTTCTCGTTGGATAGGTTTTCCAGCGCGTCCAACACGAGCCCCTTTTTAGTGGGCATTATTTCAAATTTTAGCGGGGAGTTAAGTCGAGAAGTTAGTAAACGTGCGAGATGAGAGGTCCGAACGCACTGCTGCTGCTTTGGGCGGTCTCTCGCTTTCGATTTGGGTTTTGTTTTTTTGTTTTTTTCCCCTGTGTAGGCGTGTCTCTCGCCCTAAAACTAACAGGATTCTTAGCAACAATTATAAAGTCTCTGAAGACAACTCATGCCATTGAATAAACACAGAGAGACAGTCACTTTTCCGGTCACAATAGTTTATTACATAAAAAAAAAATCAAACTAGTTCTTAAAAAAACATTACTAGTAAACGGAAACACGTGTAAAACATGGTAAAAAACATCTTTCTATAAATCCTAAGGTTTAACATAACGCAGGAATGAAGATAGCATAGTTGGTGTTACTTTAAACTTTTTTAGCTGGCCCCCTGTTACATCTAAAAGTACTGTTAGGAAAGCCTTCAACCGGCTCCACATTTTTTTCACAATACCTCCCATTCTGTTTTTCCAAACGTTCTAAATAATAGAGCGACTTCGCTGCTGCTCAACACAGTGTCACGCGCTTCTTGTTTTATCGCACGGAGGCGTGTAAAGATCTTGCACTCGTGAGCTAGGTCATGTAGAATGGCAGAAACAGAATTGCGAATGTTTATAAGGGGTGCAGAGGTTTTAAAATAGAAAAACATTGTCGACAACGTGTGGAGGAAGTCAGCATTACACAACTCAGCCATCACTGTTTCATAATTCGCGTAGAAATAAAAGTCTCGATCCTCAACATACAAGCACGTGTGGTGCATTTGGCTGAGATCATCAAGAGCACATCCGTCACACTTAGATTTAGCATGCTTAATCAATGCATCATACAAAAGATTTAGACGTGTGTAGTCTTCAATCACCAACCAATTAAGTGGTTCGACACACATATTATACTCTGAGCCTTGCTGTGTGTTGATTTTCCCAGGCGTCGAGCTCATCGAAGGAACGACCCCAAACTCAAGGGCCTGCTGAGGGTCATCACCCTCCTCAAAATCAGCGGGCAGGTGCGATTCTGCCTCTTCGAGTAAGACTCTAATGTCAGCAGCAGACAAGCTGGGCAAATCCATGCCGTTTTCAGGATAGCGTGCGCAGGCGTCATCAAACAATTCGATGGCTCGTGACGAGGACCACGGTTCATGCTGTTGCGGTCTCTGCTGCTCCTCCTGCTGTTGCTGCCCCGAGGTTTCAGGGGTTTCAAACACGTCAAAAGTTGATGACAAGGCTCCATAGAGAGAATCGGGTTGCAGATCGTCGAGGCATATGGGTGAGAGGCATTCGCTCGGGTCGGGTGTAGGTAGTGGAAGAATCTCAAACCTTTCCGCCCATGTCTCAGGCCGCGCTGGTGTTGGTTCCGGCGATGCGACGAAAGTTGTATCAGCAGCATCATCTGCTTCGGCCTCAGAGTTTTCAGGGGTGGACCAGAATGTGATGTCAGGCCCATGCTCCATAGGTATAAAACGTGGTAAAAGTCTTCTGGCAAGCATTTTTTGAGCCATTGTCTTTCCAGCGTCTGTGCGTGTGTGAAAGAGAAGTCTGGGGGCCTGGCTTTATAGAGTTTAGATAGTTATGCTAATGACTATCACCCCCCAACTTTCATTGACTGCAGGTGAGAAAAAGATGGAGGCTAGGAGGGGTTAGGAGGAGGAACAGAGTCTTGTGTGTTGAAGAGGGCCTGGGGTTTAAACTTAATTTTTTAGTAAGGGTTAATCTAAAGCCAGTTTACGTTTCACTCCGACGACATTTGTCCAGACACGGCTTGATAGAAAAAGCCCTGTAATACTCTCACCATAAGCTTGCATCTTCTGATCCCATTCGGATAACGGTATATTCAAAATTGTCTGGAAAACACCGCATTCGCTGTTGAACACTTCAAGTTTTAGAAACATTAAATCGATTAGCTCTCCGTCTTCTACCCCATCAACAGTTTGAGGAGAAACTTTCAGCCGGAAAAAACATCTCCCGCTGGCTGTGATTTTTGAAATCCAAGTTGCATTCAGCTCACCTTCTAACCCGTATTCCTTGAGAAATTCAGTCAAAACCTCTGGCAAGAGTTGATTTAAGACAGCCCAGTCATTCGAGTTCAACTGCTCACAATTGTTGTTGTTGTTGTTGATGTTTGAACCGGAGCTCTCTTGGTTTCTCATGAAGAAAGACAACTCACCAGTCTCGTAAAAAAAACTAAATCCCCATAGAGTCTCTGGTGTTAGCTGCCAGCTCCGTTCAAGTTTTTCTGTAGGCCTTTGTTGCATGCGCCTGAGATACATTTGTTTCTTTCTAGGGGCATCTAGCAGGCCATCGGGGCCTCTGCGGCAAAGATGGATACTGACCGGCGTTTCTGCTATCATGATTCGAGCTTCAGGTTTGCAGTTTAACACCACAGCTTTAGCTCTTTTTTCTATGAACTATCAGCACGATACTCTCGCGTAAATATACGAACAACAGGTCCAGCCCCTCTCTCAAACCACACTTCTGTGTATCACGTGTTTTTTTTTAAAAAAAAATCAGGATATGTTTTAAACTTAGACAGCCTTCATAAAAAACAGAGGCCTTCGTCTGTCTCCCTCCAGAATTAAACGGTTCAAACAGTCTCTACAGCATATCCTTGGCCCCAGTAATACCGACTCCGCTATTGTTTGTCAAATTACATTAGAGATAACTTGTGACTTGTAACAGTGTGATTTTCTCAACAAAAGCCCTTTGATCCTCTAAACCAATGTTTACCAAATTACATGCGTCTCTCGCTTTCAGATAACTTTGGCTGAGCTATTGATTCTCAAATTATATGCGACTCTCTTCCAGCCAACTTTGACACCTATCACAAACCCCCCACCCTATCACAAACACCCCCTCCCCTTCGCCTTCTCAACAAAAAGGGTCCCCTTCAATCTCACACGTACGGGCCGGATGCAAAGGTAGCTCAGAGGGCTGTTAGCAAAGCTAGCACAGGTGCTCCACCTGTCTTGATTCATAAAAATACATGCCCATACATATCCACATCTTAAAAATGGCGCCAGCAAACCAAAATGGCGACAGTCAAAGATGGCGCCGTCACGACTGGCGCCATCTTGATGCCACCAACCCGCTAAAGAATTTATGACCCCCAATAAAATACGTCATAAATCTTAACATCAATAGATCATATAATTTTATGACCTCCTAACTCATTTGCATATGAATAGACATCAAAGCCTGCCGCATTCTAACTCTCTCTAGCGTGCGCGAGTGTGCTGGCCGCTGGAAGTGCAATGAGGCTCCGCGATCTCCTCCGCGGTGCTTATAAACAGCCGATCCGCTCGGCGGGAGCTTATTTCGGCCACTTGGCGCGTGTGCACGGCCTCCCGGTGGAACAGGGTGGTGTGCGCGAGTGTGCTGGCCGCTGGAAGTGCAATGAGGCTCTGCAGTCTCCTCCGCGGAGCTCATAAACAGCCCATCCGCTAGGCGGGAGCTTATTTCGGCCACTTGGCGCGTGCGCACGGCCTCCCGGTGGAACCGGGTGACGTGCACGAGTGTGCTGGCCGCTGGAAGTGCAATGAGGCTCCGCTATCTCCTCCGCAGTACTTATAAACAGCCGATCCGCTAGGCGGGAACTTATTTCGGCCACTTTGCGCGTGCGCACCGCCTCCCGGTTGTTCCGGGCGGCGTGCGCGAGTGTGCTGGCCGCTGGAAGTGCAATGAGGCTCCGCGATCTCCTCCGCGGTGCTTATAAACAGCCAATCCGCTAGGCGGGAGCTTATTTCGGCCACTAGGCGCATGCGCACGGCCTCCCGGTTGTTCCGGGCGGCGTGCGCGAGTGTGCTGGCCGCTGGAAGTGCAATGAAGCTCTGCGATCTCCTCTGCGGTGCTTATAAACAGCCGCTCCGAGAGGCGGGAGCTTATTTCGGCCACTTGGCGCATGCGCTCGTCCTCCCGGTTGTTCCGGGCGGCGTGTGCGAGTGTGCTTGCCGCTGGAAGTGCAATGAGGCTCCGCGATCTCCTCCGCGGTGCTTATAAACAGCCGCTCCGCTAGGCGGGAGCTTATTTTGGCCAATTGGCGCATGCGCACGTCCTCCCGGTTGTTCCGGGTGGCGTGCGCGAGTGTGCTTGCCGCTGGAAGTGCAATGAGGCTCCGCGATCTCCTCCGCGGTGCTTATAAACGGACGATCTGCTAGGCGGGAGCTTATTTCGGCCACGGCGCGTGCGCACGGCCTCCCGGTGGAGCCGGGCGGTGTGCGTGAGTGTGCTGGCCGCTGGAAGTGCAATGAGGCTCTGCGATCTCCTCCGCGGTGCTTATAAACAGCCAATCCGCTAGAAGGGAGCTTATTTCGGCCACCTGGCGCGTGCGCACGGCCTCCCGGTGGAACCGGGAAGCGTGCGCGAGTGTGCTGGCCGCTGGAAGTGCAATGAGGCTCCGCAATCTCCTCCGCGGTGCTTATAAACAGCCGATCCGCTAGGCGGGAGCTTATTTCGGCCACTTGGCTCGTGCGCACGGCCTCAAGGTGGAATCGGGCGGCGTGTGCGAGTGTGCTGGCCGCTGGAAGTGCAATGAGGCTCCGCGATCTCCTCCACGGTGCTTATAAACAGCCGATCCGCTCGGCGGGAGCTTATTTCGGCCATTTGGCGCGTGTGCACGGCCTCCCGGTGGAACCGGGTGGTGTGCGCGAGTGTGCTGGCCGCTGGAAGTGCAATGAGGCTCTGCAGTCTCCTCCGCGGAGCTCATAAACAGCCGATTCGCTAGGCGGGAGCTTATTTCGGCCACTTGGCGCGTGCGCACGGCCTCCCGGTGGAACCGGGTGGCGTGCGCGAGTGTGCTGGCCGCTGGAAGTGCAATGAGGCTCCGAGATCTCCTCCGCAGTACTTATAAACAGCCGATCCGCTAGGCGGGAGCTTATTTCGGCCACTTTGCGCGTGCGCACCGCCTCCCGGTTGTTCCGGGCGGCGTGCGCGAGTGTGCTGGCCGCTGGAAGTGCAATAAGGCTCCGCGATCTCCTCCGCAGTACTTATAAACAGCCGATCCGCTAGGCGGGAACTTATTTCGGCCACTTTGCGCGTGCGCACCGCCTCCCGGTTGTTCCGGGCGGCGTGCGCGAGTGTGCTGGCTGCTGGAAGTGCAATGAGGCTCCGCGATCTCCTCCGCGGTGCTTATAAACAGCCAATCCGCTAGGCGGGAGCTTATTTCGGCCACTAGGCGCATGCGCACGGCCTCCCGGTTGTTCCGGGCGGCGTGCGCGAGTGTGCTGGCCGCTGGAAGTGCAATGAAGCTCTGCGATCTCCTCTGCGGTGCTTATAAACAGCCGCTCCGAGAGGCGGGAGCTTATTTCGGCCACTTGGCGCATGCGCTCGTCCTCCCGGTTGTTCCGGGCGGCGTGTGCGAGTGTGCTTGCCGCTGGAAGTGCAATGAGGCTCCGCGATCTCCTCCGCGGTGCTTATAAACAGCCGCTCCGCTAGGCGGGAGCTTATTTTGGCCAATTGGCGCATGCGCACGTCCTCCCGGTTGTTCCGGGTGGCGTGCGCGAGTGTGCTTGCCGCTGGAAGTGCAATGAGGCTCCGCGATCTCCTCCGCGGTGCTTATAAACAGCCGATCTGCTAGGCGGGAGCTTATTTCGGCCACGGCGCGTGCGCACGGCCTCCCGGTGGAGCCGGGCGGTGTGCGTGAGTGTGCTGGCCGCTGGAAGTGCAATGAGGCTCTGCGATCTCCTCCGCGGTGCTTATAAACAGCCAATCCGCTAGAAGGGAGCTTATTTCGGCCACCTGGCGCGTGCGCACGGCCTCCCGGTGGAACCGGGAAGCGTGCGCGAGTGTGCTGGCCGCTGGAAGTGCAATGAGGCTCCGCAATCTCCTCCGCGGTGCTTATAAACAGCCGATCCGCTAGGCGGGAGCTTATTTCGGCCACTTGGCTCGTGCGCACGGCCTCAAGGTGGAATCGGGCGGCGTGTGCGAGTGTGCTGGCCGCTGGAAGTGCAATGAGGCTCCGCGATCTCCTCCGCGGTGCTTATAAACAGCCGATCCGCTCGGCGGGAGCTTATTTCGGCCATTTGGCGCGTGTGCACGGCCTCCCGGTGGAACCGGGTGGTGTGCGCGAGTGTGCTGGCCGCTGGAAGTGCAATGAGGCTCTGCAGTCTCCTCCGCGGAGCTCATAAACAGCCGATTCGCTAGGCGGGAGCTTATTTCGGCCACTTGGCGCGTGCGCACGGCCTCCCGGTGGAACCGGGTGGCGTGCGCGAGTGTGCTGGCCGCTGGAAGTGCAATGAGGCTCCGAGATCTCCTCCGCAGTACTTATAAACAGCCGATCCGCTAGGCGGGAGCTTATTTCGGACACTTTGCGCGTGCGCACCGCCTCCCGGTTGTTCCGGGCGGCGTGTGCGAGTGTGTTTGCCGCTGGAAGTGCAATGAGGCTCCGCGATCTCCTCCGCGGTGCTTATAAACAGCCGCTCCGCTAGGCGGGAGCTTATTTTGGCCACTTGGCGCATGCGCACGTCCTCCCGGTTGTTCCGGGCGGCGTGCGCGAGTGTGCTTGCCGCTGGAAGTGCAATGAGGCTCCGCGATCTCCTCCGCGGTGCTTATAAACAGCCGATCCGCTAGGCGGGAGCTCATTTCGGCCACGGCGCGTGCGCACGGCCTCCCGGTGGAGCCGGGCGGTGTGCGTGAGTGTGCTGGCCGCTGGAAGTGCAATGAGGCTCTGCGATCTCCTCCGCGGTGCTTATAAACAGCCAATCCGCTAGAAGGGAGCTTATTTCGGCCACCTGGCGCGTGTGCACGGCCTCCCGGTGGAACCGGGAAGCGTGCGCGAGTGTGCTGGCCGCTGGAAGTGCAATGAGGCTCCGCAATCTCCTCCGCGGTGCTTGTAAACAGCCGATCCGCTAGGCGGGAGCTTATTTCGGCCACTTGGCTCGTGCGCACGGCCTCAAGGTGGAATCGGGCGGCGTGTGCGAGTGTGCTGGCCGCTGGAAGTGCAATGAGGCTCTGCGGTCTCCTCCGTGGTGCTTATAAACAGCCGGTCCGCTAGGCGGGAGCTTATTTCGGCCACTTGGTGCGTGCGCACGGCCTCCCGGTGGAACCGGGAAGCGTGTGCGAGTGTGCTGGCCGCTGGAAGTGCATTGAGGCTCCGCTATCTCCTCCGCGGTGCTTATAAACAGTCGATCCGCTAGGCGGGATCTTATTTCGGCTACTTAGCGCATGCGCACGGCCTCCCGGTTGTTCCGGGCGGCGTGCGCGAGTATGCTTGCCGCTGGAAGTGCAATGAGGCTCCGCGATCTCCTCTGCGGTGCTTATAAACAGCCGATCCGCTCGGCGGGAGCTTATTTCGGCCACTTCGCGCGTGCGCACGGCCTCCCGGTGGAACCGGGTGGCGTGCGCGAGTGTGCTGGCCGCTGGAAGTGCAATGAGGCTCTGCAGTCTCCTCCGCGGTGCTCATAAACAGCCGATCCGCTAGGCGGGAGCTTATTTCGGCCACTTGGCGCATGTACACGGCCTCCCGGTTGTTCCGGGCGGCGTGCGCGAGTGTGCTTGCCGCTGGAAGTGCAATGAGGCTCCACGATCTCCTCCGCGGTGCTTATGAACAGCCGATCCGCTAGGCGGGAATTTATTTCGCCCACTTGGCGCGTGCGCACGGGCTTCCGGTGGAGTTGGGCGGCGTGTGCGAGTGTGCTTGCCGCTGGAAGTGCAATGAGGCTCCGCGATCTCCTCTGCGGTGCTTATAAAAAGCCGCTCCGGTAGGCGGGAGCTTATTTCGGCCACTTGGCGCATGCGCACGTCCTCCCGGTTGTTTCGGGCGGCGTGCGCGAGTGTGCTTGCCGCTGGAAGTGCAATGAGGCTCCGCGATCTCCTCCGCGGTGCTTATAAACAGCCGATCCGCTAGGCGGGAGCTTATTTCGGCCACTTGGTGCGTGCGCACGGCCTCCCGGTGGAACCGGGAAGCGTGTGCGAGTGTGCTGGCCGCTGGAAGTGCAATGAGGCTCCACTATCTCCTCCGCGGTGCTTATAAACAGTCGATCCGCTAGGCGGGATCTTATTTCGGCCACTTAGCGCATGCGCACGGCCTCCCGGTTGTTCCGGGCGGCGTGCGCGAGTATGCTTGCCGCTGGAAGTGCAATGAGGCTCCGCGATCTCCTCTGCGGTGCTTATAAACAGCCGATCCGCTCGGCGGGAGCTTTTTTCAGCCACTTCGCGCGTGCGCACGGCCTCCCGGTGGAACCGGGTGGCGTGCGCGAGTGTGCTGGCCGCTGGAAGTGCAATGAGGCTCTGCAGTCTCCTCCGCGGTGCTCATAAACAGCCGATCCGCTAGGCGGGAGCTTATTTCGGCCACTTGGCGCATGTACACGGCCTCCCGGTTGTTCCGGGCGGCGTGCGCGAGTGTGCTTGCCGCTGGAAGTGCAATGAGGCTCCACGATCTCCTCCGCGGTGCTTATAAACAGCGGATCCGCTAGGCGGGAATTTATTTCGCCCACTTGGCGCGTGCGCACGGGCTTCCGGTGGAGTTGGGCGGCGTGTGCGAGTGTGCTTGCCGCTGGAAGTGCAATGAGGCTCCGCGATCTCCTCTGCGGTGCTTATAAAAAGCCGCTCCGGTAGGCGGGAGCTTATTTCGGCCACTTGGCGCATGCGCACGTCCTCCCGGTTGTTCCGGGCGGCGTGCGCGAGTGTGCTTGCCGCTGGAAGTGCAATGAGGCTCCGCGATCTCCTCCGCGGTGCTTATAAACAGCCGATCCACTAGGCGGGAGCTTATTTCGGCCACGGCGCGTGCGCACGGCCTCCCGGTGGAGCCGGGCGGTGTGCGTGAGTGTGCTGGCCGCTGGAAGTGCAATGAGGCTCTGCGATCTCCTCCGCGGTGCTTATAAACAGCCAATCCGCTAGAAGGGTTCTTATTTCGGCCACTTAGCGCATGCGCACGGCCTCCCGGTTGTTCCGGGCGGCGTGCGCGAGTATGCTTGCCGCTGGAAGTGCAATGAGGCTCTGCGGTCTCCTCCGCGGTGCTTATAAACAGCCGATCCGCTAGGCGGGAGCTTATTTCGGCCACTTGGCTCGTGCGCACGGCCTCAAGGTGGAATCGGGCGGCGTGTGCGAGTGTGCTGGCCGCTGGAAGTGCAATGAGGCTCTGCGGTCTCCTCCGCGGTGCTTATAAACAGCCGGTCCGCTAGGCGGGAGCTTATTTCGGCATCTTGGTGCGTGCGCACGGCCTCCCGGTGGAACCGGGAAGCGTGCGCGAGTGTGCTGGCCGCTGGAAGTGCAATGAGGCTCTGCTATCTCCTCCGCGGTGCTTATAAACAGCCGATCCGCTAGGCGGGATCTTATTTCTGCCACTTAGCGCATGCACACGGCCTCCCGGTTGTTCCGGGCGGCGTGCGCGAGTATGCTTGCCGCTGGAAGTGCAATGAGGCTCCGCGATCTCCTCCGCGGTGCTTATAAACAGCCGATCCGCTCGGCGGGAGCTTATTTCGGCCACTTGGCGCATGCGCCCCTCCCGGTTGTTCCGGGCGGCGTGCGCGAGTGTGCTTGCCGCTGGAAGTGCAATGAGGCTCCGCGATCTCCTCCGCGGTGCTTATAAACAGCCGATCCGCTCGGCGGGAGCTTATTTCGGCCACTTGGCGCGTGTGCACGGCCTCCCGGTGGAACCGGGTGGTGTGCGCGAGTGTGCTGGCCGCTGGAAGTGCAATGAGGCTCTGCAGTCTCCTCCGCGGAGCTCATAAACAGCCGATTCGCTAGAAGGGAGCTTATTTCGGCCACCTGGCGCGTGCGCATGGCCTCCCGGTGGAACCGGGAAGCGTGCCCGAATGTGCTGGCCGCTGGAAGTGCAATGAGGCTCTGCGATCTCCTCCGCGGTGCTTATAAACAGCCGATCCGCTAGAAGGGAGCTTATTTCGGCCACTTGGCTCGTGCGCACGGCCTCAAGGTGGAATCGGGCGGCGTGTGCGAGTGTGCTGGCCACTGGAAGTGCAATGAGGCTCTGCGGTCTCCTCCGCGGTGCCTATAAACAGCCGGTCCGCTAGGCGGGAGCTTATTTCGGCCACTTGGTGCGTGCGCACGTTCTCCCGGTGGAACCGGGAAGCGTGCGCGAGTGTGCTGGCCGCTGGAAGTGCAATGAGGCTCCGCTATCTCCTCCGCGGTGCTTATAAAAAGCCGATCCGCTAGGCTGGATCTTATTTCGGCCACTTAGCGCATGCGCACGGCCTCCCGGTTGTTCCGGGCGGCGTGCGCGAGTATGCTTGCCGCTGGAAGTGCAATGAGGCTCTGCGGTCTCCTCCGCGGTGCTTATAAACAGCCGGTCCGCTAGGCGGGAGCTTATTTCGGCCCCTTGGCGCGTGGGCACGGCCTCCCGATGGAACCAGGAAGCGTGCGCGAGTGTGCTGGCCGCTGGAAGTGCAATGAGGCTCCGCGATCTCCTCCGTGGTGCTTATAATTGCCGATCCGCTAGGCAGGAATTTATTTCGGCCACTTGGCGCGTGCGCACGGCCTTCCGGTGAAGTTGGGCGGCGTGTGCGAGTGTGCTTGCCGCTGGAAGTGCAATGAGGCTCCGCGATCTCCTCCGCGGTGCTTATAAACAGCGGCTCCGCTAGGCGGGAGCTTATTTCGGCCACTTGGCGCGTGCGCACGGCCTCCCGGTGGAACCAGGAAGCGTGCGCGAGTGTACCGGCCGCTGGAAGTGCAATCAGGCTCCGCGAACTCCTCCGCGGTGCTTATAAACAGCCGCTCCGAGAGGCGGGAGCTTATTTCGGCCACTTGGCGCATGCGCCCCTCCCGGTTGTTCCGGGCGGCGTGCGCGAGTGTGCTTGCCGCTGGAAGTGCAATGAGGCTCCGCGATCTCCTCCGCGGTGCTTATAAACAGCCGATCCGCTCGGCGGGAGCTTATTTCGGCCACTTGGCGCGTGTGCACGGCCTCCCGGTGGAACCGGGTGGTGTGCGCGAGTGTGCTGGCCGCTGGAAGTGCAATGACGCTCTGCAGTCTCCTCCGCGGAGCTCATAAACAGCCGATTCGCTAGAAGGGAGCTTATTTCGGCCACCTGGCGCGTGCGCACGGCCTCCCGGTGGAACCGGGAAGCGTGCCCGAATGTGCTGGCCGCTGGAAGTGCAATGAGGCTCTGCGATCTCCTCCGCGGTGCTTATAAACAGCCGATCCGCTAGAAGGGAGCTTATTTCGGCCACTTGGCTCGTGCGCACGGCCTCAAGGTGGAATCGGGCGGCGTGTGCGAGTGTGCTGGCCGCTGGAAGTGCAATGAGGCTCTGCGGTCTCCTCCGCGGTGCCTATAAACAGCCAGTCCGCTAGGCGGGAGCTTATTTCGGCCACATGGCGCGTGCGCACGGCCTCCCGGTGGAACCGGGTGGCGTGCACGAGTGTGCTGGCCGCTGGAAGTGCAATGAGGCTCCGCTATCTCCTCCGCTGTACTTATAAACAGCTGATCCGCTAGGCGGGAACTTATTTCGGCCACTTTGCGCGTGCGCACCGCCTCCCGGTTGTTCCGGGCGGCGTGCGCGAGTGTGCTGCCCGCTGGAAGTGCAATGAGGCTCCGCGATCTCCTCCGCGGTGCTTATAAACAGCCAATCCGCTAGGCGGGAGCTTATTTCGGCCACTAGGCGCATGCGCACGGCCTCCCGGTTGTTCCGGGCGGCGTGCGCGAGTGTGCTGGCCGCTGGAAGTGCAATGAAGCTCTGCGATCTCCTCTGCGGTGCTTATAAACAGCCGCTCCGAGAGGCGGGAGCTTATTTCGGCCACTTGGCGCATGCGCTCGTCCTCCCGGTTGTTCCGGGCGGCGTGTGCGAGTGTGCTTGCCGCTGGAAGTGCAATGAGGCTCCGCGATCTCCTCCGCGGTGCTTATAAACAGCCGCTCCGCTAGGCGGGAGCTTATTTTGGCCAATTGGCGCATGCGCACGTCCTGCCGGTTGTTCCGGGTGGCGTGCGCGACTGTGCTTTCCGCTGGAAGTGCAATGAGGCTCCGCGATCTCCTCCGCGGTGCTTATAAACAGCCGATCTGCTAGGCGGGAGCTTATTTCGGCCACGGCGCGTGCGCACGGCCTCCCGGTGGAGCCGGGCGGTGTGCGTGAGTGTGCTGGCCGCTGGAAGTGCAATGAGGCTCTGCGATCTCCTCCGCGGTGCTTATAAACAGCCAATCCGCTAGAAGGGAGCTTATTTCGGCCACCTGGCGCGTGCGCACGGCCTCCCGGTGGAACCGGGAAGCGTGCGCGAGTGTGCTGGCCGCTGGAAGTGCAATGAGGCTCCGCAATCTCCTCCGCGGTGCTTATAAACAGCCCATCCGCTAGGCGGGAGCTTATTTCGGCCACTTGGCTCGTGCGCACGGCCTCAAGGTGGAATCGGGCGGCGTGTGCGAGTGTGCTGGCCGCTGGAAGTGCAATGAGGCTCTGCGGTCTCCTCCGCGGTGCTTATAAACAGCCGGTCCGCTAGGCGGGAGCTTATTTCGGCCACTTGGTGCGTGCGCACGGCCTCCCGGTGGAACCGGGAAGCGTGCGCGAGTGTGCTGGCCGCTGGAAGTGCAATGAGGCTCCGCTATCTCCTCCGCGGTGCTTATAAACAGCTGATCCGCTAGGCGGGATCTTATTTCGTCCACTTAGCGCATGCGCACGGCCTCCCGGTTGTTCAGGGCGGCGTGCGCGAGTATGCTTGCCGCTGGAAGTGCAATGAGGCTCCGCGATCTCCTCAGCGGTGCTTATAAACAGCCGATCCGCTCGGCGGGAGCTTATTTCGGCCGCTTGGCGCGTGTGCACGGCCTCCCGGTGGAACCGGGTGGTGTGCGCGAGTGTGCTGGCCGCTGGAAGTGCAATGAGGCTCTGCAGTCTCCTCCGCGGAGCTCATAAACAGCCGATTCGCTAGGCGGGAGCTTATTTCGGCCACGGCGCGTGCGCACGGCCTCCTGGTGGAGCCGGGCGGTGTGCGTGAGTGTGCTGGCCGCTGGAAGTGCAATGAGGCTCTGCGGTCTCCTCCGCGGTGCTTATAAACAGCCGGTCCGCTAGGCGGGAGCTTATTTCGGCATCTTGGTGCGTGCGCACGGCCTCCCGGTGGAACCGGGAAGCGTGCGCGAGTGTGCTGGCCGCTGGAAGTGCAATGAGGCTCCGCAATCTCCTCCGCGGTGCTTATAAACAGCCGATCCGCTAGGCGGGATCTTATTTCGGCCACTTAGCGCATGCACACGGCATCCCGGTTGTTCCGGGTGGCGTGCGCGATTATGCTTGCCGCTGGAAGTGCAATGAGGCTCCGCGATCTCCTCCGCGGTGCTTATAAACAGCCGATCCGCTCGGCGGGAGCTTATTTCGGCCACTTGGCGCGTGTGCACGGCCTCCCGTTGGAACCGGGTGGTGTGCGCGAGTGTGCTGGCCGCTGGAATTGCAATGAGGCTCCGCGATCTCCTCCGTGGTGCTTATAATTGCCGATCCGCTAGGCAGGAATTTATTTCGGCCACTTGGCGCGTGCGCACGGCCTTCCGGTGGAGTTGGGCGGCGTGTGCGAGTGTGCTTGCCGCTGGAAGTGCAATGAGGCTCCGCGATCTCCTCCGCGGTGCTTATAAACAGCGGCTCCGCTAGGCGGGAGCTTATTTCGGCCACTTGGCGCGTGCGCACGGCCTCCCGGTGGAGCCGGGCGGTGTGCGCGAGTGTGCTGGCCGCTGGAAGTGCAATGAGGCTCTGCGATCTCCTCCGCGGTGCTTATAAACAGCCAATCCGCTAGGCGGGATCTTATTTCGGCCACCTGGCGCATGCGCACGGCCTCCCGGTGGAACCGGGAAGCGTGCGCGAGTGTGCTGGCCGCTGGAAGTGCAATGAGGCTCCGCGATCTCCTCCGCGGTGCTTATAAACAGCCGATCCGCTCGGCGGGAGCTTATTTCGGCCACTTGGCGCGTGTGCACGGCCTCCCGGTGGAACCGGGTGGTGTGCGCGAGTGTGCTGGCCGCTGGAAGTGCAATGAGGCTCTACAGTCTCCTCCGCGGAGCTCATAAACAGCCCATCCGCTAGGCGGGAGCTTATTTCGGCCCCGGTGCTTATAAACAGCCAATCCGCTAGGCGGGAGCTTATTTCGGCCACTAGGCGCATGCGCACGGCCTCCCGGTTGTTCCGGGCGGCGTGCGCGAGTGTGCTGGCCGCTGGAAGTGCAATGAAGCTCTGCGATCTCCTCTGCGGTGCTTATAAACAGCCGCTCCGAGAGGCGGGAGCTTATTTCGGCCACTTGGCGCATGCGCTCGTCCTCCTGGTTGTTCCGGGCGGCGTGTGCGAGTGTGCTTGCCGCTGGAAGTGCAATGAGGCTCCGCGATCTCCTCCGCGGTGCTTATAAACAGCCGCTCCGCTAGGCGGGAGCTTATTTTGGCCAATTGGCGCATGCGCACGTCCTCCCGGTTGTTCCGGGTGGCGTGCGCGAGTGTGCTTGCCGCTGGAAGTGCAATGAGGCTCCGCGATCTCCTCCGCGGTGCTTATAAACAGCCGATCTGCTAGGCGGGAGCTTATTTCGGCCACGGCGCGTGCGCACGGCCTCCCGGTGGAGCCGGGCGGTGTGCGTGAGTGTGCTGGCCGCTGGAAGCTCAATGAGGCTCTGCGATCTCCTCCGCGGTGCTTATAAACAGCCAATCCGCTAGAAGGGAGCTTATTTCGGCCACCTGGCGCGTGTGCACGGCCTCCCGGTGGAACCGGGAAGCGTGCGCGAGTGTGCTGGCCGCTGGAAGTTCAATGAGGCTCCGCAATCTCCTCCGCGGTGCTTGTAAACAGCCGATCCGCTAGGCGGGAGCTTATTTCGGCCACTTGGCTCGTGCGCACGGCCTCAAGGTGGAATCAGGCGGCGTGTGCGAGTGTGCTGGCCGCTGGAAGTGCAATGAGGCTCTGCGGTCTCCTCCGTGGTGCTTATAAACAGCCGGTCCGCTAGGCGGGAGCTTATTTCGGCCACTTGGTGCGTGCGCACGGCCTCCCGGTGGAACCGGGAAGCGTGTGCGAGTGTGCTGGCCGCTGGAAGTGCAATGAGGCTCCGCTATCTCCTCCGCAGTACTTATAAACAGCTGATCCGCTAGGCGGGAACTTATTTCGGCCACTTTGCGCGTGCGCACCGCCTCCCGGTTGTTCCGGGCGGCGTGCGCGAGTGTGCTGCCCGCTGGAAGTGCAATGAGGCTCCGCGATCTCCTCCGCGGTGCTTATAAACAGCCAATCCGCTAGGCGGGATCTTATTTCGGCCACTTAGCGCATGCGCACGGCCTCCCGGTTGTTCCGGGGGCATGCGCGAGTATGCTGGCCGCTGGAAGTGCAATGAAGCTCCGCGATCTCCTCTGCGGTGCTTATAAACAGCCGATCCGCTCGGCGGGAGCTTATTTCGGCCACTTCGCGCGTGCGCACGGCCTCCCGGTGGAACCGGGTGGCGTGTGCGAGTGTGCTGGCCGCTGGAAGTGCAATGAGGCTCTGCAGTCTCCTCCGCGGTGCTCATAAACAGCCGATCCGCTAGGCGGGAGCTTATTTCGGCCACTTGGCGCATGTACACGGCCTCCCGGTTGTTCCGGGCGGCGTGCGCGAGTGTGCTTGCCGCTGGAAGTGCAATGAGGCTCCACGATCTCCTCCGCGGTGCTTATAAACAGCCGATCCGCTAGGCGGGAATTTATTTCGCCCACTTGGCGCGTGCGCACGGGCTTCCGGTGGAGTTGGGCGGCGTGTGCGAGTGTGCTTGCCGCTGGAAGTGCAATGAGGCTCCGCGATCTCCTCTGCGGTGCTTATAAAAAGCCGCTCCGGTAGGCGGGAGCTTATTTCGGCCACTTGGCGCATGCGCACGTCCTCCCGGTTGTTCCGGGCGGCGTGCGCGAGTGTGCTTGCCGCTGGAAGTGCAATGAGGCTCCGCGATCTCCTCCGCGGTGCTTATAAACAGCCGATCCGCTAGGCGGGAGCTTATTTCGGCCACGGCGCGTGCGCACGGCCTCCCGGTGGAGCCGGGCGGTGTGCGTGAGTGTGCTGGCCGCTGGAAGTGCAATGAGGCTTTGCGATCTCCTCCGCGGTGCTTATAAACAGCCAATCCGCTAGAAGGGTTCTTATTTCGGCCACTTAGCGCATGCGCACGGCCTCCCGGTTGTTCCGGGCGGCGTGCGCGAGTATGCTTGCCGCTGGAAGTGCAATGAGGCTCTGCGGTCTCCTCCGCGGTGCTTATAAACAGCCGATCCGCTAGGCGGGAGCTTATTTCGGCCACTTGGCTCGTGCGCACGGCCTCAAGGTGGAATCGGGCGGCGTGTGCGAGTGTGCTGGCCGCTGGAAGTGCAATGAGGCTCTGCGGTCTCCTCCGCGGTGCTTATAAACAGCCGGTCCGCTAGGCGGGAGCTTATTTCCGCATCTTGGTGCGTGCGCACGGCCTCCCGGTGGAACCGGGAAGCGTGCGCGAGTGTGCTGGCCGCTGGAAGTGCAATGAGGCTCTGCGATCTCCTCCGCGGTGCTTATAAACAGCCAATCCGCTAGGCGGGATCTTATTTCGGCCACCTGGCGCATGCGCACGGCCTCCCGGTGGAACCGGGAAGCGTGCGCGAGTGTGCTGGCCGCTGGAAGTGCAATGAGGCTCCGCGATCTCCTCCGCGGTGCTTATAAACAGCCGATCCGCTCGGCGGGAGCTTATTTCGGCCACTTGGCGCGTGTGCACGGCCTCCCGGTGGAACCGGGTGGTGTGCGCGAGTGTGCTGGCCGCTGGAAGTGCAATGAGGCTCTACAGTCTCCTCCGCGGAGCTCATAAACAGCCCATCCGCTAGGCGGGAGCTTATTTCGGCCCCGGTGCTTATAAACAGCCAATCCGCTAGGCGGGAGCTTATTTCGACCACTAGGCGCATGCGCACGGCCTCCCGGTTGTTCCGGGCGGCGTGCGCGAGTGTGCTGGCCGCTGGAAGTGCAATGAAGCTCTGCGATCTCCTCTGCGGTGCTTATAAACAGCCGCTCCGAGAGGCGGGAGCTTATTTCGGCCACTTGGCGCATGCGCTCGTCCTCCCGGTTGTTCCGGGCGGCGTGTGCGAGTGTGCTTGCCGCTGGAAGTGCAATGAGGCTCCGCGATCTCCTCCGCGGTGCTTATAAACAGCCGCTCCGCTAGGCGGGAGCTTATTTTGGCCAATTGGCGCATGCGCACGTCCTCCCGGTTGTTCCGGGTGGCGTGCGCGAGTGTGCTTGCCGCTGGAAGTACAATGAGGCTCCGCGATCTCCTCCGCGGTGCTTATAAACAGCCGATCTGCTAGGCGGGAGCTTATTTCGGCCACGGCGCGTGCGCATGGCCTCCCGGTGGAGCCGGGCGGTGTGCGTGAGTGTGCTGGCCGCTGGAAGTGCAATGAGGCTCTGCGATCTCCTCCGCGGTGCTTATAAACAGCCAATCCGCTAGAAGGGAGCTTATTTCGGCCACCTGGCGCGTGCGCACGGCCTCCCGGTGGAACCGGGAAGCGTGCGCGAGTGTGCTGGCCGCTGGAAGTGCAATGAGGCTCTGCAATCTCCTCCGCGGTGCTTATAAACAGCCGATCCGCTAGGCGGGAGCTTATTTCGCCCACCTGGCGCGTGCGCACGGCCTCCCGGTGGAACCGGGAAGCGTGCGCGAGTGTGCTGGCCGCTGGAAGTGCAATGAGGCTCCGCAATCTCCTCCGCGGTGCTTATAAACAGCCGATCCGCTAGGCGGGAGCTTATTTCGGCCATTTGGCGCGTGTGCACGGCCTCCCGGTGGAACCGGGTGGTGTGCGCGAGTGTGCTGGCCGCTGGAAGTGCAATGAGGCTCTGCAGTCTCCTCCGCGGAGCTCATAAACAGCCCATCTGCTAGGCGGGAGCTTATTTCGGCCACTTGGCGCGTGCGCACGGCCTCCCGGTGGAACCGGGTGGCGTGCACGAGTGTGCTGGCCGCTGGAAGTGCAATGAGGCTCCGCTATCTCCTCCGCAGTACTTATAAACAGCTGATCCGCTAGGCGGGAACTTATTTCGGCCACTTTGCGCGTGCGCACCGCCTCCCGGTTGTTCCGGGCGGCGTGCGCGAGTGTGCTGGCCGCTGGAAGTGCAATGAGGCTCCGCGATCTCCTCCGCGGTGCTTATAAACCGCCAATCCGCTAGGCGGGAGCTTATTTCGGCCACTAGGCGCATGCGCACGGCCTCCCGGTTGTTCCGGGCGGCGTGCGCGAGTGTGCTGGCCGCTGGAAGTGCAATGAAGCTCTGCGATCTCCTCTGCGGTGCTTATAAACAGCCGCTCCGAGAGGCGGGAGCTTATTTCGGCCACTTGGCGCATGCGCTCGTCCTCCCGGTTGTTCCGGGCGGCGTGTGCGAGTCTGCTTGCCGCTGGAAGTGTAATGAGGCTCCGCGATCTCCTCCGCGGTGCTTATAAACAGCCGCTCCGCTAGGCGGGAGCTTATTTTGGCCAATTGGCGCATGCGCACGTCCTCCCGGTTGTTCCGGGTGGCGTGCGCGACTGTGCTTGCCGCTAGAAGTGCAATGAGGCTCCGCGATCTCCTCCGCGGTGCTTATAAACAGCCGATCTGCTAGGCGGGAGCTTATTTCGGCCACGGCGCGTGCGCACGGCCTCCCGGTGGAGCCGGGCGGTGTGCGTGAGTGTGCTGGCCGCTGGAAGTGCAATGAGGCTCTGCGATCTCCTCCGCGGTGCTTATAAACAGCCAATCCGCTAGAAGGGAGCTTATTTCGGCCACCTGGCGCGTGCGCACGGCCTCCCGGTGGAACCGGGAAGCGTGCGCGAGTGTGCTGGCCGCTGGAAGTGCAATGAGGCTCCGCAATCTCCTCCGCGGTGCTTATAAACAGCCGATCCGCTAGGCGGGAGCTTATTTCGGCCACTTGGCTCGTGCGCACGGCCTCAAGGTGGAATCGGGCGGCGTGTGCGAGTGTGCTGGCCGCTGGAAGTGCAATGAGGCTCTGCGGTCTCCTCCGCGGTGCTTATAAACAGCCGGTCCGCTAGGCGGGAGCTTATTTCGGCCACTTGGTGCGTGCGCACGTTCTCCCGGTGGAACCGGGAAGCGTGCGCGAGTGTGCTGGCCGCTGGAAGTGCAATGAGGCTCCGCTATCTCCTCCGCGGTGCTTATAAACAGCCGATCCGCTAGGCGGGATCTTATTTCGGCCACTTAGCGCATGCGCACGGCCTCCCGGTTGTTCCGGGCGGCGTGCGCGAGTATGCTTGCCGCTGGAAGTGCAATGAGGCTCTGCGGTCTCCTCCGCGGTGCTTATAAACAGCCGGTCCGCTAGGCGGGAGCTTATTTCGGCCCCTTGGCGCGTGGGCACGGCCTCCCGATGGAACCAGGAAGCGTGCGCGAGTGTGCTGGCCGCTGGAAGTGCAATGAGGCTCCGCGATCTCCTCCGTGGTGCTTATAATTGCCGATCTGCTAGGCAGGAATTTATTTCGGCCACTTGGCGCGTGCGCACGGCCTTCCGGTGGAGTTGGGCGGCGTGTGCGAGTGTGCTTGCCGCTGGAAGTGCAATGAGGCTCCGCGATCTCCTCCGCGGTGCTTATAAACAGCGGCTCCGCTAGGCGGGAGCTTATTTCGGCCACTTGGCGCGTGCGCACGGCCTCCCGGTGGAACCAGGAAGCGTGAGCGAGTGTGCCGGCCGCTGGAAGTGCAATCAGGCTCCGCGAACTCCTCCGCGGTGCTTATAAACAGCCGCTCCGAGAGGCGGGAGCTTATTTCGGCCACTTGGCGCATGCGCCCCTCCCGGTTGTTCCGGGCGGCGTGCGCGAGTGTGCTTGCCGCTGGAAGTGCAATGAGGCTCCGCGATCTCCTCCGCGGTGCTTATAAACAGCCGATCCGCTCGGCGGGAGCTTATTTCGGCCACTTGGCGCGTGTGCACGGCCTCCCGGTGGAACCGGGTGGTGTGCGCGAGTGTGCTGGCCGCTGGAAGTGCAATGAGGCTCTGCAGTCTCCTCCGCGGAGCTCATAAACAGCCGATTCGCTAGAAGGGAGCTTATTTCGGCCACCTGGCGCGTGCGCACGGCCTCCCGGTGGAACCGGGAAGCGTGCCCGAATGTGCTGGCCGCTGGAAGTGCAATGAGGCTCTGCGATCTCCTCCGCGGTGCTTATAAACAGCCGATCCGCTAGAAGGGAGCTTATTTCGGCCACTTGGCTCGTGCGCACGGCCTCAAGGTGGAATCGGGCGGCGTGTGCGAGTGTGCTGGCCGCTGGAAGTGCAATGAGGCTCTGCGGTCTCCTCCGCGGTGCCTATAAACAGCCAGTCCGCTAGGCGGGAGCTTATTTCGGCCACTTGGTGCGTGCGCACGTTCTCCCGGTGGAACCGGGAAGCGTGCGCGAGTGTGCTGGCCGCTGGAAGTGCAATGAGGCTCCGCTATCTCCTACGCGGTGCTTATAAACAGCCGATCCGCTAGGCGGGAGCTTATTTCGGCCACTTGGCGCGTGCGCACGGCCTCCCGGTGGAACCAGGAAGCGTGCGCGAGTGTGCCGGCCGCTGGAAGTGCAATCAGGCTCCGCGAACTCCTCCGCGGTTCTTATAAACAGCCGCTCCGAGAGGCGGGAGCTTATTTCGGCCACTTGGCGCATGCGCACGTCCTCAGGTTGTTCCGGGCGGCGTGCGCGAGTGTGCTTGCCGCTGGAAGTGCAATGAGGCTCCGCGATCTCCTCCGCGGTGCTTATAAACAGCCGATCCGCTAGGCGGGAGCTTATTTCGGCCACGGCGCGTGCGCACGGCCTCCCGGTGGAGCCGGGCGGTGTGCGCGAGTGTGCTGGCCGCTGGAAGTGCAATGAGGCTCTGCGATCTCCTCCGCGGTGCTTATAAACAGCCAATCCGCTAGAAGGGAGCTTATTTCGGCCACCTGGCGCGTGCGCACGGCCTCCCGGTGGAACCGGGAAGCGTGCGCGAGTGTGCTGGCCGCTGGAAGTGCAATGAGGCTCCGCAATCTCCTCCGCGGTGCTTATAAACAGCCGATCCGCTAGGCGGGAGCTTATTTTGGCCACTTGGCGCGTGTGCACGGCCTCCCGGTGGAACCGGGTTGTGTGCGCGAGTGTGCTGGCCGCTGGAAGTGCAATGAGGCTCTGCAGTCTCCTCCGCGGAGCTCATAAACAGCCGATCCGCTAGGCGGGAGCTTATTTCGGCCACTTGGCGCGTGCGCACGGCCTCCCGGTGGAACCGGGTGGCGTGCGCAAGTGTGCTGGCCGCTGGAAGTGCAATGAGGCTCCGCAATCTCCTCCGCAGTACTTATAAACAGCCGATCCGCTAGGCGGGAGCTTATTTCGGCCACTTTGCGCGTGCGCACCGCCTCCCGGTTGTTCCGGGCGGCGTGCGCGAGTGTGCTGGCCGCTGGAAGTGCAATGAGGCTCCGCAATCTCCTCCGCGGTGCTTATAAACAGCCGTTCCGCTAGGCGGGAGCTTATTTCGGCCACTTGGCTCGTGTGCACGGCCTCAAGGTGGAATCAGGCGGCGTGTGCGAGTGTGCTGGCTGCTGGAAGTGCAATGAGGCTCTGCGGTCTCCTCCGCGGTGCTTATAAACAGCCGGTCCGCTAGGCGGGAGCTTATTTCGGCCACTTGGTGCGTGCGCACGGCCTCCCGGTGGAACCGGGAAGCGTGCGCGAGTGTGCTGGCCGCTGGAAGTGCAATGAGGCTCCGCTATCTCCTCCGCGGTGCTTATAAACAGCCGATCCGCTAGGCGGGATCTTATTTCGGCCACTTAGCGCATGCGCACGGCCTCCCGGTTGTTCCGGGCGGCGTGCGCGAGTATGCTTGCCGCTGGAAATGCAATGAGGCTCCGCGATCTCCTCCGCGGTGCTTATAAACAGCCGATCCGCTCGGCGCGAGCTTATTTCGGCCACTTGGCGCCTGTGCACGGCCTCCCGGTGGAACCGGGTGGTGTGCGCGAGTGTGCTGGCCGCTGGAAGTGCAATGAGGCTCTGCAGTCTCCTCCGCGGAGCTCATAAACAGCCCATCCGCTAGGCGGGAGCTTATTTCGGCCACATGGCGCGTGCGCACGGCCTCCCGGTGGAACCGGGTGGCGTGCACGAGTGTGCTGGCCGCTGGAAGTGCAATGAGGCTCCGCTATCTCCTCCGCAGTACTTATAAACAGCTGATCCGCTAGGCGGGAACTTGTTTCGGCCACTTTGCGCGTGCGCACCGCCTCCCGGTTGTTCCGGGCGGCGTGCGCGAGTGTGCTGGCCGCTGGAAGTGCAATGAGGCTCCGCGATCTCCTCCGCGGTGCTTATAAACAGCCAATCCGCTAGGCGGGAGCTTATTTCGGCCACTAGGCGCATGCGCACGGCCTCCCGGTTGTTCCGGGCGGCGTGCGCGAGTGTGCTGGCCGCTGGAAGTGCAATGAAGCTCTGCGATCTCCTCTGCGGTGCTTATAAACAGCCGCTCCGAGAGGCGGGAGCTTATTTCGGCCACTTGGCGCATGCGCTCGTCCTCCCGGTTGTTCCGGGCGGCGTGTGCGAGTGTGCTTGCCGCTTGAAGTGCAATGAGGCTCCGCGATCTCCTCCGCGGTGCTTATAAACAGCCGCTCTGCTAGGCGGGAGCTTATTTTGGCCAATTGGCGCATGCGCACGTCCTGCCGGTTGTTCCGGGTGGCGTGCGCGACTGTGCTTGCCGCTGGAAGTGCAATGAGGCTCCGCGATCTCCTCCGCGGTGCTTATAAACAGCCGATCTGCTAGGCGGTAGCTTATTTCGGCCACGGCGCGTGCGCACGGCCTCCCGGTGGAGCCGGGCGGTGTGCGTGAGTGTGCTGGCCGCTGGAAGTGCAATGAGGCTCTGCGATCTCCTCCGCGGTGCTTATAAACAGCCAATCCGCTAGAAGGGAGCTTATTTCGGCCACCTGGCGCGTGCGCACGGCCTCCCGGTGGAACCGGGAAGCGTGCGCGAGTGTGCTGGCCGCTGGAAGTGCAATGAGGCTCCGCAATCTCCTCCGCGGTGCTTATAAACAGCCCATCCGCTAGGCGGGAGCTTATTTCGGCCACTTGGCTCGTGCGCACGGCCTCAAGGTGGAATCGGGCGGCGTGTGCGAGTGTGCTGGCCGCTGGAAGTGCAATGAGGCTCTGCGGTCTCCTCCGCGGTGCTTATAAACAGCCGGTCCGCTAGGCGGGAGCTTATTTCGGCCACTTGGTGCGTGCGCACGGCCTCCCGGTGGAACCGGGAAGCGTGCGCGAGTGTGCTGGCCGCTGGAAGTGCAATGAGGCTCCGCTATCTCCTCCGCGGTGCTTATAAACAGCTGATCCGCTAGGCGGGATCTTATTTCGTCCACTTAGCGCATGCGCACGGCCTCCCGGTTGTTCCGGGCGGCGTGCGCGAGTATGCTTGCCGCTGGAAGTGCAATGAGGCTCCGCGATCTCCTCAGCGGTGCTTATAAACAGCCGATCCGCTCGGCGGGAGCTTATTTCGGCCACTTGGCGCGTGTGCACGGCCTCCCGGTGGACCCGGGTGGTGTGCGCGAGTGTGCTGGCCGCTGGAAGTGCAATGAGGCTCTGCAGTCTCCTCCGCGGAGCTCATAAACAGCCGATTCGCTAGGCGGGAGCTTATTTCGGCCACGGCGCGTGCGCACGGCCTCCTGGTGGAGCCGGGCGGTGTGCGTGAGTGTGCTGGCCGCTGGAAGTGCAATGAGGCTCTGCGATCTCCTCCGCGGTGCTTATAAACAGCCGATCCGCTAGGCGGGATCTTATTTCGGCCACTTAGCGCATGCGCACGGCCTCCCGGTTGTTCCGGGCGGCGTGCGCGAGTATGCTTGCCGCTGGAAGTGCAATGAGGCTCCGCGATCTCCTCCGCGGTGCTTATAAACAGCCGATCCGCTCGGCGGGAGCTTATTTCGGCCATTTGGCGCGTGTGCACGGCCTCCCGGTGGAACCGGGTGGTGTGCGCGAGTGTGCTGGCCGCTGGAAGTGCAATGAGGCTCTGCAGTCTCCTCCGCGGAGCTCATAAACAGCCGATTCGCTAGGCGGGAGCTTATTTCGGCAACTTGGCGCGTGCGCACGGCCTCCCGGTGGAACCGGGTGGCGTGCGCGAGTGTGCTGGCCGCTGGAAGTGCAATGAGGCTCCGAGATCTCCTCCGCAGTACTTATAAACAGCCGATCCGCTAGGCGGGAGCTTATTTCGGCCACTTTGCGCGTGCGCACCGCCTCCCGGTTGTTCCGGGCGGCGTGCGCGAGTGTGCTTGCCGCTGGAAGTGCAATGAGGCTCCGCGATCTCCTCCGCGGTGCTTATAAACAGCCGATCCGCTAGGCGGGAGCTCATTTCGGCCACGGCGCGTGCGCACGGCCTCCCGGTGGAGCCGGGCGGTGTGCGTGAGTGTGCTGGCCGCTGGAAGTGCAATGAGGCTCTGCGATCTCCTCCGCGGTGCTTATAAACAGCCAATCCGCTAGAAGGGAGCTTATTTCGGCCACCTGGCGCGTGTGCACGGCCTCCCGGTGGAACCGGGAAGCGTGCGCGAGTGTGCTGGCCGCTGGAAGTGCAATGAGGCTCCGCAATCTCCTCCGCGGTGCTTGTAAACAGCCGATCCGCTAGGCGGGAGCTTATTTCGGCCACTTGGCTCGTGCGCACGGCCTCAAGGTGGAATCGGGCGGCGTGTGCGAGTGTGCTGGCCGCTGGAAGTGCAATGAGGCTCCGCTATCTCCTCCGCGGTGCTTATAAACAGTCGATCCGCTAGGCGGGATCTTATTTCGGCCACTTAGCGCATGCGCACGGCCTCCCGGTTGTTCCGGGCGGCGTGCGCGAGTATGCTTGCCGCTGGAAGTGCAATGAGGCTCCGCGATCTCCTCTGCGGTGCTTATAAACAGCCGATCCGCTCGGCGGGAGCTTATTTCGGCCACTTCGCGCGTGCGCACGGCCTCCCGGTGGAACCGGGTGGCGTGCGCGAGTGTGCTGGCCGCTGGAAGTGCAATGAGGCTCTGCAGTCTCCTCCGCGGTGCTCATAAACAGCCGATCCGCTAGGCGGGAGCTTATTTCGGCCACTTGGCGCATGTACACGGCCTCCCGGTTGTTCCGGGCGGCGTGCGCGAGTGTGCTTGCCGCTGGAAGTGCAATGAGGCTCCACGATCTCCTCCGCGGTGCTTATAAACAGCCGATCCGCTAGGCGGGAATTTATTTCGCCCACTTGGCGCGTGCGCACGGGCTTCCGGTGGAGTTGGGAGGCGTGTGCGAGTGTGCTTGCCGCTGGAAGTGCAATGAGGCTCCGCGATCTCCTCTGCGGTGCTTATAAACAGCCGCTCCGGTAGGCGGGAGCTTATTTCGGCCACTTGGCGCATGCGCACGTCCTCCCGGTTGTTCCGGGCGGCGTGCGCGAGTCTGCTTGCCGCTGGAAGTGCAATGAGGCTCCGCAATCTCCTCTGCGGTGCTTATAAACAGCCGGTCCGCTAGGCGGGAGCTGATTTTGGCCACTTGGCGCGTGCGCACGGCCTCCGGGTTGTTCCGGGCGGCGTGCGCGAGTGTGCTGGCCGCAGGAAGTGGAATGACGCTCCGCGATCTCGTCCGCGGTGCTTATAAACAGCCGATCCGATAGGCGGGAGCTTGTTTCGGCCACTTGGCGCGTGCGCACGGCCTCCCGGTGGAGTGGGGCGGTGTGCGCGAGTGTGCTGGCCGCTGGAAGTGCAATGAGGCTCCGCGATCTCCTCCGCGGTGCTTATAAACAGCCAATCCGCTAGAAGGGAGCTTATTTCGGCCATTGCTTAAATCGCATTCTCTCGACGAGCTGAGCACGTTTTCTGAAATGTGCTCCTCCCGTCGCTCTGGTTGTGCGCGCATAGTAAAAAGTGCTCCTGACAGCTAGAGAGTGCCGCGTTGACCACTGCGCATGAAGAAATAAGCACCTGCAACGTTTGGTTTAAGTTTTAGGTGCATTTTTAATTTTATTGCTTAAATCGCATTTTCTCAACGACCTGAGCACGTTTTCTGAAATGTGCTCCTCCCGTCGCTCTGGTTGGGTGCACACAGTAAAAAGAGCTCCTGGCAGCTAGGGAGTGCCGCGTTGACCACTGCGCACGAAGAAATAAGCACCTGCAACGTTTGGTTCAGGTTTTAGGTGCATTTTTAATTTTATTGCTTAAATCGCATTTTCTCGACGAGCTGAGCACGTTTTCTGAAATGTGCGCCTCCCGTCGCTCTGGTTGTGCACGCATAGTAAAAAGTGGTCCTGGCAGCTAGGGAGTGCCGCGTTGACCACTGCGCATGAAGAAATAAGCACCTGCAACGTTTGGTTTAGGTTTTATGTGCATTTTTAATTTTATTGCTTAAATCGCATTTTCTCGACGAGCTGAGCACGTTTTCTGAAATGTGCTCCTCCTGTCACTCTGGTTGGGTGCGCATAGTAAAAAGTGCTCTTGGCAGCTAGGGAGTGCCGCGTTGACCACTGCGCACGAAGAAATAAGCACCTGCAACGTTTGGTTTAGGTTTTAGGTGCATTTTTAATTTTATTGCTTAAATCGCATTTTCTCGACGAGCTGAGCACGTTTTCTGAAATGTGCTCCTCCCGTCACTCTGGTTGGGTGCGCACAGTAAAAAGTGCTCCTGGCAGCTAGGGAGTGCCGCGTTGACCACTGCGCATGAAGAAATAAGCACCTGCAACGTTTGGTTTAGGTTTTAGGTGCATTTTTAATTTTATTGCTTTAATCGCATTTTCTCGACAAGCTGAGCACGTTTTCTGAAATGTGCTCCTCCCGTCGCTCTGGTTGAGTGCGCACAGTAAAAAGTGCTCTTGGCAGCTAGGGAGTGCCGCGTTGACCACTGCGCATGAAGAAATAAGCACCTGCAACGTTTGGTTTAAGTTTTAGGTGCATTTTTAATTTTATTGCTTAAATCGCATTCTCTCGACGAGCTGAGCACGTTTTCTGAAATGTGCTCCTCCCGTCGCTCTGGTTGGGTGCAGGTAGTAAAAAGTGCTCCTGGCAGCTAGGGAGTGCCGCGTTGACCACTGCGCACGAAGAAATAAGCACCTGCAACGTTGGGTTTAGGTTTTAGGTGCATTTTTAAATTTATTGCTTGAATTGCATTCTCTCGACGAGCTGAGCACGTTTTCTGAAATGTGCTCCTCCCGTCGCTCTGGTTGTGCGCGCATAGTAAAAAGTTGTCCTGGCAGCTAGGGAGTGCCGCATTGACCACTGCGCATGAAGAAATAAGCACCTGCAACGTTTGGTTTAGGTTTTAGGTGCATTTTTAATTTTATTGCTTGAATCGCATTTTCTCGACGAGCTGAGCACGTTTTCTGAAATGTGCTCCTCCTGTCACTCTGGTTGGGTGCGCATAGTAAAAAGTGCTCTTGGCAGCTAGGGAGTGCCGCGTTGACCACTGCGCACGAAGAAATAAGCACCTGCAACGTTTGGTTTAGGTTTTAGGTGCATTTTTAATTTTATTGCTTAAATCGCATTTTCTCGACGAGCTGAGCACGTTTTCTGAAATGTGCTCCTCCCGTCACTCTGGTTGGGTGCGCACAGTAAAAAGTGCTCCTGGCAGCTAGGGAGTGCCGCGTTGACCACTGCGAAAGAAGAAATAAGCACCTGCAACGTTTGGTTTAGGTTTTAGGTGCATTTTTAATTTTATTGCTTAAATCGCATTTTCTCGACAAGCTGAGCACGTTTTCTGAAATGTGCTCCTCCCGTCGCTCTGGTTGAGTGCGCACAGTAAAAAGAGCTCCTGGCAGCTAGAGAGTGCCGCGTTGACCACTGCGCATGAAGAAATAAGCACCTGCAACGTTTGGTTTAGGTTTTAGGTGCATTTTTAATTTTATTGTTTAAATCGCATTCTCTCGACGAGCTGAGCACGTTTTCTGAAATGTGCTCTTCCCGTCGCTCTGGTTGGGTGCGCACAGTAAAAAGAGCTCCTGGAAGGTAGGGAGTGCCGCGTTGACCACTGCGCACGAAGAAATAAGCACCTGCAACGTTTGGTTTAGGTTTTAGGTGCATTTTTATATTTATTGCTTAAATCGCATTCTCTCGACGAGCTGAGCACGTTTTCTGAAATGTGCTTCTCCCGTCGCTCTGGTTGGGTGCGCGTAGTAAAAAGCGCTCCTTGCAGCTAGGGAGTGCCGCGTTGACCACTGCGCATGAAGAAATAAGCACCTGCAACGTTTGGTTTAGGTTTTAGGTGCATTTTTAATTTTATTGCTTAAATCGCATTCTCTCGACGAGCTGAGCACGTTTTCTGAAATGTGCTCCTCCCGTCGCTCTGGTTGGGTGCGCACAGTAAAAAGAGCTCCTGGCAGGTAGGGAGTGCCGCGTTGACCACTGCGCACGAAGAAATAAGCACCTGCAACGTTTGGTTTAGGTTTTAGTTGCATTTTTAATTTTATTGCTTAAATCGCATATTCTCGACGAGCTGAGAACGTTTTCTGAAATGTGCTCCTCCCGTCGCTCTGGTTGGGTGCGCACAGTAAAAAGTGCTCCTGGCAGCTAGGGAGTGCCGCGTTGACCACTGCGCATGAAGAAATAAACACCTGCAACGTTTGGTTTAGGTTTTAGGTGCATTTTTAATTTTATTGCTTAAATCGCATTTTCTCGACAAGCTGAGCACGTTTTCTGAAATGTGCTCCTCCCGTCGCTCTGGTTGGGTGCGCACAGTAAAAAGAGCTCCTGGCAGCTAGGGAGTGCCGCGTTGACCACTGTGCACGAAGAAATAAGCACCTGCAACGTTTGGTTTAGGTTTTAGGTGCATTTTTAATATTATTGCTTAAATCGCATTTTCTCGACGAGCTGAGCACGTTTTCTGAAATGTGCTCCTCCCGTCGCTCTGGTTGGGTGCGCACAGTAAAAAGAGCTCCTGGCAGCTAGGGAGTGCCGCGTTGACCACTGCACACGAAGAAATAAGCACCTGCAACGTTGGGTTTAGGTTTTAGGTGCATTTTTAATTTTATTGCTTAAATCGCATTCTCTCGACGAGCTGAGCACGTTTTCTGAAATGTGCTCCTCCCGTCGCTCTGGTTGTGCGCGCATAGTAAAAAGTGCTCCTGGCAGCTAGAGAGTGCCGCGTTGACCACTGCGCATGAAGAAATAAGGACCTGCAACGTTTGGTTTAAGTTTTAGGTGCATTTTTAATTTTATTGCTTAAATCGCATTTTCTCGACGAGCTGAGCACGTTTTCTGAAATGTGCTCCTCCCGTCGCTCTGGTTGGGTGCGCACAGTAAAAAGAGCTCCTGGCAGCTAGGGAGTGCCGCGTTGACCACTGCGCACGAAGAAATAAGCACCTGCAACGTTTGGTTTAGGTTTTAGGTGCATTTTTAACTTTATTGCTTAAATCGCATTTTCTCGACGAGCTGAGCACGTTTTCTGAAATGTGCTCCTCCCGTCGCTCTGGTTGGGTGCGCACAGTAAAAAGAGCTCCTGGCAGCTAGGGACTGCCGCGTTGACCACTGCGCACGAAGAAATAAGCACCTGCAACGTTGGGTTTAGGTTTTAGGTGCATTTTTAATTTTATTGCTTAAATCGCATTCTCTCGACGAGCTGAGCACGTTTTCTGAAATGTGCTCCTCCCGTCGCTCTGGTTGTGCGCGCATAGTAAAAAGTGCTCCTGACAGCTAGAGAGTGCCGCGTTGACCACTGCGCATGAAGAAATAAGCACCTGCAACGTTTGGTTTAAGTTTTAGGTGCATTTTTAATTTTATTGCTTAAATCGCATTTTCTCGACGAGCTGAGCACGTTTTCTGAAATGTGCTCCTCCCGTCGCTCTGGTTGGGTGCGCACAGTAAAAAGAGCTCCTGGCAGCTAGGGAGTGCCGCGTTGACCACTGCGCATGAAGAAATAAGCACCTGCAACGTTTGGTTTAGGTTTTAGGTGCATTTTTAATTTTATTGCTTAAATCGCATTTTCTCGACAAGCTGAGCACGTTTTCAGAAATGTTCTCCTCCCGTCGCTCTGGTTGGGTGCGCACAGTAAAACGAGCTCCTGGCAGCTAGGGAGTGCCGCGTTGACCACTGCGCACGAAGAAATAAGCACCTGCAACGTTTGGTTTAGGTTTTAGGTGCATTTTTAATTTTATTGCTTAAATCGCATTCTCTCGACGAGCTGAGCACGTTTTCTGAAATGTGCTCCTCCCGTCGCTCTGGTTGGGTGCGCGTTGTAAAAAGTGCTCCTGGCAGCTAGAGAGTGCCGCGTTGACCACTGCGCATGAAGAAATAAGCACCTGCAACGTTTGGTTTAGGTTTTAGGTGCATTTTTAATTTTATTGCTTAAATCGCATTTTCTCGACGAGCTGAGCACGTTTTCTGAAATGTGCTCCTCCCGTCACTCTGGTTGGGTGCGCACAGTAAAAAGAGCTCCTGGCAGCTAGGGAGTTCCGCGTTGACCACTGTGCACGAAGAAATAAGCACCTGCAACGTTTGGTTTAGGTTTTAGGTGCATTTTTTATTTTATTGCTTAAATCGCATTCTCTCGACGAGCTGAGCACGTTTTCTGAAATGTGCTCCTCCCGTCGCTCTGGTTGGCTGGCCACAGTAAAAAGAGCTCCTGGCAGCTAGGGAGTGCCGCGTTGACCACTGCGCACGAAGAAATAAGCACCTGCAACGTTTGGTTTAGGTTTTAGGTGCATTTTTTATTTTATTGCTTAAATCGCATTCTCTCGACGAGCTGAGCACGTTTTCTGAAATGTGCTCCTCCCGTCGCTCTGGTTGGGTGCGCGTAGTAAAAAGTGCTCCTGGCAGCTAGAGAGTGCCGCGTTGACCACTGCGCATGAAGAAATAAGCACCTGCAACGTTTGGTTTAGGTTTTAGGTGCATTTTTAATTTTATTGCTTAAATCGCATTTTCTCGACGAGCTGAGCACGTTTTCTGAAATGTGCTCCTCCCGTCGCTCTGGTTGGGTGCGCACAGTAAAAAGAGCTCCTGGCAGCTAGGGAGTGCCGCGTTGACCACTGCGCACGAAGAAATAAGCACCTGCAACGTTTGGTTTAGGTTTTAGGTGCATTTTTTATTTTATTGCTTAAATCGCATTCTCTCGACGAGCTGAGCACGTTTTCTGAAATGTGCTCCTCCCGTCGCTCTGGTTGGGTGCGCGTAGTAAAAAGTGCTCCTGGCAGCTAGAGAGTGCCGCTTTGACCACTGCGCATGAAGAAATAAGCACCTGCAACGTTTGGTTTAGGTTTTAGGTGCATTTTTAATTTTATTGCTTAAATCGCATTTTCTCGACGAGCTGAGCACGTTTTCTGAAATGTGCTCCTCCCGTCATTCTGGTTGGGTGCGCACAGTAAAAAGTACTCCTGGCAGCTAGGGAGTGCCGCGTTGACCACTGTGCACGAAGAAATAAGCACCTGCAACGTTTGGTTTAGGTTTTAGGTGCATTTTTAATATTATTGCTTAAATCGCGGTTTCTCGACGAGCTGAGCACGTTTTCTGAAATGTGCTCCTCCCGTCGCTCTGGTTGGGTGCGCACAGTAAAAAGAGCTCCTGGCAGCTAGGGAGTGCCGCGTTGACCACTGCACACGAAGAAATAAGCACCTGCAACGTTGGGTTTAGGTTTTAGGTGCATTTTTAATTTTATTGCTTAAATCGCATTCTCTCGACGAGCTGAGCACGTTTTCTGAAATGTGCTCCTCCCGTCGCTCTGGTTGTGCGCGCATAGTAAAAAGTGCTCCTGACAGCTAGAGAGTGCCGCGTTGACCACTGCGCATGAAGAAATAAGCACCTGCAACGTTTGGTTTAAGTTTTAGGTGCATTTTTAATTTTATTGCTTAAATCGCATTTTCTCGACGAGCTGAGCACGTTTTCTGAAATGTGCTCCTCCCGTCGCTCTGGTTGGGTGCGCACAGTAAAAAGAGCTCCTGGCAGCTAGGGAGTGCCGCGTTGACCACTGCGCATGAAGAAATAAGCACCTGCAACGTTTGGTTTAGGTTTTAGGTGCATTTTTAATTTTATTGCTTAAATCGCATTTTCTCGACAAGCTGAGCACGTTTTCAGAAATGTTCTCCTCCCGTCGCTCTGGTTGGGTGCGCACAGTAAAACGAGCTCCTGGCAGCTAGGGAGTGCCGCGTTGACCACTGCGCACGAAGAAATAAGCACCTGCAACGTTTGGTTTAGGTTTTAGGTGCATTTTTAATTTTATTGCTTAAATCGCATTCTCTCGACGAGCTGAGCACGTTTTCTGAAATGTGCTCCTCCCGTCGCTCTGGTTGGGTGCGCGTTGTAAAAAGTGCTCCTGGCAGCTAGAGAGTGCCGCGTTGACCACTGCGCATGAAGAAATAAGCACCTGCAACGTTTGGTTTAGGTTTTAGGTGCATTTTTAATTTTATTGCTTAAATCGCATTTTCTCGACGAGCTGAGCACGTTTTCTGAAATGTGCTCCTCCCGTCGCTCTGGTTGGGTGCGCACAGTAAAAAGAGCTCCTGGCAGCTAGGGAGTTCCGCGTTGACCACTGCGCACGAAGAAATAAGCACCTGCAACGTTTGGTTTAGGTTTTAGGTGCATTTTTAATTTTATTGCTTAAATCGCATTCTCTCGACGAGCTGAGCACGTTTTCTGAAATGTGCTCCTCCCGTCGCTCTGGTTGGTTGCGCACAGTAAAAAGTGCTCTTGGCAGCTCGGGAGTGCCGCGTTGACCACTGCGCATGAAGAAATAACCACCTGCAACGTTTGGTTTAGGTTTTAGGTGCATTTTTAATCTTATTGCTTAAATCGCATTTTCTCGACGAGCTGAGCACGTTTTCTGAAATGTGCTCCTCCCGTCACTCTGGTTGGGTGCGCACAGTAAAAAGTGCTCTTGGCAGCTAGAGAGTGCCGCGTTGACCACTGCGCATGAGGAAATAAGCACCTGCAACGCTTGGTTTAGGTTTTAGGTGCATTTTTAATTTTATTGCTTAAATCGCATTTTCTCGACGAGCTGAGCACGTTTTCTGAAATGTGCTCCTCCCGTCACTCTGGTTGGGTGCGCACAGTAAAAAGTGCTCTTGGCAGCTAGGGAGTGCCGCGTTGACCACTGCGCATGAAGAAATAACCACCTGCAACGTTTGGTTTAGGTTTTAGGTGCATTTTTAATTTTATTGCTTAAATCGCATTTTCTCGACGAGCTGAGCACGTTTTCTGAAATGTGCTCATCCCGTCACTCTGGTTGGGTGCGCATAGTGAAAAGTGCTCTTGGCAGCTAGAGAGTGCCGCGTTGACCACTGCGCACAAAGAAATAAGCACCTGCAACGTTTGGTTTAGGTTTTAGGTGCATTTTTAATTTTATTGCTTAAATCGCATTCTCTCGACGAGCTGAGTACGTTTTCTGAAATGTGCTCCTTCCGTCACTCTGGTTGGGTGCGCACAGTAAAAAGTGCTCCTGGCAGCTAGGGAGTGCCGCGTTGACCACTGCGCACGAAGAAATAAGCACCTGCAACGTTTGGTTTAGGTTTTAGGTGCATTTTTAATTTTATTGTTTAAATCGCATTTTCTCGACGAGCTGAGCACGTTTTCTGAAATGTGCTCCTCCCGTCGCTCTGGTTGGGTGCGCACAGTAAAAAGAGCTCCTGGCAGCTAGGGAGTGCCGCGTTGACCACTGCGCACGAAGAAATAAGCACCTGCAACGTTTGGTTTAGGTTTTAGGTGCATTTTTTATTTTATTGCTTAAATCGCATTCTCTCGACGAGCTGAGCACGTTTTCTGAAATGTGCTCCTCCCGTCGCTCTGGTTGGGTGCACACAGTAAAAAGAGCTCCTGGCAGCTAGAGAGTGCCGCGTTGACCACTGCGCATGAAGAAATAAGCACCTGCAACGTTTGGTTTAGGTTTTAGGTGCATTTTTAATTTTATTGCTTAAATCGCATTTTCTCGACGAGCTGAGTACGTTTTCTGAAATGTGCTCCTTCCGTCACTCTGGTTGGGTGCGCACAGTAAAAAGTGTTCCTGGCAGCTAGGGAGTGCCGCGTTGACCACTGCGCATGGAGAAATAAGCACCTGCAACGTTTGGTTTAGGTTTTAGGTGCATTTTTAATTTTATTGCTTAAATCGCATTTTCTCGACGAGCTGAGTACGTTTTCTGAAATGTGCTCCTTCCGTCACTCTGGTTGGGTGCGCACAGTAAAAAGTGCTCCTGGCAGCTAGGGAGTGCCGCGTTGACCACTGTGCACGAAGAAATAAGCACCTGCAACGTTTGGTTTAGGTTTTAGGTGCATTTTTAATTTTATTGCTTAAATCGCATTTTCTCGACGAGCTGAGCACGTTTTCTGAAATGTGCTCCTCCCGTCGCTCTGGTTGGGTGCGCACAGTAAAAAGAGCTCCTGGCAGCTAGGGAGTGCCGCGTTGACCACTGCGCACGAAGAAATAAGCACCTGCAACGTTTGGTTTAGGTTTTAGGTGCATTTTTTATTTTATTGCTTAAATCGCATTCTCTCGACGAGCTGAGCACGTTTTCTGAAATGTGCTCCTCCCGTCGCTCTGGTTGGGCGCGCATAGTAAAAAGTGGTCCTGGCAGCTAGAGAGTGCCGCGTTGACTACTGCGCATGAAGAAATAAGCACCTGCAACGTTTGGTTTAGGTTTTAGGTGCATTTTTAATTTTATTGCTTAAATCGCATTTTCTCGACAAGCTGAGCACGTTTTCTGAAATGTTCTCCTCCCGTCGCTCTGGTTGGGTGCGCACAGTAAAACGAGCTCCTGGCAGCTAGGGAGTGCCGCGTTGACCACTGCGCACGAAGAAATAAGCACCTGCAATGTTTGGTTTAGGTTTTAGGTGCATTTTTAATTTTATTGCTTAAATCGCATTCTCTCGACGAGCTGAGCACGTTTTCTGAAATGTGCTCCTCCCGTCGCTCTGGTTGGGTGCGCGTAGTAAAAAGTGCTCCTGGCAGCTAGAGAGTGCCGCGTTGACCACTGCGCATGAAGAAATAAGCACCTGCAACGTTTGGTTTAGGTTTTAGGTGGATTTTTAATTTTATTGCTTAAATCGCATTTTCTCGACGAGCTGAGCACGTTTTCTGAAATGTGCTCATTCCGTCACTCTGGTTGGGTGCGCACAGTAAAAAGTGCTCCTGGCAGCTAGGGAGTGCCGCGTTGACCACTGCGCACGAAGAAATAAGCACCTGCAACGTTTGGTTTAGGTTTTAGGTGCATTTTTAATTTTATTGCTTAAATCGCATTTTCTCGACGAGCTGAGCACGTTTTCTGAAATGTGCTCCTCCCGTCGCTCTGGTTGGGTGCGCACAGTAAAAAGAGGTCCTGGCAGCTAGGGAGTTCCGCGTTGACCACTGCGCACGAAGAAATAAGCACCTGCAACGTTTGGTTGAGGTTTTAGGTGCATTTTTAATTTTATTGCTTAAATCGCATTCTCTCGACGAGCTGAGCACGTTTTCTGAAATGTGCTCCTCCCGTCGCTCTGGTTGGGTGCGCGTAGTAAAAATTCCTCCTGGCAGCTAGAGAGTGCCGCGTTGACCACTGCGCACCAAGTAATAAGCACCTGCAACGTTTGGTTTAGGTTTTAGGTGCAATTTTAATTTTATTGCTTAAATCGCATTTTCTCGACGAGCTGAGCACGTTTTCTGAAATGTGCTCCTCCCGTCGCTCTGGTTGGGTGCGCATAGTAAAAAGTGCTCTCGGCAGCTAGAGAGTGCCGCGTTGACCACTGCGCGTGAAGAAATAAGCACCTGCAACGTTTGGTTTAGGTTTTAGGTGCATTTTTAATTTTATTGCTTGAATCCCATTTTCTCGACGAGCTGAGCACGTTTTCTGAAATGTGCTCCTCCCGTCGCTCTGTTTGGGTGCGCACAGTAAAAAGTGCTCTTGGCAGCTAGAGAGTGCCGCGTTGACCACTGCGCACGAAGAAATAAGCACCTGCAACGTTTGGTTTAGGTTTTAGGTGCATTTTTAATTTTATTGCTTAGATCGCATTTTCTCGACGAGCTGAGCACGTTTTCTGAAATGTGCTCCTCCCGTCGCTCTGGTTGGGTGCGCACAGTAAAAAGAGCTCCTGGCAGCTAGGGAGTTCCGCGTTGACCACTGCGCACGAAGAAATAAGCACCTGCAACGTTTGGTTTAGGTTTTAGGTGCATTTTTAATTTTATTGCTTAAATCGCATTCTCTCGACGAGCTGAGCACGTTTTCTGAAATGTGCTCCTCCCGTCGCTCCGGTTGGGTGCGCGTAGTAAAAAGTCCTCCTGGCAGCTAGAGAGTGCCGCGTTGACCACTGCGCACCAAGTAATAAGCACCTGCAACGTTTGGTTTAGGTTTTAGGTGCATTTTTAATTTTATTGCTTAAATCGCATTTTCTCGACGAGCTGAGCACGTTTTCTGAAATGTGCTCCTCCCATCGCTCTGGTTGGGTGCGCACAGTAAAAAGTGCTCTTGGCAGCTAGAGAGTGCCGCGTTGACCACTGCGCATGAAGAAAAAAGCACCTGCAACGTTTGGTTTAGGTTTTAGGTGCATTTTTTATATTATTGCTTAAATCGCATTCTCTCGACGAGCTGAGCACGTTTTCTGAAATGTGCTCCTCCCGTCGCTCTGGTTGGGTGCGCATAGTAAAAAGTGCTCCTGGCAGCTAGAGAGTGCCGCGTTGACCACGGCGCATGAAGAAATAAGCACCTGCAACGTTTGGTTTAGGTTTTAGGTGCATTTTTAATTTTATTGCTTAAATCGCATTTTCTCGACGAGCTGAGCACGTTTTCTGAAATGTGCTCCTCCCATCGCTCTGGTTGGGTGCGCACAGTAAAAAGTGCTCTTGGCAGCTAGAGAGTGCCGCGTTGACCACTGCGCATGAAGAAATAAGCACCTGCAACGTTTGGTTTAGGTTTTAGGTGCATTTTTTATATTATTGCTTAAATCGCATTCTCTCGACGAGCTGAGCACGTTTTCTGAAATGTGCTCCTCCCGTCGCTCTGGTTGGGTGCGCGTAGTAAAAAGTGCTCCTGGCAGCTAGAGAGTGCCGCGTTGACCACTGCGCATGAAGAAATAAGCACCTGCAACGTTTGGTTTAGGTTTAAGGTGCATTTTTAATTTTATTGCTTAAATCGCATTTTCTCGACGAGCTGAGCACGTTTTCTGAAATGTGCTCCTCCCGTCGCTCTGGTTAGGTGCGCACAGTAAAAAGAGCTCCTGGCAGCTAGGGAGTGCCGCGTTGACCACTGCGCACGAAGAAATAAGCACCTGCAACGTTTGGTTTAGGTTTTAGGTGCATTTTTAATTTTATTGTTTAAATCGCATTTTCTCGACGAGCTGAGCACGTTTTCTGAAATGTGCTCCTCCCGTCGCTCTGGTTGGGTGCGCACAGTAAAAAGTGCTCTTGGCAGCTAGAGAGTGCCGCGTTGACCACTGCGCATGAAGAAATAAGCACCTGCAACGTTTGGTTTAGGTTTTAGGTGCATTTTTTATATTATTGCTTAGATCGCATTCTCTCGACGAGCTGACCACGTTTTCTGAAATGTGCTCCTCCCGTCACTCTGGTTGGGTGCGCGTAGTAAAAAGTGCTCCTGGCAGCTAGAGAGTGCCGCGTTGACCACTGCGCATGAAGAAATAAGCACCTGCAACGTTTGGTTTAGGTTTTAGGTGCATTTTAAATTTTATTGCTTAAATCGCATTTTCTCGACGAGCTGAGCACGTTTTCTGAAATGTGCTCCTCCCGTCGCTCTCGTTGTAGGCGCATAGTAAAAACTGCTCTTGGCAGCTAGGGAGTGCCGCGTTGACCACTGCGCACAAAGAAATAAGCACCTGCAACGTTTGGTTTAGGTTTTAGGTGCGTTTTTAATTTTATTGCTTAAATCGCATTTTCTCGACGAGCTGAGCACGTTTTCTGAAATGTGCTCCTCCCGTCGCTCTGGTTGGGCGCGCATAGTAAAAAGTGCTCTTGGCAGCTAGGGAGTGCCGCGTTGACCACTGCGCATGAAGAAATAAGCACCTGCAACGTTTGGTTCAGGTTTTAGGTGCATTTTTAATTTAATTGCTTAAATCGCATTTTCTCGACGAGCTGAGCACGTTTTCTGAAATGTGCTCCTCCCGTCACTCTGGTTGGGTGCGCATAGTAAAAAGTGCTCTTGGCAGCTAGAGAGTGCCGAGTTGACCACTGCGCATAAAGAAATAACCAGCTGCAACGTTTGGTTCAGGTTTTAGGTGCATTTTTAATTTTATTGCTTGAATCCCATTTTCTCGACGAGCTGAGCACCTTTTCTGAAATGTGCTCCTCCCGTCGCTCTGGTTGGGTGCGCACAGTAAAAAGAGCTGCTGGCAGCTAGGGAGTTCCGCGTTGACCACTGCGCACGAAGAAATAAGCACCTGCAACGTTTGGTTTAGGTTTTAGGTGCATTTTTAATTTTATTGCTTAAATCGCGTTTACTCGACGAGCTGAGCACGTTTTCTGAAATGTGCTCCTCCCGTCACTCTGGTTGGGTGCGCACAGTAAAAAGAGGTCCTGGCAGCTAGGGAGTTCCGCGTTGACCACTGCGCACGAAGAAATAAGCACCTGCAACGTTTGGTTGAGGTTTTAGGTGCATTTTTAATTTTATTGCTTAAATCGCATTCTCTCGACGAGCTGAGCACGTTTTCTGAAATGTGCTCCTCCTGTCGCTCTGGTTGGGTGCGCGTAGTAAAAATTCCTCCTGGCAGCTAGAGAGTGCCGCGTTGACCACTGCGCACCAAGTAATAAGCACCTGCAACGTTTGGTTTAGGTTTTAGGTGCAATTTTAATTTTATTGCTTAAATCGCATTTTCTCGACGAGCTGAGCACGTTTTCTGAAATGTGCTCCTCCCGTCGCTCTGGTTGGGTGCGCGTAGTAAAAAGTGCTCCTGGCAGCTAGAGAGTGCCGCGTTGACCACTGCGCATGAAGAAATAAGCACCTGCAACGTTTGGTTTAGGTTTTAGGTGCATTTTTAATCTTATTGCTTAAATCGCATTTTCTCGACGAGCTGAGCACGTTTTCTGAAATGTGCTCCTCCCGTCACTCTGGTTGGGTGCGCACAGTAAAAAGTGCTCTTGGCAGCTAGAGAGTGCCGCGTTGACCACTGCGCATGAAGAAATAAGCACCTGCAACGTTTGGTTTAGGTTTTAGGTGCATTTTTAATTTTATTGCTTAAATCGCGTTTTCTCGACGAGCTGAGCACGTTTTCTGAAATGTGCTCCTCCCGTCACTCTGGTTGGGTGCGCACAGTAAAAAGTGCTCCTGGCAGCTAGGGAGTGCCGCGTTGAGCACTGCGCACGAAGAAATAAGCACCTGCAACGTTTGGTTTAGGTTTTCGGTGCATTTTTAATTTTATTGCTTAAATCGCATTTTCTCGACGAGCTGAGCACGTTTTCTGAAATGTGCTCCTCCCGTCGCTCTGGTTGGGTGCGCACAGTAAAAAGAGCTCCTGGCAGCTAGGGAGTTCCGCGTTGACCACTGCGCACGAAGAAATAAGCACCTGCAACGTTTGGTTTAGGTTTTAGGTGCATTTTTAATTTTATTGCTTAAATCGCATTCTCTCGACGAGCTGAGCACGTTTTCTGAAATGTGCTCCTCCCGTCGCTCTGGTTGGTTGCGCACAGTAAAAAGTGCTCTTGGCAGCTCGGGAGTGCCGCGTTGACCACTGCGCATGAAGAAATAACCACCTGCAACGTTTGCTTTAGGTTTTAGGTGCATTTTTAATTTTATTGCTTAAATCGCATTTTCTCGACGAGCTGAGCACGTTTTCTGAAATGTGCTCCTCCCGTCACTCTGGTTGGGTGCGCATAGTAAAAAGTGCTCTTGGCAGCTAAAGAGTGCCGCGTTGACCACTGCGCACAAAGAAATAAGCACCTGCAACGTTTGGTTTAGGTTTTAGGTGCATTTTAAATTTTATTGCTTAAATCGCATTTTCTCGACGAGCTGAGCACGTTTTCTGAAATGTGCTCCTCCCGTCGCTCTGGTTGTGCGCGCATAGTAAAAAGTGCTCCTGGCAGCTAGGGAGTGCCGCGTTGAGCACTGCGCACGAAGAAATAAGCACCTGCAACGTTTGGTTTAGGTTTTAGGTGCATTTTTAATTTTATTGCTTAAATCGCATTTTCTCGACGAGCTGAGCACATTTTCTGAAATGTGCTCCTCCCGTCACTCTGGTTGGGTGCGCACAGTAAAAAGTGCTCCTGGCAGCTAGGGAGTGCCGCGTTGAGTACTGCGCACGAAGAAATAAGCACCTGCAACGTTTGGTTTAGGTTTTAGGTGCATTTTTAATTTTATTGCTTAAATCGCATTTTCTCGACGAGCTGAGCACGTTTTCTGAAATGTGCTCCTCCCGTCACTCTGGTTGGGTGCGCACAGTAAAAAGTGCTCTTGGCAGCTAGAGAGTGCCGCGTTGACCACTGCGCATGAAGAAATAAGCACCTGCAACGTTTGGTTTAGGTTTTAGGTGCATTTTTAATTTTATTGCTTAAATCGCATTTTCTCGACGAGCTGAGCACGTTTTCTGAAATGTGCTCCTCCCGTCACTCTGGTTGGGTGCGCACAGTAAAAAGTACTCCTGGCAGCTAGGGAGTGCCGCGTTAAGCACTGCGCACGAAGAAATAAGCACCTGCAACGTTTGGTTTAGGTTTTAGGTGCATTATTAATTTTATTGCTTAAATCGCATTTTCTCGACGAGCTGAGCACATTTTCTGAAATGTGCTCCTCCCGTCACTCTGGTTGGGTGCGCACAGTAAAAAGTGCTCCTGGCAGCTAGGGAGTGCCGCGTTGAGTACTGCGCACGAAGAAATAAGCACCTGCAACGTTTGGTTTAGGTTTTAGGTGCATTTTTAATTTTATTGCTTAAATCGCATTTTCTCGACGAGCTGAGCACGTTTTCTGAAATGTGCTCCTCCCGTCACTCTGGTTGGGTGCGCACAGTAAAAAGTGCTCTTGGCAGCTAGAGAGTGCCGCGTTGACCACTGCGCATGAAGAAATAAGCACCTGCAACGTTTGGTTTAGGTTTTAGGTGCATTTTTAATTTTATTGCTTAAATCGCATTTTCTCGACGAGCTGAGCACGTTTTCTGAAATGTGCTCCTCCCGTCACTCTGGTTGGGTGCGCACAGTAAAAAGTACTCCTGGCAGCTAGGGAGTGCCGCGTTAAGCACTGCGCACGAAGAAATAAGCACCTGCAACGTTTGGTTTAGGTTTTAGGTGCATTTTTAATTTTATTGCTTAAATCGCATTTTCTCGACGAGCTGAGCACGTTTTCTGAAATGGGCTCCTCCCGTCGCTCTGGTTGGGTGCGCACAGTAAAAAGAGCTCCTGGCAGCTAGGGAGTTCTGCGTTGACCACTGCGCACGAAGAAATAAGCACCTGCAACGTTTGGTTTAGGTTTTAGGTGCATTTTTTATTTCATTGCTTAAATCGCATTCTCTCGACGAGCTGAGCACGTTTTCTGAAATGTGCTCCTCCCGTCGCTCTGGTTGGAGGCACACAGTAAAAAGAGCTCCTGGCAGCTAGGGAGTGCCGCGTTGACCACTGCGCACGAAGAAATAAGCACCTGCAACGTTTGGTTTAGGTTTTAGGTGCATTTTTTATTTTATTGCTTAAATCGCATTCTCTCGACGAGCTGAGCACGTTTTCTGAAATGTGCTCCTCCCGTCGCTCTGGTTGGGTGCGCGTAGTAAAAAGTGCTCCTGGCAGCTAGAGAGTGCCGCGTTGACCACTGCGCATGAAGAAATACGCACCTGCAACGTTTGGTTTAGGTTTTAGGTGCATTTTTAATCTTATTGCTTAAATCGCATTTTCTCGACGAGCTGAGCACGTTTTCTGAAATGTGCTCCTTCCGTCGCTCTGGTTGGGTGCGCGTAGTAAAAAGTGCTCCTGGCAGCTAGAGAGTGCCGCGTTGACCACTGCGCATGAAGAAATAAGCACCTGCAACGTTTGGTTTAGGTTTTAGGTGCATTTTTAATCTTATTGCTTAAATCGCATTTTCTCGACGAGCTGAGCACGTTTTCTGAAATGTGCTGCTCCCGTCACTCTGGTTGGGTGCGCACAGTAAAAAGTGCTGTTGGCAGCTAGAGAGTGCCGCGTTGACCACTGCGCATGAAGAAATAAGCACCTGCAACGTTTGGTTTAGGTTTTAGGTGCATTTTTAATTTTATTGCTTAAATCGCATTTTCTCGACGAGCTGAGCACGTTTTCTGAAATGTGCTCCTCCCGTCACTCTGGTTGGGTGCGCACAGTAAAAAGTGCTCCTGGCAGCTAGGGAGTGCCGCGTTGAGCACTGCGCACGAAGAAATAAGCACCTGCAACGTTTGGTTTAGGTTTTAGGTGCATTTTTAATTTTATTGCTTAAATCGCTTTTTCTCGACGAGCTGAGCACGTTTTCTGAAATGTGCTCCTCCCGTCGCTCTGGTTGGGTGCGCACAGTAAAAAGAGCTCCTGGCAGCTAGGGAGTTCCGCGTTGACCACTGCGCACGAAGAAATAAGCACCTGCAACGTTTGGTTTAGGTTTTAGGTGCATTTTTAATTTTATTGCTTAAATCGCATTCTCTCGACGAGCTGAGCACGTTTTCTGAAATGTGCTCCTCCCGTCGCTCTGGTTGGTTGCGCACAGTAAAAATTGCTCTTGGCAGCTCGGGAGTTCCGCGTTGACCACTGCGCATGAAGAAATAACCACCTGCAACGTTTGGTTTAGGTTTTAGGTGCATTTTTAATCTTATTGCTTAAATCGCATTTTCTCGACGAGCTGAGCACGTTTTCTGAAATGTGCTCCTCCCGTCACTCTGGTTGGGTGCGCACAGTAAAAAGTGCTCTTGGCAGCTAGAGAGTGCCGCGTTGACCACTGCGCATGAAGAAACAAGCACCTGCAACGCTTGGTTTAGGTTTTAGGTGCATTTTTAATTGTATTGCTTAACTCGCATTTTCTCGACGAGCTGAGCACGTTTTCTGAAATGTGCTCCTCCCGTCACTCTGGTTGGGTGCGCACAGTAAAAAGTGCTCTTGGCAGCTAGGGAGTGCCGCGTTGACCACTGCGCATGAAGAAATAACCACCTGCAACGTTTGGTTTAGGTTTTAGGTGCATTTTTAATTTCATTGCTTAAATCGCATTTTCTCGACGAGCTGAGCACGTTTTCTGAAATGTGCTCATCCCGTCACTCTGGTTGGGTGCGCATAGTGAAAAGTGCTCTTGGCAGCTAGAGAGTGCCGCGTTGACCACTGCGCACAAAGAAATAAGCACCTGCAACGTTTGGTTTAGGTTTTAGGTGCATTTTTAATTTTATTGCTTAAATCGCATTTTCTCGACGAGCTGAGTACGTTTTCTGAAATGTGCTCCTCCCGTCGCTCTGGTTGGGTGCGCACAGTAAAAAGAGCTCCTGGCAGCTAGGGAGTTCCGCGTTGACCACTGCGCACGAAGAAATAAGCACCTGCAACGTTTGGTTTAGGTTTTAGGTGCATTTTTAATTTTATTGCTTAAATCGCATTCTCTCGACGAGCTGAGCACGTTTTCTGAAATGTGCTCCTCCCGTCGCTCTGGTTGGTTGCGCACAGTAAAAAGTGCTCTTGGCAGCTCGGGAGTGCCGCGTTGACCACTGCGCATGAAGAAATAACCACCTGCAACGTTTGGTTTAGGTTTTAGGTGCATTTTTAATTTTATTGCTTAAATTGCATTTTCTCGACGAGCTGAGCACGTTTTCTGAAATGTGCTCCTCCCGTCACTCTGGTTGGGTGCGCATAGTAAAAAGTGCTTTTGGCAGCTAAAGAGTGCCGCGTTGACCACTGCGCACAAAGAAATAAGCACCTGCAACGTTTGGTTTAGGTTTTAGGTGCATTTTTAATTTTATTGCTTAAATCGCATTTTCTCGACGAGCTGAGCACGTTTTCTGAAATGTGCTACTCCCGTCACTCTGGTTGGGTGCGCACAGTAAAAAGTGCTCTTGGCAGCTAGAGAGTGCCGCGTTGACCACTGCGCATGAAGAAATAAGCACCTGCAACGTTTGGTTTAGGTTTTAGGTGCATTTTTAATTTTATTGCTTAAATCGCATTTTCTCGACGAGCTGAGCACGTTTTCTGAAATGTGCTCCTCCCGTCACTCTGGTTGGGTGCGCACAGTAAAAAGTGCTCCTGGCAGCTAGGGAGTGCCGCGTTGAGCACTGCGCACGAAGAAATAAGCACCTGCAACGTTTGGTTTAGGTTTTAGGTGCATTTTTAATTTTATTGCTTAAATCGCATTTTCTCGACGAGCTGAGCACGTTTTCTGAAATGGGCTCCTTCCGTCGCTCTGGTTGGGTGCACACAGTAAAAAGAGCTCCTGGCAGCTAGGGAGTTCCGCGTTGACCACTGCGCACGAAGAAATAAGCACCTGCAACGTTTGGTTTAGGTTTTAGGTGCATTTTTTATTTTATTGCTTAAATCGCATTCTCTCGACGAGCTGAGCACGTTTTCTGAAATGTGCTACTCCCGTCGCTCTGGTTGGGTGCACACAGTAAAAAGAGCTCCTGGCAGCTAGGGAGTGCCGCGTTGACCACTGCGCACGAAGAAATAAGCACCTGCAACGTTTGGTTTAGGTTTTAGGTGCATTTTTTATTTTATTGCTTAAATCGCATTCTCTCGACGAGCTGAGCACGTTTTCTGAAATGTGCTCCTCCCGTCGCTCTGGTTTGGTGCGCGTAGTAAAAAGTGCTCCTGGCAGCTAGGGAGTGCCGCGTTGAGCACTGCGCACGAAGAAATAAGCACCTGCAACGTTTGGTTTAGGTTTTAGGTGCATTTTTAATTTTATTGCTTAAATCGCATTTTCTCGACGTGCTGAGCACGTTTTCTGAAATATGCTCCTCCCGTCACTCTGGTTGGGTGCGCACAGTAAAAAGTGCTCTTGGCAGCTAGAGAGTGCCGCGTTGACCACTGCGCATGAAGAAATAAGCACCTGCAACGTTTGGTTTAGGTTTTAGGTGCATTTTTAATTTTATTGCTTAAATCGCATTTTCTCGACGAGCTGAGCACGTTTTCTGAAATGTGCTCCTCCCGTCACTCTGGTTGGGTGCGCACAGTAAAAAGTGCTCCTGGCAGCTAGGGAGTGCCGCGTTGAGCACTGCGCACGAAGAAATAAGCACCCGCAACGTTTGGTTTAGGTTTTAGGTGCATTTTTAATTTTATTGCTTAAATTGCATTTTCTCGACGAGCTGAGCACGTTTTCTGAAATGGGCTCCTCCCGTCGCTCTGGTTGGGTGCACACAGTAAAAAGAGCTCCTGGCAGCTAGGGAATTCCGCGTTGACCACTGCGCACGAAGAAATAAGCACCTGCAACGTTTGGTTTAGGTTTTAGGTGCATTTTTTATTTTATTGCTTAAATTGCATTCTCTCGACGAGCTGAGCACGTTTTCTGAAATGTGCTCCTCCCGTCGCTCTGGTTGGGCGCGCGTAGTAAAAAGTGCTCCTGGCAGCTAGAGAGTGCCGCGTTGACCACTGCGCAAGAAGAAATAAGCACCTGCAACGTTTGGTTTAGGTTTTAGGTGCATTTTTAATGTTATTGCTTAAATCGCATTTTCTCGACGAGCTGAGCACGTTTTCTGAAATGTGCTCCTCCCGTCGCTCTGGTTGGGTGTGCACAGTAAAAAGAGCTCCTGGCAGCTACGGAGTGCCGCGTTGACCACTGCGCACGAAGAAATAAGCACCTGCAACGTTTGGTTTAGGTTTTAGGTGCATTTTTAATTTTATTGCTTAAGTCGCATTCTCTCGACGAGCTGAGCACGTTTTCTGAAATGTGCTCCTCCCGTCACTCTGGTTGGGTGCGCACAGTAAAAAGTGCTCCTGGCAGCTAGGGAGTGCCGCGTTGAGCACTACGCACGAAGAAATAAGCACCTGCAACGTTTGGTTTAGGTTTTAGGTGCATTTTAAATTTTAATGCTTAAATCGCATTTCCTCGACGAGCTGAGCACGTTTTCTGAAATGTGCTCCTCCCGTCGCTCTGGTTGTGCGCGCATAGTAAAAAGTGCTCCTGGCAGCTAGAGAGTGCCGCGTTGACCACTGCACATGAAGAAATAAGCACCTGCAACGTTTGGTTTAGGTTTTAGGTGCATTTTTAATTTTATTGCTTAAATCGCATTTTCTCGACGAGCTGAGCACGTTTTCTAATATGTGCTCCTCCCGTCGCTCTGGTTGTGCGCGCATAGTAAAAAGTGCTCTTGGCAGCTAGAGAGTGCCACGTTGACCACTGCACATGGAGAAATAAGCACCTGCAACGTTTGGTTTAGGTTTTAGGTGCATTTTTAATTTTATTGCTTAAATCGCCTTTTCTCGACAAGCTGAGCACGTTTTCTGAAATGTGCTCCTCCCGTCACTCTGGTTGGGTGCGCACAGTAAAAAGTGCTCTTGGCAGCTAGAGAGTGCCGTGTTGACCACTGCGCACGCAGAAATAAGCACCTGCAACGTTTGGTTTAGGTTTTAGGTGCATTTTTAATTTTATTGCTTAAATCGCATTTTCTCGACGAGCTGAGCACGTTTTCTGAAATGTGCTCCTCCCGTCACTCTGGTTGGGTGCGCACAGTAAAAAGTGCTCCTGGCAGCTAGGGAGTGCCGCGTTGAGCACTGCGCACGAAGAAATAAGCACCTGCAACGTTTGGTTTAGGTTTTAGGTGCATTTTTTATTTTATTGCTTAAATCGCATTCTCTCGACGAGCTGAGCACGTTTTCTGAAATGTGCTCCTCCCGTCGCTCTGGTTGGGTGCGCGTAGTAAAAAGTGCTCCTGGCAGCTAGAGAGTGCCGCGTTGACCACTGCGCATGAAGAAATAAGCACCTGCAACGTTTGGTTTAGGTTTTAGGTGCATTTTTAATTTTATTGCTTAAATCGCATTTTCTCGACGAGCTGAGCACGTTTTCTGAAATGTGCTCCTCCCGTCGCTCTGGTTGTGCACGCATAGTAAAAAGTGCTCCTGGCAGCTAGGGAGTGCCGCGTTGAGCACTGCGCACGAAGAAATAAGCACCTGCAACGTTTGGTTTAGGTTTTAGGTGCATTTTTAATTTTATTGCTTAAATCGCATTTTCTCGACGAGCTGAGCACGTTTTCTGAAATGTGCTCCTCCCGTCACTCTGGTTGGGTGCGCACAGTAAAAAGTGCTCCTGGCAGCTAGGGAGTGCCGCGTTGAGCACTGCGCATGAAGAAATAACCACCTGCAACGTTTGGTTTAGGTTTTAGGTGCATTTTTAATTTTATTGCTTAAATTGCATTCTCTCGACGAGCTGAGCACGTTTTCTGAAATGTGCTCCTCCCGTCGCTCTGGTTGGGTGCACACAGTAAAAAGAGCTCCTGGCAGCTAGGGAGTGCCGCGTTGACCACTGCGCACGAAGAAATAAGCACCTGCAACGATTGGTTTAGGTTTTAGGTGCATTTTTTATTTTATTGCTTAAATCGCATTCTCTCGACGAGCTGAGCACGTTTTCTGAAATGTGCTCCTCCCGTCGCTCTGGTTGGGTGCGCGTAGTAAAAAGTGCTCCTGGCAGCTAGAGAGTGCCGCGTTGACCACTGCGCATGAAGAAATAAGCACCTGCAACGTTTGGTTTAGGTTTTAGGTGCATTTTTAATTTTATTGCTTAAATCGCATTTTCTCGACGAGCTGAGCACGTTTTCTGAAATGTGCTCCTCCCGTCGCTCTGGTTGGGTGCGCACAGTAAAATGAGCTACTGGCAGCTAGGGAGTGCCGCGTTGACCACTGCGCACGAAGAAATAAGCACCTGCAACGTTTGGTTTAGGTTTTAGGTGCATTTTTAATTTTATTGCTTAAATCGCATTTTCTCGACGAGCTGAGCACGTTTTCTGAAATGTGCTCCTCCCGTCACTCTGGTTGGGTGCGCACAGTAAAAAGTGCTCTTGGCAGCTAGAGAGTGCCGCGTTGACCACTGCGCATGAAGAAATAAGCACCTGCAACGTTTGGTTTAGGTTTTAGGTGCATTTTTAATCTGATTGCTTAAATCGCATTTTCTTGACGAGCTGAGCACGTTTTCTGAAATGTGCTCCTCCCGTCACTCTGGTTGGTTGCGCACAGTAAAAAGTGCTCTTGGCAGCTAGAGAGTGCCGCGTTGACCACTGCGCATGAAGAAATAAGCACCTGCAACGCTTGGTTTAGGTTTTAGGTGCATTTTTAATTTTATTGCTTAAATGGCATTTTCTCGACGAGCTGAGCACGTTTTCTGAAATGTGCTCCTCCCGTCACTCTGGTTGGGTGCGCACAGTAAAAAGTGCTCCTGGCAGCTAGGGAGTGCCGCGTTGAGCACTACGCACGAAGAAATAAGCACCTGCAACGTTTGGTTTAGGTTTTAGGTGCATTTTTAATTTTATTGCTTAAATCGCATTTTCTCGACGAGCTGAGCACGTTTTCTGAAATGTGCTCCTCCCGTCGCTCTGGTTGGGTGCGCACAGTAAAAAGAGCTCCTGGCAGCTAGGGAGTTCCGCGTTGACCACTGCGCACGAAGAAATAAGCACCTGCAACGTTTGGTTTAGGTTTTAGGTGCATTTTTAATTTTATTGCTTAAATCGCATTCTCTCGACGAGCTGAGCATGTTTTCTGAAATGTGCTCCTCCCGTCGCTTTGGTTGGTTGCGCACAGTAAAAAGTGCTCTTGGCAGCTCGGGAGTGCCGCATTGACCACTGCGCATGAAGAAATAACCACCTGCAACGTTTGGTTTAGGTTTTAGGTGCATTTTTAATTTTATTGCTTAAATCGCATTTTCTCGACGAGCTGAGCACGTTTTCTGAAATGTGCTCCTACCGTCACTCTGGTTGGGTGCGCATAGTAAAAAGTGCTCTTGGCAGCTAAAGAGTGCCGCGTTGACCACTGCGCACAAAGAAATAAGCACCTGCAACGTTTGGTTTAGGTTTTAGGTGCATTTTAAATTTTATTGCTTAAATCGCATTTTCTCGACGAGCTGAGCACGTTTTCTGAAATGTGCTCCTCCCGTCGCTCTGGTTGTGCGCGCATAGTAAAAAGTGCTCCTGGCAGCTAGGGAGTGTCGCGTTGAGCACTGCGCACAAAGAAATAAGCACCTGCAACGTTTGGTTTAGGTTTTAGGTGCATTTTTAATTTTACTGCTTAAATCGCATTTTCTCGACGAGCTGAGCACGTTTTCTGAAATGTGCTCCTCCCGTCACTCTGGTTGGGTGCGCACAGTAAAAAGTGCTCCTGGCAGCTAGGGAGTGCCGCGTTGAGTACTGCGCACGAAGAAATAAGCACCTGCAACGTTTGGTTTAGGTTTTAGGTGCATTTATAATTTTATTGCTTAAATCGCATTTTCTCGACGAGCTGAGCACGTTTTCTGAAATGTGCTCCTCCCGTTACTCTGGTTGGGTGCGCACAGTAAAAAGTGCTCTTGGCAGCTAGAGAGTGCCGCGTTGACCACTGCGCATGAAGAAATAAACACCTGCAACGTTTGGTTTAGGTTTTAGGTGCATTTTTAATTTTATTGCTTAAATCGCATTTTCTCGACGAGCTGAGCACGTTTTCTGAAATGTGCTCCTCCCGTCACTCTGGTTGGGTGTGCACAGTAAAAAGTGCTCCTGGCAGCTAGGGAGTGCCGCGTTGAGCACTGCGCACGAAGAAATAAGCACCTGCAACGTTTGGTTTAGGTTTTAGGTGCATTTTTAATTTTATTGCTTAAATCGCATTCTCTCGACGAGCTGAGCACGTTTTCTGAAATGTGCTCCTCCCGTCGCTCTGGTTGGGTGCGCGTAGTAAAAAGTGCTCCTGGCAGCTAGAGAGTGCCGCGTTGACCACTGCGCATGAAGAAATAAGCACCTGCAACGTTTGGTTTAGGTTTTAGGTGCATTTTTAATTTTATTGCTTAAATCGCATTTTCTCGACGAGCTGAGCACGTTTTCTGAAATGTGCTCCTCCCGTCGCTCTGGTTTGGCGCGCATAGCAAAAAATGCTCCTGGCAGCTAGGGAGTGCCGCGTTGAGCACTGCGCACGAAGAAATAAGCACCTGCAACGTTTGGTTTAGGTTTTAGGTGCATTTTTAATTTTATTGCTTAAATCGCATTTTCTCGACGAGCTGAGCACGTTTTCTGAAATGTGCTCCTCCCGTCGCTCTGGTTGGGTGCGCACAGTAAAAAGAGCTCCTGGCAGCTACGGAGTTCCGCGTTGACCACTGCGCACGAAGAAATAAGCACCTGCAACGTTTGGTTTAGGTTTTAGGTGCATTTTTAATTTTATTGCTTGAATCGCATTCTCTCGACGAGCTGAGCACGTTTTCTGAAATGTGCTCCTCCCGTCGCTCTGGTTGGGTGCGCACAGTAAAAAGAGCTCCTGGCAGCTAGGGAGTTCCGCGTTGACCACTGCGCACGAAGAAATAAGCACCTGCAACGTTTGGTTTAGGTTTTAGGTGCATTTTTAATTTTATTGCTTAAATCGCATTCTCTCGACGAGCTGAGCACGTTTTCTGAAATGTGCTCCTCCCGTCGCTCTGGTTGGTTGCGCACAGTAAAAAGTGCTCTTGGCAGCTCGGGAGTGCCGCGTTGACCACTGCGCATGAAGAAATAACCACCTGCAACGTTTGGTTTAGGTTTTAGTTGCATTTTTAATTTTATTGCTTAAATCGCATTTTCTCGACGAGCTGAGCACGTTTTCTGAAATGTGCTCCTCCCGTCACTCTGGTTGGGTGCGCATAGTAAAAAGTGCTCTTGGCAGCTAAAGAGTGCCGCGTTGACCACTGCGCACAAAGAAATAAGCACCTGCAACGTTTGGTTTAGGTTTTAGGTGCATTTTAAATTTTATTGCTTAAATCGCATTTTCTCGACGAGCTGAGCACGTTTTCTGAAATGTGCTCCTCCCGTCGCTCTGGTGTTGCGCGCATAGTAAAAAGTGCTCCTGGCAGCTAGGGAGTGTCGCGTTGAGCACTGCGCACAAAGAAATAAGCACCTGCAACGTTTGGTTTAGGTTTTAGGTGCATTTTTAATTTTACTGCTTAAATCGCATTTTCTCGACGAGCTGAGCACGTTTTCTGAAATGTGCTCCTCCCGTCACTCTGGTTGGGTGCGCACAGTAAAAAGTGCTCCTGGCAGCTAGGGAGTGCCGCGTTGAGTGTTGCGCACGAAGAAATAAGCACCTGCAACGTTTGGTTTAGGTTTTAGGTGCATTTTTAATTTTATTGCTTAAATCGCATTTTCTCGACGAGCTGAGCAAGTTTTCTGAAATGTGCTCCTCCCGTCACTCTGGTTGGGTGCGCACAGTAAAAAGTGCTCCTGGCAGCTAGGGAGTGCCGCGTTGAGCACTGCGCACGAAGAAATAAGCACCTGCAACGTTTGGTTTAGGTTTTAGGTGCATTTTTTATTTTATTGCTTAAATCGCATTCTCTCGACGAGCTGAGCACGTTTTCTGAAATGTGCTCCTCCCGTCGCTCTGGTTGGGTGCACACAGTAAAAAGAGCTCCTGGCAGCTAGGGAGTGCCGCGTTGACCACTGCGCACGAAGAAATAAGCACCTGCAACGTTTGGTTTAGGTTTTAGGTGCATTTTTAATTTTATTGCTTGAATCGCATTTTCTCGACGAGCTGAGCACGTTTTCTGAAATGTGCTCCTCCCGTCGCTCTGGTTGGGTGCGCACAGTAAAAGGAGCTCCTGGCAGCTAGGGAGTGCCGCGTTGACCACTGCGCACGAAGAAATAAGCACCTGCAACGGTTGGTTTAGGTTTTAGGTGCATTTTTTATTTTATTGCTTAAATCGCATTCTCTCGACGAGCTGAGCACGTTTTCTGAAATGTGCTCCTCCCGTCGCTCTGGTTGGGTGCGCGTAGTAAAAAGTGCTCCTGGCAGCTCGGGAGTGCCGCGTTGACCACTGCGCATGAAGAAATAAGCACCTGCAACGTTTGGTTTAGGTTTTAGGTGCATTTTTAATCTTATTGCTTAAATCGCATTTTCTCGACGAGCTGAGCACGTTTTCTGAAATGTGCTCCTCCCGTCACTCTGGTTGGGTGCGCACAGTAAAAAGTGCTCTTGGCAGCTAGAGAGTGCCGCGTTGACCACTGCGCATGAAGAAATAAGCACCTGCAACGTTTGGTTTAGGTTTTAGGTGCATTTTTAATTTTATTGCTTAAATCGCATTTTCTCGACGAGCTGAGCACGTTTTCTGAAATGTGCTCCTCCCGTCACTCTGGTTGGGTGCACACAGTAAAAAGTGCTCCTGGCAGCTAGAGAGTGCCGCGTTGACCACTGCGCATGAAGAAATAAGCACCTGCAACGTTTGGTTTAGGTTTTAGGTGCATTTTTAATCTTATTGCTTAAATCGCATTTTCTCGACGAGCTGAGCACGTTTTCTGAAATGTGCTCCTCCCGTCGCTCTGGTTGGGTGCGCACAGTAAAAAGAGCTACTGGCAGCTAGGGAGTGCCGCGTTGACCACTGCGCACGAAGAAATAAGCACCTGCAACGTTTGGTTTAGGTTTTAGGTGCATTTTTTATTTTATTGCTTAAATCGCATTCTCTCGACGAGCTGAGCACGTTTTCTGAAATGTGCTCCTCCCGTCGCTCTGGTTGGGTGCGCGTAGTAAAAAGTGCTCCTGGCAGCTAGAGAGTGCCGCGTTGACCACTGCGCATGAAGAAATAAGCACCTGCAACGTTTGGTTTAGGTTTTAGGTGCATTTTTAATCTTATTGCTTAAATCGCATTTTCTCGACGAGCTGAGCACGTTTTCTGAAATGTGCTCCTCCCGTCACTCTGGTTGGGTGCGCACAGTAAAAAGTGCTCTTGGCAGCTAGAGAGTGCCGCGTTGACCACTGCGCATGAAGAAATAAGCACCTGCAACGTTTGGTTTAGGTTTTAGGTGCATTTTTAATTTTATTGCTTAAATCGCATTTTCTCGACGAGCTGAGCACGTTTTCTGAAATGTGCTCCTCCCGTCACTCTGGTTGGGTGCACACAGTAAAAAGTGCTCCTGGCAGCTAGAGAGTGCCGCGTTGACCACTGCGCATGAAGAAATAAGCACCTGCAACGTTTGGTTTAGGTTTTAGGTGCATTTTTAATCTTATTGCTTAAATCGCATTTTCTCGACGAGCTGAGCAAGTTTTCTGAAATGTGCTCCTCCCGTCACTCTGGTTGGGTGCGCACAGTAAAAAGTGCTCTTGGCAGCTAGATAGTGCCGCGTTGACCACTGCGCATGAAGAAATAAGCACCTGCAACGCTTGGTTTAGGTTTTAGGTGCATTTTTAATTTTATTGCTTTAATCGCATTTTCTCGACGAGCTGAGCACGTTTTCTGAAATGTGCTCCTCCCGTCACTCTGGTTGGGTGCGCACAGTAAAAAGTGCTCCTGGCAGCTAGGGAGTGCCGCGTTGAGCACTACGCACGAAGAAATAAGCACCTGCAACGTTTGGTTTAGGTTTTAGCTGCATTTTTAATTTTATTGCTTAAATCGCATTTTCTCGACGAGCTGAGCACGTTTTCTGAAATGTGCTCCTCCCGTCGTTCTGGTTGGGTGCGCACAGTAAAAAGAGCTCCTGGCAGCTAGGGAGTTCCGCGTTGACCACTGCGCACGAAGAAATAAGCACCTGCAACGTTTGGTTTAGGTTTTAGGTGCATTTTTAATTTTATTGCTTAAATCGCATTCTCTCGACGAGCTGAGCACGTTTTCTGAAATGTGCTCCTCCCGTCGCTCTGGTTGGGTGCGCACAGTAAAAAGTGCTCTTGGCAGCTCGGGAGTGCCGCGTTGACCACTGCGCATGAAGAAATAAGCACCTGCAACGTTTGGTTTAGGTTTTAGGTGCATTTTTAATTTTATTGCTTAAATCGCATTTTCTCGACGAGCTGAGCACGTTTTCTGAAATGTGCTCCTCCCGTCGCTCTGGTTGGGCGCGCATAGTAAAAAGTGCTCCTGGCAGCTAGAGAGTGCCGCGTTGACCACTGCGCAAGAAGAAATAAGCACCTGCAACGTTTGGTTTAGGTTTTAGGTGCATTTTTAATTTTATTGCTTAAATCGCATTTTCTCGACAAGCTGAGCACGTTTTCTGAAATGTGGTCCTCCCGTCGCTCTGGTTGGGTGTGCACAGTAAAAAGAGCTCCTGGCAGCTAGGGAGTGCCGCGTTGACAACTGCGCACGAAGAAATAAGCACCTGCAACGTTTGGTTTAGGTTTTAGGTGCATTTTTAATTTTATTGCTTAAATCGCATTCTCTCGACGAGCTGAGCACGTTTTCTGAAATGTGCTCCTCCCGTCACTCTGGTTGGGTGCGCACAGTAAAAAGTGCTCCTGGCAGCTAGGGAGTGCCGCGTTGAGCACTACGCACGAAGAAATAAGCACCTGCAACGTTTGGTTTAGGTTTTAGGTGCATTTTAAATTTTATTGCTTAAATCGCATTTCCTCGACGAGCTGAGCACGTTTTCTGAAATGCGCTCCTCCCGTCGCTCTGGTTGTGCGCGCATAGTAAAAAGTGCTCCTGGCAGCTAGAGAGTGCCGCGTTGACCACTGCACATGAAGAAATAAGCACCTGCAACGTTTGGTTTAGGTTTTAGGTGCATTTTTAATTTTATTGCTTAAATCGCATTTTCTCGACGAGCTGAGCACGTTTTCTGAAATGTGCTCCTCCCGTCACTCTGGTTGGGTGCGCACAGTAAAAAGTGCTCCTGGCAGCTAGGGAGTGCCGCGTTGAGCACTGCGCACGAAGAAATAAGCACCTGCAACGTTTGGTTTAGGTTTTAGGTGCATTTTTAATTTTATTGCTTAAATCGCATTTTCTCGACGAGCTGAGCACGTTTTCTGAAATGTGCTCCTCCCGTCACTCTGGTTGGGTGCGCACAGTAAAAAGTGCTCTTGGCAGCTAGAGAGTGCCGCGTTGACCACTGCGCATGAAGAAATAAGCACCTGCAACGTTTGGTTTAGGTTTTAGGTGCATTTTTAATCTTATTGCTTAAATCGCATTTTCTCGACGAGCTGAACACGTTTTCTGAAATGTGCTCCTCCCGTCACTCTGGTTGGGTGCGCACAGTAAAAAGTGCTCCTGGCAGCTAGGGAGTGCCGCGTTGAGCACTGCGCACGAAGAAATAAGCACCTGCAACGTTTGGTTTAGGTTTTAGGTGCATTTTAAATTTTATTGCTTAAATCGCATTTCCTCGACGAGCTGAGCACGTTTTCTGAAATGCGCTCCTCCCGTCGCTCTGGTTGTGCGCGCATAGTAAAAAGTGCTCCTGGCAGCTAGAGAGTGCCGCGTTGACCACTGCACATGAAGAAATAAGCACCTGCAACGTTTGGTTTAGGTTTTAGGTGCATTTTTAATTTTATTGCTTAAATCGCATTTTCTCGACGAGCTGAGCACGTTTTCTGAAATGTGCTCCTCCCGTCACTCTGGTTGGGTGCGCACAGTAAAAAGTGCTCCTGGCAGCTAGGGAGTGCCGCGTTGAGCACTGCGCACGAAGAAATAAGCACCTGCAACGTTTGGTTTAGGTTTTAGGTGCATTTTTAATTTTATTGCTTAAATCGCATTTTCTCGACGAGCTGAGCACGTTTTCTGAAATGTGCTCCTCCCGTCACTCTGGTTGGGTGCGCACAGTAAAAAGTGCTCCTGGCAGCTAGAGAGTGCCACGTTGACCACTGCGCATGAAGAAATAAGCACCTGCAACGTTTGGTTTAGGTTTTAGGTGCATTTTTAATCTTATTGCTTAAATCGCATTTTCTCGACGAGCTGAACACGTTTTCTGAAATGTGCTCCTCCCGTCACTCTGGTTGGGTGCGCACAGTAAAAAATGCTCCTGGCAGCTAGGGAGTGCCGCGTTGAGCACTGCGCACGAAGAAATAAGCACCTGCAACGTTTGGTTTAGGTTTTAGGTGCATTTTTAATTTTATTGCTTAAATCGCATTTTCTCGACGAGCTGAGCACGTTTTCTGAAATGTGCTCCTCCCGTCGCTCTGGTTGGGTGCGCACAGTAAAAAGAGCTCCTGGCAGCTAGGGAGTTCCGCGTTGACCACTGCGCACGAAGAAATAAGCACCTGCAACGTTTGGTTTAGGTTTTAGGTGCATTTTTAATTTTATTGCTTAAATCGCATTCTCTCGACGAGCTGAGCACGTTTTCTGAAATGTGCTCCTCCCGTCGCTCTGGTTGGGTGAGCACAGTAAAAAGAGCTCCTGGCAGCTAGGGAGTTCCGCGTTGACCACTGCGCACGAAGAAATAAGCACCTGCAACGTTTGGTTTAGGTTTTAGGTGCATTTTTAATTTTATTGCTTAAATCGCATTCTCTCGACGAGCTGAGCACGTTTTCTGAAATGTGCTCCTCCCGTCGCTCTGGTTGGGTGCGCACAGTAAAAAGTGCTCCTGGCAGCTAGGGAGTGCCGCGTTGAGCACTACGCACGAAGAAATAAGCACCTGCAACGTTTGGTTTAGGTTTTAGGTGCATTTTTAATTTTATTGCTTAAATCGCATTTTCTCGACGAGCTGAGCACGTTTTCTGAAATGTGCTCCTCCCGTCGCTCTGGTTGGGCGCGCATAGTAAAAAGTGCTCCTGGCAGCTAGAGAGTGCCGCGTTGACCACTGCGCAAGAAGAAATAAGCACCTGCAACGTTTGGTTTAGGTTTTAGGTGCATTTTTAATTTTATTGCTTAAATCGCATTTTCTCGACAAGCTGAGCACGTTTTCTGAAATGTGCTCCTCCCGTCGCTCTGGTTGGGTGTGCACAGTAAAAAGAGCTCCTGGCAGCTAGGGAGTGCCGCGTTGACCACTGCGCACGAAAAAATAAGCACCTGCAACGTTTGGTTTAGGTTTTAGGTGCATTTTTAATTTTATTGCTTAAATCGCATTTTCTCGACGAGCTGAGCACGTTTTCTGAAATGTGCTCCTCCCGTCACTCTGGTTGGGTGCGCACAGTAAAAAGTGCTCCTGGCAGCTAGGGAGTGCCGCGTTGAGCACTACGCACGAAGAAATAAGCACCTGCAACGTTTGGTTTAGGTTTTAGGTGCATTTTAAATTTTATTGCCTAAATCGCATTTCCTCGACGAGCTGAGCACGTTTTCTGAAATGTGCTCCTCCCGTCGCTCTGGTTGTGCGCGCATAGTAAAAAGTGCTCCTGGCAGCTAGAGAGTGCCGCGTTGACCACTGCGCACGAAGAAATAAGCACCTGCAACGTTTGGTTTAGGTTTTAGGTGCATTTTTAATTTTATTGCTTAAATCGCATTCTCTCGACGAGCTGAGCACGTTTTCTGAAATGTGCTCCTCCCGTCACTCTGGTTGGGTGCGCACAGTAAAAAGTGCTCCTGGCAGCTAGGGAGTGCCGCGTTGAGCACTACGCACGAAGAAATAAGCACCTGCAACGTTTGGTTTAGGTTTTAGGTGCATTTTTAATTTTATTGCTTAAATCGCATTTTCTCGACGAGCTGAGCACGTTTTCTGAAATGTGCTCCTCCCGTCGCTCTGGTTGGGTGCGCACAGTAAAAAGAGCTCCTGGCAGCTAGGGAGTTCCGCGTTGACCACTGCGCACGAAGAAATAAGCACCTGCAACGTTTGGTTTAGGTTTTAGGTGCATTTTTAATTTTATTGCTTAAATCGCATTCTCTCGACGAGCTGAGCACGTTTTCTGAAATGTGCTCCTCCCGTCGCTCTGGTTGGGTGCGCACAGTAAAAAGAGCTCCTGGCAGCTAGGGAGTTCCGCGTTGACCACTGCGCACGAAGAAATAAGCACCTGCAACGTTTGGTTTAGGTTTTAGGTGCATTTTTAATTTTATTGCTTAAATCGCATTTTCTCGACGAGCTGAGCACGTTTTCTGAAATGTGCTCCTCCCGTCACTCTGGTTGGGTGCGTACAGTAAAAAGTGCTCCTGGCAGCTAGGGAGTGCCGCGTTGAGCACTACGCACGAAGAAATAACCACCTGCAACGTTTGGTTTAGGTTTTAGGTGCATTTTTAATTTTATTGCTTAAATCGCATTTTCTCGACGAGCTGAGCACGTTTTCTGAAATGTGCTCCTCCCGTCACTCTGGTTGGGTGCGCATAGTAAAAAGTGCTCTTGGCAGCTAAAGAGTGCCGCGTTGACCACTGCGCACAAAGAAATAAGCACCTGCAACGTTTGGTTTAGGTTTTAGGTGCATTTTAAATTTTATTGCTTAAATCGCATTTTCTTGACGAGCTGAGCACGTTTTCTGAAATGTGCTCCTCCCGTCGCTCTGGTTGTGCGCGCATAGTAAAAAGTGCTCCTGGCAGCTAGGGAGTGTCGCGTTGAGCACTGCGCACAAAGAAATAAGCACCTGCAACGTTTGGTTTAGGTTTTAGGTGCATTTTTAATTTTATTGCTTAAATTGCATTCTCTCGACGAGCTGAGCACGTTTTCTGAAATGTGCTCCTCCCGTCACTCTGGTTGGGTGCGCACAGTAAAAAGTGCTCCTGGCAGCTAGGGAGTGCCGCGTTGAGCACTGCGCACGAAGAAATAAGCACCTGCAACGTTTGGTTTAGGTTTTAGGTGCATTTTTTATTTTATTGCTTAAATCGCATTCTCTCGACGAGCTGAGCACGTTTTCTGAAATGTGCTCCTCCCGTCGCTCTGGTTGGGTGCACACAGTAAAAAGAGCTCCTGGCAGCTAGGGAGTTCCACGTTGACCACTGCGCACGAAGAAATAAGCACCTGCAACGTTTGGTTTAGGTTTTAGGTGCATTTTTAATTTTATTGCTTAAATCGCATTCTCTCGACGAGCTGAGCACGTTTTCTGAAATGTGCTCCTCCCGTCGCTCTGGTTGGGTGCGCACAGTAAAAAGAGCTCCTGGCAGCTAGGGAGTTCCGCGTTGACCACTGCGCACGAAGAAATAAGCACCTGCAACGTTTGGTTTAGGTTTTAGGTGGATTTTTAATCTTATTGCTTAAATCGCATTTTCTCGACGAGCTGAGCACGTTTTCTGAAATGTGCGCCTCCCGTCACTCTGGTTGGGTGCGCACAGTAAAAAGAGCTACTGGCAGCTAGGGAGTGCCGCGTTGACCACTGCGCACGAAGAAATAAGCACCTGCAACGTTTGGTTTAGGTTTGAGGTGCATTTTTTATTTTATTGCTTAAATCGCATTTTCTCGACGAGCTGAGCACGTTTTCTGAAATGTGCTCCTCCCGTCACTCTGGTTGGGTGCGCACAGTAAAAAGTGCTCTTGGCAGCTAGAGAGTGCCGCGTTGACCACTGCGCATGAAGAAATAAGCACCTGCAACGTTTGGTTTAGGTTTTAGGTGCATTTTTAATCTTATTGCTTAAATCGCATTTTCTCGACGAGCTGAGCACGTTTTCTGAAATGTGCTCCTCCCGTCACTCTGGTTGGGTGCGCACAGTAAAAAGTGGTCTTGGCAGCTAGAGAGTGCCGCGTTGACCACTGCGCATGAAGAAATAAGCACCTGCAACGCTTGGTTTAGGTTTTAGGTGCATTTTTAATTTTATTGCTTAAATCGCATTTTCTCGACGAGCTGAGCACGTTTTCTGAAATGTGCTCCTCCCGTCACTCTGGTTGGGTGCGCACAGTAAAAAGTGCTCCTGGCAGCTAGGGAGTGCCGCGTTGAGCACTACGCACGAAGAAATAAGCACCTGCAACGTTTGGTTTAGGTTTTAGCTGCATTTTTAATTTTATTGCTTAAATCGCATTTTCTCGACGAGCTGAGCACGTTTTCTGAAATGTGCTCCTCCCGTCGCTCTGGTTGGGTGCGCACAGTAAAAAGAGCTCCTGGCAGCTAGGGAGTTCCGCGTTGACCACTGCGCACGAAGAAATAAGCACCTGCAACGTTTGGTTTAGGTTTTAGGTGCATTTTTAATTTTATTGCTTAAATCGCATTCTCTCGACGAGCTGAGCACGTTTTCTGAAATGTGCTCCTCCCGTCGCTCTGGTTGGGTGCGCACGGTAAAAAGTGCTCTTGGCAGCTCGGGAGTGCCGCGTTGACCACTGCGCATGAAGAAATAAGCACCTGCAACGTTTGGTTTAGGTTTTAGGTGCATTTTTAATTTTATTGCTTAAATCGCATTTTCTCGACGAGCTGAGCACGTTTTCTGAAATGTGCTCCTCCCGTCGCTCTGGTTGGGCGCGCATAGAAAAAGTGCTCCTGGCAGCTAGAGAGTGCCGCGTTGACCACTGCGCAAGAAGAAATAAGCACCTGCAACGTTTGGTTTAGGTTTTAGGTGCATTTTTAATTTTATTGCTTAAATCGCATTTTCTCGACAAGCTGAGCACGTTTTCTGAAATGTGCTCCTCCCGTCGCTCTGGTTGGGTGTGCACAGTAAAAAGAGCTCCTGGCAGCTAGGGAGTGCCGCGTTGACCACTGCGCACGAAAAAATAAGCACCTGCAACGTTTGGTTTAGGTTTTAGGTGCATTTTTAATTTTATTGCTTAAATCGCATTCTCTCGACGAGCTGAGCACGTTTTCTGAAATGTGCTCCTCCCGTCACTCTGGTTGGGTGCGCACAGTAAAAAGTGCTCCTGGCAGCTAGGGAGTGCCGCGTTGAGCACTACGCACGAAGAAATAAGCACCTGCAACGTTTGGTTTAGGTTTTAGGTGCATTTTAAATTTTATTGCCTAAATCGCATTTCCTCGACGAGCTGAGCACGTTTTCTGAAATGTGCTCCTCCCGTCGCTCTGGTTGTGCGCGCATAGTAAAAAGTGCTCCTGGCAGCTAGAGAGTGCCGCGTTGACCACTGCGCACGAAGAAATAAGCACCTGCAACGTTTGGTTTAGGTTTTAGGTGCATTTTTAATTTTATTGCTTAAATCGCATTCTCTCGACGAGCTGAGCACGTTTTCTGAAATGTGCTCCTCCCGTCACTCTGGTTGGGTGCGCACAGTAAAAAGTGCTCCTGGCAGCTAGGGAGTGCCGCGTTGAGCACTACGCACGAAGAAATAAGCACCTGCAACATTTGGTTTAGGTTTTAGGTGCATTTTAAATTTTATTGCCTAAATCGCATTTCCTCGACGAGCTGAGCACGTTTTCTGAATTGTGCTCCTCCCGTCGCTCTGGTTGTGCGCGCATAGTAAAAAGTGCTCCTGGCAGCTACAGAGTGCCGCGTTGACCACTGCACATGAAGAAATAAGCACCTGCAACGTTTGGTTTAGGTTTTAGGTGCATTTTAAATTTTATTGCCTAAATCGCATTTCCTCGACGAGCTGAGCACGTTTTCTGAAATGTGCTCCTCCCGTCGCTCTGGTTGTGCGCGCATAGTAAAAAGTGCTCCTGGCAGCTAGAGAGTGCCGCGTTGACCACTGCGCACGAAGAAATAAGCACCTGCAACGTTTGGTTTAGGTTTTAGGTGCATTTTTAATTTTATTGCTTAAATCGCATTCTCTCGACGAGCTGAGCACGTTTTCTGAAATGTGCTCCTCCCGTCACTCTGGTTGGGTGCGCACAGTAAAAAGTGCTCCTGGCAGCTAGGGAGTGCCGCGTTGAGCACTACGCACGAAGAAATAAGCACCTGCAACGTTTGGTTTAGGTTTTAGGTGCATTTTAAATTTTATTGCCTAAATCGCATTTCCTCGACGAGCTGAGCACGTTTTCTGAATTGTGCTCCTCCCGTCGCTCTGGTTGTGCGCGCATAGTAAAAAGTGCTCCTGGCAGCTACAGAGTGCCGCGTTGACCACTGCACATGAAGAAATAAGCACCTGCAACGTTTGGTTTAGGTTTTAGGTGCATTTTTAATTTTATTGCTTAAATCGCATTTTCTCGACGAGCTGAGCACGTTTTCTGAAATGTGCTCCTCCCGTCACTCTGGTTGGGTGCGCATAGTAAAAAGTGCTCTTGGCAGCTAAAGAGTGCCGCGTTGACCACTGCGCACAAAGAAATAAGCACCTGCAACGTTTGGTTTAGGTTTTAGGTGCATTTTAAATTGTATTGCTTAAATCGCATTTTCTTGACGAGCTGAGCACGTTTTCTGAAATGTGCTCCTCCCGTCGCTCTGGTTGTGCGCGCATAGTAAAAAGTGCTCCTGGCAGCTAGGGAGTGTCGCGTTGAGCACTGCGCACAAAGAAATAAGCACCTGCAACGTTTGGTTTAGGTTTTAGGTGCATTTTTAATTTTATTGCTTAAATCGCATTTTCTCGACGAGCTGAGCACGTTTTCTGAAATGTGCTCCTCCCGTCACTCTGGTTGGGTGCGCACAGTAAAAAGTGCTCCTGGCAGCTAGGGAGTGCCGCGTTGAGTGTTGCGCACGAAGAAATAAGCACCTGCAACGTTTGGTTTAGGTTTTAGGTGCATTTTTAATTTTATTGCTTAAATCGCATTTTCTCGACGAGCTGAGCACGTTTTCTGAAATGTGCTCCTCCCGTCACTCTGGTTGGGTGCGCACAGTAAAAAGTGCTCCTGGCAGCTAGGGAGTGCCGCGTTGAGCACTGCGCACGAAGAAATAAGCACCTGCAACGTTTGTTTTAGGTTTTAGGTGCATTTTTTATTTTATTGCTTAAATCGCATTCTCTCGACGAGCTGAGCACGTTTTCTGAAATGTGCTCCTCCCGTCGCTCTGGTTGGGTGCACACAGTAAAAAGAGCTCCTGGCAGCTAGGGAGTGCCGCGTTGACCACTGCGCACGAAGAAATAAGCACCTGCAACGTTTGGTTTAGGTTTTAGGTGCATTTTTTATTTTATTGCTTAAATCGCATTCTCTCGACGAGCTGAGCACGTTTTCTGAAATGTGCTCCTCCCGTCGCTCTGGTTGGGCGCGCGTAGTAAAAAGTGCTCCTGGCAGCTAGAGAGTGCCGCGTTGACCACTGCGCAAGAAGAAATAAGCACCTGCAACGTTTGGTTTAGGTTTTAGGTGCATTTTTAATTTTATTGCTTAAATCGCATTTTCTCGACAAGCTGAGCACGTTTTCTGAAATGTGGTCCTCCCGTCGCTCTGGTTTGGTGTGCACAGTAAAAAGAGCTCCTGGCAGCTAGGGAGTGCCGCGTTGACCACTGCGCACGAAGAAATAAGCACCTGCAACGTTTGGTTTAGGTTTTAGGTGCATTTTTAATTTTATTGCTTAAATCACATTCTCTCGACGAGCTGAGCACGTTTTCTGAAATGTGCTCCTCCCGTCACTCTGGTTGGGTGCGCACAGTAAAAAGTGCTCCTGGCAGCTAGGGAGTGCCGCGTTGAGCACTACGCACGAAGAAATAAGCACCTGCAACGTTTGGTTTAGGTTTTAGGTGCATTTTAAATTTTATTGCTTAAATCGCATTTCCTCGACGAGCTGAGCACGTTTTCTGAAATGCGCTCCTCCCGTCGCTCTGGTTGGGTGCGCGTAGTAAAAAGTGCTCCTGGCAGCTAGAGAGTGCCGCGTTGACCACTGCGCATGAAGAAATAAGCACCTGCAACGTTTGGTTTAGGTTTTAGGTGCATTTTTAATTTTATTGCTTAAATCGCATTTTCTCGACGAGCTGAGCACGTTTTCTGAAATGTGCTCCTCCCGTCAATCTGGTTGGGTGCGCACAGTAAAAAGAGCTCCTGGTAGCTAGGGAGTGCCGCGTTGACCACTGCGCACGAAGAAATAAGCACCTGCAACGTTTGGTTTAGGTTTTAGGTGCATTTTTTATTTTATTGCTTAAATCGCATTCTCTCGACGAGCTGAGCACGTTTTCTGAAATGTGCTCCTCCCGTCGCTCTGGTTGGGTGCGCGTAGTAAAAAAGGCTCCTGGCAGCTAGAGAGTGCCGCGTTGACCACTGCGCATGAAGAAATAAGCACCTGCAACGTTTGGTTTAGGTTTTAGGTGGATTTTTAATCTTATTGCTTAAATCGCATTTTCTCGACGAGCTGAGCACGTTTTCTGAAATGTGCGCCTCCCGTCACTCTGGTTGGGTGCGCACAGTAAAAAGAGCTACTGGCAGCTAGGTAGTGCCGCGTTGACCACTGCGCACGAAGAAATAAGCACCTGCAACGTTTGGTTTAGGTTTGAGGTGCATTTTTTATTTTATTGCTTAAATCGCATTTTCTCGACGAGCTGAGCACGTTTTCTGAAATGTGCTCCTCCCGTCACTCTGGTTGGGTGCGCACAGTAAAAAGAGCTCCTGGCAGCTAGGGAGTTCCGCGTTGACCACTGCGCACGAAGAAATAAGCACCTGCAACGTTTGGTTTAGGTTTTAGGTGCATTTTTAATTTTATTGCTTAAATCGCATTCTCTCGACGAGCTGAGCACGTTTTCTGAAATGTGCTCCTCCCGTCGCTCTGGTTGGGTGCGCACAGTAAAAAGTGCTCTTGGCAGCTCGGGAGTGCCGCGTTGACCACTGCGCATGAAGAAATAAGCACCTGCAACGTTTGGTTTAGGTTTTAGGTGCATTTTTAATTTTATTGCTTAAATCGCATTTTCTCGACGAGCTGAGCACGTTTTCTGAAATGTGCTCCTCCCGTCGCTCTGGTTGGGTGCGCACAGTAAAAAGAGCTCCTGGCAGCTAGGGAGTTCCGCGTTGACCACTGCGCACGAAGAAATAAGCACCTGCGACGTTTGGTTTAGGTTTTAGGTGCATTTTTAATTTTATTGCTTAAATCGCATTCTCTCGACGAGCTGAGCACGTTTTCTGAAATGTGCTCCTCCCGTCGCTCTGGTTGGGTGCGCACAGTAAAAAGTGCTCTTGGCAGCTCGGGAGTGCCGCGTTGACCACTGCGCATGAAGAAATAAGCACCTGCAACGTTTGGTTTAGGTTTTAGGTGCATTTTTAATTTTATTGCTTAAATCGCATTTTCTCGACGAGCTGAGCACGTTTTCTGAAATGTGCTCCTCCCGTCGCTCTGGTTGGGCGCGCATAGTAAAAAGTGCTCCTGGCAGCTAGAGAGTGCCGCGTTGACCACTGCGCAAGAAGAAATAAGCACCTGCAACGTTTGGTTTAGGTTTTAGGTGCATTTTTAATTTTATTGCTTAAATCGCATTTTCTCGACAAGCTGAGCACGTTTTCTGAAATGTGGTCCTCCCGTCGCTCTGGTTGGGTGTGCACAGTAAAAATAGCTCCTGGCAGCTAGGGAGTGCCGCGTTGACCACTGCGCACGAAGAAATAAGCACCTGCAACGTTTGGTTTAGGTTTTAGGTGGATTTTTAATCTTATTGCTTAAATCGCATTTTCTCGACGAGCTGAGCACGTTTTCTGAAATGTGCGCCTCCCGTCACTCTGGTTGGGTGCGCACAGTAATAAGAGCTACTGGCAGCTAGGGAGTGCCGCGTTGACCACTGCGCACGAAGAAATAAGCACCTGCAACGTTTGGTTTAGGTTTGAGGTGCATTTTTTATTTTATTGCTTAAATCGCATTTTCTCGACGAGCTGAGCACGTTTTCTGAAATGTGCTCCTCCCGTCACTCTGGTTGGGTGCGCACAGTAAAAAGTGCTCTTGGCAGCTAGAGAGTGCCGCGTTGACCACTGCGCTTGAAGAAATAAGCACCTGCAACGTTTGGTTTAGGTTTTAGGTGCATTTTTAATCTTATTGCTTAAATCGCATTTTCTCGACGAGCTGAGCACGTTTTCTGAAATGTGCTCCTCCCGTCACTCTGGTTGGGTGCGCACAGTAAAAAGTGCTCTTGGCAGCTAGAGAGTGCCGCGTTGACCACTGCGCATGAAGAAATAAGCACCTGCAACGTTTGGTTTAGGTTTTAGGTGCATTTTTAATTTTATTGCTTAAATCGCATTTTCTCGACAAGCTGAGCACGTTTTCTGAAATGTGGTCCTCCCGTCGCTCTGGTTGGGTGTGCACAGTAAAAAGAGCTCCTGGCAGCTAGGGAGTGCCGCGTTGACCACTGCGCACGAAGAAATAAGCACCTGCAACGTTTGGTTTAGGTTTTAGGTGCATTTTTAATTTTATTCCTTAAATCGCATTCTCTCGACGAGCTGAGCACGTTTTCTGAAATGTGCTCCTCCCGTCACTCTGGTTGGGTGCGCACAGTAAAAAGTGCTCCTGGCAGCTAGGGAGTGCCGCGTTGAGCACTACGCACGAAGAAATAAGCACCTGCAACGTTTGGTTTAGGTTTTAGGTGCATTTTAAATTTTATTGCTTAAATCGCATTTCCTCGACGAGCTGAGCACGTTTTCTGAAATGTGCTCCTCCCGTCACTCTGGTTGGGTGCGCACAGTAAAAAGTGCTCTTGGCAGCTAGAGAGTGCCGCGTTGACCACTGCGCATGAAGAAATAAGCACCTGCAACGCTTGGTTTAGGTTTTAGGTGCATTTTTAATTTTATTGCTTAAATCGCATTTTCTCGACGAGCTGAGCACGTTTTCTGAAATGTGCTCCTCCCGTCACTCTGGTTGGGTGCGCACAGTAAAAAATGCTCCTGGCAGCTAGGGAGTGCCGCGTTGAGCACTGCGCACGAAGAAATAAGCACCTGCAACGTTTGGTTTAGGTTTTAGGTGCATTTTTAATTATATTGCTTAAATCGCATTTTCTCGACGAGCTGAGCACGTTTTCTGAAATGTGCTCCTCCCGTCACTCTGGTTGGGTGCGCACAGTAAAAAGTGCTCCTGGCAGCTAGGGAGTGCCGCGTTGAGCACTGCGCACGAAGAAATAAGCACCTGCAACGTTTGGTTTAGGTTTTAGGTGCATTTTTTATTTTATTGCTTAAATCGCATTCTCTCGACGAGCTGAGCACGTTTTCTGAAATGTGCTCCTCCCGTCGCTCTGGTTGGGTGCACACAGTAAAAAGAGCTCCTGGCAGCTAGGGAGTTCCGCGTTGACCACTGCGCACGAAGAAATAAGCACCTGCAACGTTTGGTTTAGGTTTTAGGTGCATTTTTAATTTTAGTGCTTAAATCGCATTCTCTCGACGAGCTGAGCACGTTTTCTGAAATGTGCTCCTCCAGTCGCTCTGGTTGGGTGCGCACAGTAGAAAGAGCTCCTGGCAGCTAGGGAGTTCCGCGTTGACCACTGCGCACGAAGAAATAAGCACCTGCAACGTTTGGTTTAGGTTTTAGGTGCATTTTTAATTTTTTTGCTTAAATCGCATTCTCTCGACGAGCTGAGCACGTTTTCTGAAATGTGCTCCTCCCGTCGCTCTGGTTGGTTGCGCACAGTAAAAAGTGCTCTTGGCAGCTCGGGAGTGCCGCGTTGACCACTGCGCATGAAGAAATAACCACCTGCAACGTTTGGTTTAGGTTTTAGGTGCATTTTTAATTTTATTGCTTAAATCGCATTTTCTCGACGAGCTGAGCACGTTTTCTGAAATGTGCTCCTCCCGTCACTCTGGTTGGGTGCGCATAGTAAAAAGTGCTCTTGGCAGCTAAAGAGTGCCGCGTTGACCACTGCGCAAGAAGAAATAAGCACCTGCAACGTTTGGTTTAGGTTTTAGGTGCATTTTTAATTTTATTGCTTAAATCGCATTTTCTCGACAAGCTGAGCACGTTTTCTGAAATGTGGTCCTCCCGTCGCTCTGGTTGGGTGTGCACAGTAAAAAGAGCTCCTGGCAGCTAGGGAGTGCCGCGTTGACCACTGCGCACGAAGAAATAAGCACCTGCAACGTTTGGTTTAGGTTTTAGGTGCATTTTTAATTTTATTGCTTAAATCGCATTCTCTCGACGAGCTGAGCACGTTTTCTGAAATGTGCTCCTCCCGTCACTCTGGTTGGGTGCGCACAGTAAAAAGTGCTCCTGGCAGCTAGGGAGTGCCGCGTTGAGCACTACGCACGAAGAAATAAGCACCTGCAACGTTTGGTTTAGGTTTTAGCTGCATTTTTAATTTTATTGCTTAAATCGCATTTTCTCGATGAGCTGAGCACGTTTTCTGAAATGTGCTCCTCCCGTCGCTCTGGTTGGGTGCGCACAGTAAAAAGAGCTCCTGGCAGCTAGGGAGTTCCGCGTTGACCACTGCGCACGAAGAAATAAGCACCTGCAACGTTTGGTTTAGGTTTTAGGTGCATTTTTAATTTTATTGCTTAAATCGCATTCTCTCGACGAGCTAAGCACGTTTTCTGAAATGTGCTCCTCCCGTCGCTCTGGTTGGGTGCGCACAGTAAAAAGTGCTCTTGGCAGCTCGGGAGTGCCGCGTTGACCACTGCGCATGAAGAAATAAGCACCTGCAACGTTTGGTTTAGGTTTTAGGTGCATTTTTAATTTTATTGCTTAAATCGCATTTTCTCGACAAGCTGAGCACGTTTTCTGAAATGTGCTCCTCCCGTCGCTCTGGTTGGGTGTGCACAGTAAAAAGAGCTCCTGGCAGCTAGGGAGTGCCGCGTTGACCACTGCGCACGAAGAAATAAGCACCTGCAACGTTTGGTTTAGGTTTTAGGTGCATTTTTAATTTTATTGCTTAAATCGCATTCTCTCGACGAGCTGAGAACGTTTTCTGAAATGTGCTCCTCCCGTCACTCTGGTTGGGTGCGCACAGTAAAAAGTGCTCCTGGCACCTAGGGAGTGCCGCGTTGAGTACTGCGCACGAAGAAATAAGCACCTGCAACGTTTGGTTTAGGTTTTAGGTGCATTTTTAATTTTATTGCTTAAATCGCATTTTCTCGACGAGCTGAGCACGTTTTCTGAAATGTGCTCCTCCCGTCACTCTGGTTGGGTGCGCACAGTAAAAAGTGCTCCTGGCAGCTAGGGAGTGCCGCGTTGAGCACTGCGCACGAAGAAATAAGCACCTGCAACGTTTGGTTTAGGTTTTAGGTGCATTTTTAATTTTATTGCTTGAATCGCATTTTCTCGACGAGCTGAGCACGTTTTCTGAAATGGGCTCCTCCCGTCGCTCTGGTTGGGTGCACACAGTAAAAAGAGCTCCTGGCAGCTAGGGAGTTCCGCGTTGACCACTGCGCACGAAGAAATAAGCACCTGCAACGTTTGGTTTAGGTTTTAGGTGCATTTTTTATTTTATTGCTTAAATCGCATTCTCTCGACGAGCTGAGCACGTTTTCTGAAATGTGCTCCTCCCGTCGCTCTGGTTGGGTGCACACAGTAAAAAGAGCTCCTGGCAGCTAGGGAGTGCCGCGTTGACCACTGCGCACGAAGAAATAAGCACCTGCAACGTTTGGTTTAGGTTTTAGGTGCATTTTTTATTTTATTGCTTAAATCGCATTCTCTCGACGAGCTGGGCACGTTTTCTGAAATGTGCTCCTCCCGTCGCTCTGGTTGGGTGCGCGTAGTAAAAAGTGCTCCTGGCAGCTAGAGAGTGCCGCGTTGACCACTGCGCATGAAGAAATAAGCACCTGCAACGTTTGGTTTAGGTTTTAGCTGCATTTTTAATTTATTGCTTAAATCGCATTTTCTCGACGAGCTGAGCACGTTTTCTGAAATGTGCTCCTCCCGTCGCTCTGGTTGGGTGCGCACAGTAAAAAGAGCTACTGGCAGCTAGGGAGTGCCGCGTTGACCACTGCGCACGAAGAAATAAGCACCTGCAACGTTTGGTTTAGGTTTTAGGTGCATTTTTTATTTTATTGCTTAAATCGCATTCTCTCGACGAGCTGAGCACGTTTTCTGAAATGTGCTCCTCCCGTCGCTCTGGTTGGGTGCGCGTTGTAAAAAGTGCTCCTGGCAGCTAGAGAGTGCCGCGTTGACCACTGCGCATGAAGAAATAAGCACCTGCAACGTTTGGTTTAGGTTTTAGGTGCATTTTTAATCTTATTGCTTAAATCGCATTTTCTCGACGAGCTGAGCACGTTTTCTGAAATGTGCTCCTCCCGTCGCTCTGGTTGTGCGCGCATAGTAAAAAGTGCTCCTGGCAGCTAGAGAGTGCCGCGTTGACCACTGCACATGGAGAAATAAGCACCTGCAACGTTTGGTTTAGGTTTTAGGTGCATTTTTAATTTTATTGCTTAAATCGCATTTTCTCGACGAGCTGAGCACGTTTTCTGAAATGTGCTCCTCCCGTCGCTCTGGTTGGGTGCGCACAGTAAAAAGTGCTCTTGGCAGCTAGAGAGTGCCGTGTTGACCACTGCGCATGAAGAAATAAGCACCTGCAACGTTTGATTTAGGTTTTAGGTGCATTTTTAAACTAATTGCTTAAATCGCATTTTCTCGACGAGCTGAGCACGTTTTCTGAAATGTGCTCCTCCCGTCACTCTGGTTGGGTGCGCACAGTAAAAAGTGCTCTTGGCAGCTAGAGAGTGCCGCGTTGACCACTGCGCATGAAGAAATAAGCACCTGCAACGTTTGGTTTAGGTTTTAGGTGCATTTTTAATTTTATTGCTTAAATCGCATTTTCTCGACGAGCTGAGCACGTTTTCTGAAATGTGCTCCTCCCGTCACTCTGGTTGGGTGCGCACAGTAAAAAGTGCTCCTGGCATCTAGGGAGTGCCGCGTTGAGCACTGCGCACGAAGAAATAAGCACCTGCAACGTTTGGTTTAGGTTTTAGGTGCATTTTTAATTTTATTGCTTAAATCGCATTTTCTCGACGAGCTGAGCACGTTTTCTGAAATGTGCTCCTCCCGTCGCTCTGGTTGGGTGCGCACAGTAAAAAGAGCTCCTGGCAGCTAGGGAGTTCCGCGTTGACCACTGCGCACGAAGAAAAAAGCAACTGCAACGTTTGGTTTAGGTTTTAGGTGCATTTTTAATTTTATTGCTTAAATCGCATTCTCTCGACGAGCTGAGCACGTTTTCTGAAATGTGCTCCTCCCGTCGCTCTGGTTGGTTGCGCACAGTAAAAAGTGCTCTTGGCAGCTCGGGAGTGCCGCGTTGACCACTGCGCATGAAGAAATAACCACCTGCAACGTTTGGTTTAGGTTTTAGGTGCATTTTTAATTTTATTGCTTAAATCGCATTTTCTCGACGAGCTGAGCACGTTTTCTGAAATGTGCTCCTCCCGTCACTCTGGTTGGGTGCGCATAGTAAAAAGTGCTCTTGGCAGCTAAAGAGTGCCGCGTTGACCACTGCGCACAAAGAAATAAGCACCTGCAACGTTTGGTTTAGGTTAGGTGCATTTTAAATTTTATTGCTTAAATCGCATTTTCTCGACGAGCTGAGCACGTTTTCTGAAATGTGCTCCTCCCGTCGCTCTGGTTGTGCGCGCATAGTAAAAAGTGGTCCTGGCAGCTAGGGAGTGCCGCGTTGAGCACTGCGCACGAAGAAATAAGCACCTGCAACGTTTGGTTTAGGTTTTAGGTGCATTTTTAATTTTATTGCTTAAATCGCATTTTCTCGACGAGCTGAGCACGTTTTCTGAAATGTGCTCCTCCCGTCACTCTGGTTGGGTGCACACAGTAAAAAGAGCTACTGGCAGCTAGGGAGTGCCGCGTTGACCACTGCGCACGAAGAAATAAGCACCTGCAACATTTGGTTTAGGTTTTAGGTGCATTTTTAATTTTATTGCTTAAATCGCATTCTCTCGACGAGCTGAGCACGTTTTCTGAAATGTGCTCCTCCCGTCGCTCTGGTTGGGTGCGCACAGTAAAAAGTGCTCTTGGCAGCTAGAGAGTGCCGTGTTGACCACTGCGCATGAAGAAATAAGCACCTGCATCGTTTGATTTAGGTTTTAGGTGCATTTTTAAACTAATTGCTTAAATCGCATTTTCTCGACGAGCTGAGCACGTTTTCTGAAATGTGCTCCTCCCGTCACTCTGGTTGGGTGCGCACAGTAAAAAGTGCTCTTGGCAGCTAGAGAGTGCCGCGTTGACCACTGCGCATGAAGAAATAAGCACCTGCAACGTTTGGTTTAGGTTTTAGGTGCATTTTTAATTTTATTGCTTAAATCGCATTTTCTCGACGAGCTGAGCACGTTTTCTGAAATGTGCTCCTCCCGTCACTCTGGTTGGGTGCGCACAGTAAAAAGTGCTCCTGGCATCTAGGGAGTGCCGCGGTGAGCACTGCGCACGAAGAAATAAGCACCTGCAACGTTTGGTTTAGGTTTTAGGTGCATTTTTAATTTTATTGCTTAAATCGCATTTTCTCGACGAGCTGAGCACGTTTTCTGAAATGTGCTCCTCCCGTCGCTCTGGTTGGGTTCGCACAGTAAAAAGAGCTCCTGGCAGCTAGGGAGTTCCGCGTTGACCACTGCGCACGAAGAAAAAAGCACCTGCAACGTTTGGTTTAGGTTTTAGGTGCATTTTTAATTTTATTGCTTAAATCGCATTCTCTCGACGAGCTGAGCACGTTTTCTGAAATGTGCTCCTCCCGTCGCTCTGGTTGGTTGCGCACAGTAAAAAGTGCTCTTGGCAGCTAGAGAGTGCCGCGTTGACCACTGCGCTTGAAGAAATAAGCACCTGCAACGTTTGGTTTAGGTTTTAGGTGCATTTTTAATCTTATTGCTTAAATCGCATTTTCTCGACGAGCTGAGCACGTTTTCTGAAATGTGCTCCTCCCGTCACTCTGGTTGGGTGCGCACAGTAAAAAGTGCTCTTGGCAGCTAGAGAGTGCCGCGTTGACCACTGCGCATGAAGAAATAAGCACCTGCAACGTTTGGTTTAGGTTTTAGGTGCATTTTTAATTTTATTGCTTAAATCGCATTTTCTCGACAAGCTGAGCACGTTTTCTGAAATGTGGTCCTCCCGTCGCTCTGGTTGGGTGTGCACAGTAAAAAGAGCTCCTGGCAGCTAGGGAGTGCCGCGTTGACCACTGCGCACGAAGAAATAAGCACCTGCAACGTTTGGTTTAGGTTTTAGGTGCATTTTTAATTTTATTCCTTAAATCGCATTCTCTCGACGAGCTGAGCACGTTTTCTGAAATGTGCGCCTCCCGTCACTCTGGTTGGGTGCGCACAGTAAAAAGAGCTACTGGCAGCTAGGTAGTGCCGCGTTGACCACTGCGCACGAAGAAATAAGCACCTGCAACGTTTGGTTTAGGTTTGAGGTGCATTTTTTATTTTATTGCTTAAATCGCATTTTCTCGACGAGCTGAGCACGTTTTCTGAAATGTGCTCCTCCCGTCACTCTGGTTGGGTGCGCACAGTAAAAAGAGCTCCTGGCAGCTAGGGAGTTCCGCGTTGACCACTGCGCACGAAGAAATAAGCACCTGCAACGTTTGGTTTAGGTTTTAGGTGCATTTTTAATTTTATTGCTTAAATCGCATTCTCTCGACGAGCTGAGCACGTTTTCTGAAATGTGCTCCTCCCGTCGCTCTGGTTGGGTGCGCACAGTAAAAAGTGCTCTTGGCAGCTCGGGAGTGCCGCGTTGACCACTGCGCATGAAGAAATAAGCACCTGCAACGTTTGGTTTAGGTTTTAGGTGCATTTTTAATTTTATTGCTTAAATCGCATTTTCTCGACGAGCTGAGCACGTTTTCTGAAATGTGCTCCTCCCGTCGCTCTGGTTGGGTGCGCACAGTAAAAAGAGCTCCTGGCAGCTAGGGAGTTCCGCGTTGACCACTGCGCACGAAGAAATAAGCACCTGCGACGTTTGGTTTAGGTTTTAGGTGCATTTTTAATTTTATTGCTTAAATCGCATTCTCTCGACGAGCTGAGCACGTTTTCTGAAATGTGCTCCTCCCGTCGCTCTGGTTGGGTGCGCACAGTAAAAAGTGCTCTTGGCAGCTCGGGAGTGCCGCGTTGACCACTGCGCATGAAGAAATAAGCACCTGCAACGTTTGGTTTAGGTTTTAGGTGCATTTTTAATTTTATTGCTTAAATCGCATTTTCTCGACGAGCTGAGCACGTTTTCTGAAATGTGCTCCTCCCGTCGCTCTGGTTGGGCGCGCATAGTAAAAAGTGCTCCTGGCAGCTAGAGAGTGCCGCGTTGACCACTGCGCAAGAAGAAATAAGCACCTGCAACGTTTGGTTTAGGTTTTAGGTGCATTTTTAATTTTATTGCTTAAATCGCATTTTCTCGACAAGCTGAGCACGTTTTCTGAAATGTGGTCCTCCCGTCGCTCTGGTTGGGTGTGCACAGTAAAAATAGCTCCTGGCAGCTAGGGAGTGCCGCGTTGACCACTGCGCACGAAGAAATAAGCACCTGCAACGTTTGGTTTAGGTTTTAGGTGGATTTTTAATCTTATTGCTTAAATCGCATTTTCTCGACGAGCTGAGCACGTTTTCTGAAATGTGCGCCTCCCGTCACTCTGGTTGGGTGCGCACAGTAATAAGAGCTACTGGCAGCTAGGGAGTGCCGCGTTGACCACTGCGCACGAAGAAATAAGCACCTGCAACGTTTGGTTTAGGTTTGAGGTGCATTTTTTATTTTATTGCTTAAATCGCATTTTCTCGACGAGCTGAGCACGTTTTCTGAAATGTGCTCCTCCCGTCACTCTGGTTGGGTGCGCACAGTAAAAAGTGCTCTTGGCAGCTAGAGAGTGCCGCGTTGACCACTGCGCTTGAAGAAATAAGCACCTGCAACGTTTGGTTTAGGTTTTAGGTGCATTTTTAATCTTATTGCTTAAATCGCATTTTCTCGACGAGCTGAGCACGTTTTCTGAAATGTGCTCCTCCCGTCACTCTGGTTGGGTGCGCACAGTAAAAAGTGCTCTTGGCAGCTAGAGAGTGCCGCGTTGACCACTGCGCATGAAGAAATAAGCACCTGCAACGTTTGGTTTAGGTTTTAGGTGCATTTTTAATTTTATTGCTTAAATCGCATTTTCTCGACAAGCTGAGCACGTTTTCTGAAATGTGGTCCTCCCGTCGCTCTGGTTGGGTGTGCACAGTAAAAAGAGCTCCTGGCAGCTAGGGAGTGCCGCGTTGACCACTGCGCACGAAGAAATAAGCACCTGCAACGTTTGGTTTAGGTTTTAGGTGCATTTTTAATTTTATTCCTTAAATCGCATTCTCTCGACGAGCTGAGCACGTTTTCTGAAATGTGCTCCTCCCGTCACTCTGGTTGGGTGCGCACAGTAAAAAGTGCTCCTGGCAGCTAGGGAGTGCCGCGTTGAGCACTACGCACGAAGAAATAAGCACCTGCAACGTTTGGTTTAGGTTTTAGGTGCATTTTAAATTTTATTGCTTAAATCGCATTTCCTCGACGAGCTGAGCACGTTTTCTGAAATGTGCTCCTCCCGTCACTCTGGTTGGGTGCGCACAGTAAAAAGTGCTCTTGGCAGCTAGAGAGTGCCGCGTTGACCACTGCGCATGAAGAAATAAGCACCTGCAACGCTTGGTTTAGGTTTTAGGTGCATTTTTAATTTTATTGCTTAAATCGCATTTTCTCGACGAGCTGAGCACGTTTTCTGAAATGTGCTCCTCCCGTCACTCTGGTTGGGTGCGCACAGTAAAAAATGCTCCTGGCAGCTAGGGAGTGCCGCGTTGAGCACTGCGCACGAAGAAATAAGCACCTGCAACGTTTGGTTTAGGTTTTAGGTGCATTTTTAATTATATTGCTTAAATCGCATTTTCTCGACGAGCTGAGCACGTTTTCTGAAATGTGCTCCTCCCGTCACTCTGGTTGGGTGCGCACAGTAAAAAGTGCTCCTGGCAGCTAGGGAGTGCCGCGTTGAGCACTGCGCACGAAGAAATAAGCACCTGCAACGTTTGGTTTAGGTTTTAGGTGCATTTTTTATTTTATTGCTTAAATCGCATTCTCTCGACGAGCTGAGCACGTTTTCTGAAATGTGCTCCTCCCGTCGCTCTGGTTGGGTGCACACAGTAAAAAGAGCTCCTGGCAGCTAGGGAGTTCCGCGTTGACCACTGCGCACGAAGAAATAAGCACCTGCAACGTTTGGTTTAGGTTTTAGGTGCATTTTTAATTTTAGTGCTTAAATCGCATTCTCTCGACGAGCTGAGCACGTTTTCTGAAATGTGCTCCTCCAGTCGCTCTGGTTGGGTGCGCACAGTAGAAAGAGCTCCTGGCAGCTAGGGAGTTCCGCGTTGACCACTGCGCACGAAGAAATAAGCACCTGCAACGTTTGGTTTAGGTTTTAGGTGCATTTTTAATTTTTTTGCTTAAATCGCATTCTCTCGACGAGCTGAGCACGTTTTCTGAAATGTGCTCCTCCCGTCGCTCTGGTTGGTTGCGCACAGTAAAAAGTGCTCTTGGCAGCTCGGGAGTGCCGCGTTGACCACTGCGCATGAAGAAATAACCACCTGCAACGTTTGGTTTAGGTTTTAGGTGCATTTTTAATTTTATTGCTTAAATCGCATTTTCTCGACGAGCTGAGCACGTTTTCTGAAATGTGCTCCTCCCGTCACTCTGGTTGGGTGCGCATAGTAAAAAGTGCTCTTGGCAGCTAAAGAGTGCCGCGTTGACCACTGCGCAAGAAGAAATAAGCACCTGCAACGTTTGGTTTAGGTTTTAGGTGCATTTTTAATTTTATTGCTTAAATCGCATTTTCTCGACAAGCTGAGCACGTTTTCTGAAATGTGGTCCTCCCGTCGCTCTGGTTGGGTGTGCACAGTAAAAAGAGCTCCTGGCAGCTAGGGAGTGCCGCGTTGACCACTGCGCACGAAGAAATAAGCACCTGCAACGTTTGGTTTAGGTTTTAGGTGCATTTTTAATTTTATTGCTTAAATCGCATTCTCTCGACGAGCTGAGCACGTTTTCTGAAATGTGCTCCTCCCGTCACTCTGGTTGGGTGCGCACAGTAAAAAGTGCTCCTGGCAGCTAGGGAGTGCCGCGTTGAGCACTACGCACGAAGAAATAAGCACCTGCAACGTTTGGTTTAGGTTTTAGCTGCATTTTTAATTTTATTGCTTAAATCGCATTTTCTCGATGAGCTGAGCACGTTTTCTGAAATGTGCTCCTCCCGTCGCTCTGGTTGGGTGCGCACAGTAAAAAGAGCTCCTGGCAGCTAGGGAGTTCCGCGTTGACCACTGCGCACGAAGAAATAAGCACCTGCAACGTTTGGTTTAGGTTTTAGGTGCATTTTTAATTTTATTGCTTAAATCGCATTCTCTCGACGAGCTAAGCACGTTTTCTGAAATGTGCTCCTCCCGTCGCTCTGGTTGGGTGCGCACAGTAAAAAGTGCTCTTGGCAGCTCGGGAGTGCCGCGTTGACCACTGCGCATGAAGAAATAAGCACCTGCAACGTTTGGTTTAGGTTTTAGGTGCATTTTTAATTTTATTGCTTAAATCGCATTTTCTCGACAAGCTGAGCACGTTTTCTGAAATGTGCTCCTCCCGTCGCTCTGGTTGGGTGTGCACAGTAAAAAGAGCTCCTGGCAGCTAGGGAGTGCCGCGTTGACCACTGCGCACGAAGAAATAAGCACCTGCAACGTTTGGTTTAGGTTTTAGGTGCATTTTTAATTTTATTGCTTAAATCGCATTCTCTCGACGAGCTGAGAACGTTTTCTGAAATGTGCTCCTCCCGTCACTCTGGTTGGGTGCGCACAGTAAAAAGTGCTCCTGGCACCTAGGGAGTGCCGCGTTGAGTACTGCGCACGAAGAAATAAGCACCTGCAACGTTTGGTTTAGGTTTTAGGTGCATTTTTAATTTTATTGCTTAAATCGCATTTTCTCGACGAGCTGAGCACGTTTTCTGAAATGTGCTCCTCCCGTCACTCTGGTTGGGTGCGCACAGTAAAAAGTGCTCCTGGCAGCTAGGGAGTGCCGCGTTGAGCACTGCGCACGAAGAAATAAGCACCTGCAACGTTTGGTTTAGGTTTTAGGTGCATTTTTAATTTTATTGCTTGAATCGCATTTTCTCGACGAGCTGAGCACGTTTTCTGAAATGGGCTCCTCCCGTCGCTCTGGTTGGGTGCACACAGTAAAAAGAGCTCCTGGCAGCTAGGGAGTTCCGCGTTGACCACTGCGCACGAAGAAATAAGCACCTGCAACGTTTGGTTTAGGTTTTAGGTGCATTTTTTATTTTATTGCTTAAATCGCATTCTCTCGACGAGCTGAGCACGTTTTCTGAAATGTGCTCCTCCCGTCGCTCTGGTTGGGTGCACACAGTAAAAAGAGCTCCTGGCAGCTAGGGAGTGCCGCGTTGACCACTGCGCACGAAGAAATAAGCACCTGCAACGTTTGGTTTAGGTTTTAGGTGCATTTTTTATTTTATTGCTTAAATCGCATTCTCTCGACGAGCTGGGCACGTTTTCTGAAATGTGCTCCTCCCGTCGCTCTGGTTGGGTGCGCGTAGTAAAAAGTGCTCCTGGCAGCTAGAGAGTGCCGCGTTGACCACTGCGCATGAAGAAATAAGCACCTGCAACGTTTGGTTTAGGTTTTAGCTGCATTTTTAATTTATTGCTTAAATCGCATTTTCTCGACGAGCTGAGCACGTTTTCTGAAATGTGCTCCTCCCGTCGCTCTGGTTGGGTGCGCACAGTAAAAAGAGCTACTGGCAGCTAGGGAGTGCCGCGTTGACCACTGCGCACGAAGAAATAAGCACCTGCAACGTTTGGTTTAGGTTTTAGGTGCATTTTTTATTTTATTGCTTAAATCGCATTCTCTCGACGAGCTGAGCACGTTTTCTGAAATGTGCTCCTCCCGTCGCTCTGGTTGGGTGCGCGTTGTAAAAAGTGCTCCTGGCAGCTAGAGAGTGCCGCGTTGACCACTGCGCATGAAGAAATAAGCACCTGCAACGTTTGGTTTAGGTTTTAGGTGCATTTTTAATCTTATTGCTTAAATCGCATTTTCTCGACGAGCTGAGCACGTTTTCTGAAATGTGCTCCTCCCGTCGCTCTGGTTGTGCGCGCATAGTAAAAAGTGCTCCTGGCAGCTAGAGAGTGCCGCGTTGACCACTGCACATGGAGAAATAAGCACCTGCAACGTTTGGTTTAGGTTTTAGGTGCATTTTTAATTTTATTGCTTAAATCGCATTTTCTCGACGAGCTGAGCACGTTTTCTGAAATGTGCTCCTCCCGTCGCTCTGGTTGGGTGCGCACAGTAAAAAGTGCTCTTGGCAGCTAGAGAGTGCCGTGTTGACCACTGCGCATGAAGAAATAAGCACCTGCAACGTTTGATTTAGGTTTTAGGTGCATTTTTAAACTAATTGCTTAAATCGCATTTTCTCGACGAGCTGAGCACGTTTTCTGAAATGTGCTCCTCCCGTCACTCTGGTTGGGTGCGCACAGTAAAAAGTGCTCTTGGCAGCTAGAGAGTGCCGCGTTGACCACTGCGCATGAAGAAATAAGCACCTGCAACGTTTGGTTTAGGTTTTAGGTGCATTTTTAATTTTATTGCTTAAATCGCATTTTCTCGACGAGCTGAGCACGTTTTCTGAAATGTGCTCCTCCCGTCACTCTGGTTGGGTGCGCACAGTAAAAAGTGCTCCTGGCATCTAGGGAGTGCCGCGTTGAGCACTGCGCACGAAGAAATAAGCACCTGCAACGTTTGGTTTAGGTTTTAGGTGCATTTTTAATTTTATTGCTTAAATCGCATTTTCTCGACGAGCTGAGCACGTTTTCTGAAATGTGCTCCTCCCGTCGCTCTGGTTGGGTGCGCACAGTAAAAAGAGCTCCTGGCAGCTAGGGAGTTCCGCGTTGACCACTGCGCACGAAGAAAAAAGCAACTGCAACGTTTGGTTTAGGTTTTAGGTGCATTTTTAATTTTATTGCTTAAATCGCATTCTCTCGACGAGCTGAGCACGTTTTCTGAAATGTGCTCCTCCCGTCGCTCTGGTTGGTTGCGCACAGTAAAAAGTGCTCTTGGCAGCTCGGGAGTGCCGCGTTGACCACTGCGCATGAAGAAATAACCACCTGCAACGTTTGGTTTAGGTTTTAGGTGCATTTTTAATTTTATTGCTTAAATCGCATTTTCTCGACGAGCTGAGCACGTTTTCTGAAATGTGCTCCTCCCGTCACTCTGGTTGGGTGCGCATAGTAAAAAGTGCTCTTGGCAGCTAAAGAGTGCCGCGTTGACCACTGCGCACAAAGAAATAAGCACCTGCAACGTTTGGTTTAGGTTAGGTGCATTTTAAATTTTATTGCTTAAATCGCATTTTCTCGACGAGCTGAGCACGTTTTCTGAAATGTGCTCCTCCCGTCGCTCTGGTTGTGCGCGCATAGTAAAAAGTGGTCCTGGCAGCTAGGGAGTGCCGCGTTGAGCACTGCGCACGAAGAAATAAGCACCTGCAACGTTTGGTTTAGGTTTTAGGTGCATTTTTAATTTTATTGCTTAAATCGCATTTTCTCGACGAGCTGAGCACGTTTTCTGAAATGTGCTCCTCCCGTCACTCTGGTTGGGTGCACACAGTAAAAAGAGCTACTGGCAGCTAGGGAGTGCCGCGTTGACCACTGCGCACGAAGAAATAAGCACCTGCAACATTTGGTTTAGGTTTTAGGTGCATTTTTAATTTTATTGCTTAAATCGCATTCTCTCGACGAGCTGAGCACGTTTTCTGAAATGTGCTCCTCCCGTCGCTCTGGTTGGGTGCGCACAGTAAAAAGTGCTCTTGGCAGCTAGAGAGTGCCGTGTTGACCACTGCGCATGAAGAAATAAGCACCTGCATCGTTTGATTTAGGTTTTAGGTGCATTTTTAAACTAATTGCTTAAATCGCATTTTCTCGACGAGCTGAGCACGTTTTCTGAAATGTGCTCCTCCCGTCACTCTGGTTGGGTGCGCACAGTAAAAAGTGCTCTTGGCAGCTAGAGAGTGCCGCGTTGACCACTGCGCATGAAGAAATAAGCACCTGCAACGTTTGGTTTAGGTTTTAGGTGCATTTTTAATTTTATTGCTTAAATCGCATTTTCTCGACGAGCTGAGCACGTTTTCTGAAATGTGCTCCTCCCGTCACTCTGGTTGGGTGCGCACAGTAAAAAGTGCTCCTGGCATCTAGGGAGTGCCGCGTTGAGCACTGCGCACGAAGAAATAAGCACCTGCAACGTTTGGTTTAGGTTTTAGGTGCATTTTTAATTTTATTGCTTAAATCGCATTTTCTCGACGAGCTGAGCACGTTTTCTGAAATGTGCTCCTCCCGTCGCTCTGGTTGGGTTCGCACAGTAAAAAGAGCTCCTGGCAGCTAGGGAGTTCCGCGTTGACCACTGCGCACGAAGAAAAAAGCACCTGCAACGTTTGGTTTAGGTTTTAGGTGCATTTTTAATTTTATTGCTTAAATCGCATTCTCTCGACGAGCTGAGCACGTTTTCTGAAATGTGCTCCTCCCGTCGCTCTGGTTGGTTGCGCACAGTAAAAAGTGCTCTTGGCAGCTAGAGAGTGCCGCGTTGACCACTGCGCTTGAAGAAATAAGCACCTGCAACGTTTGGTTTAGGTTTTAGGTGCATTTTTAATCTTATTGCTTAAATCGCATTTTCTCGACGAGCTGAGCACGTTTTCTGAAATGTGCTCCTCCCGTCACTCTGGTTGGGTGCGCACAGTAAAAAGTGCTCTTGGCAGCTAGAGAGTGCCGCGTTGACCACTGCGCATGAAGAAATAAGCACCTGCAACGTTTGGTTTAGGTTTTAGGTGCATTTTTAATTTTATTGCTTAAATCGCATTTTCTCGACAAGCTGAGCACGTTTTCTGAAATGTGGTCCTCCCGTCGCTCTGGTTGGGTGTGCACAGTAAAAAGAGCTCCTGGCAGCTAGGGAGTGCCGCGTTGACCACTGCGCACGAAGAAATAAGCACCTGCAACGTTTGGTTTAGGTTTTAGGTGCATTTTTAATTTTATTCCTTAAATCGCATTCTCTCGACGAGCTGAGCACGTTTTCTGAAATGTGCTCCTCCCGTCACTCTGGTTGGGTGCGCACAGTAAAAAGTGCTCCTGGCAGCTAGGGAGTGCCGCGTTGAGCACTACGCACGAAGAAATAAGCACCTGCAACGTTTGGTTTAGGTTTTAGGTGCATTTTAAATTTTATTGCTTAAATCGCATTTCCTCGACGAGCTGAGCACGTTTTCTGAAATGTGCTCCTCCCGTCACTCTGGTTGGGTGCGCACAGTAAAAAGTGCTCTTGGCAGCTAGAGAGTGCCGCGTTGACCACTGCGCATGAAGAAATAAGCACCTGCAACGCTTGGTTTAGGTTTTAGGTGCATTTTTAATTTTATTGCTTAAATCGCATTTTCTCGACGAGCTGAGCACGTTTTCTGAAATGTGCTCCTCCCGTCACTCTGGTTGGGTGCGCACAGTAAAAAATGCTCCTGGCAGCTAGGGAGTGCCGCGTTGAGCACTGCGCACGAAGAAATAAGCACCTGCAACGTTTGGTTTAGGTTTTAGGTGCATTTTTAATTATATTGCTTAAATCGCATTTTCTCGACGAGCTGAGCACGTTTTCTGAAATGTGCTCCTCCCGTCACTCTGGTTGGGTGCGCACAGTAAAAAGTGCTCCTGGCAGCTAGGGAGTGCCGCGTTGAGCACTGCGCACGAAGAAATAAGCACCTGCAACGTTTGGTTTAGGTTTTAGGTGCATTTTTTATTTTATTGCTTAAATCGCATTCTCTCGACGAGCTGAGCACGTTTTCTGAAATGTGCTCCTCCCGTCGCTCTGGTTGGGTGCACACAGTAAAAAGAGCTCCTGGCAGCTAGGGAGTTCCGCGTTGACCACTGCGCACGAAGAAATAAGCACCTGCAACGTTTGGTTTAGGTTTTAGGTGCATTTTTAATTTTAGTGCTTAAATCGCATTCTCTCGACGAGCTGAGCACGTTTTCTGAAATGTGCTCCTCCAGTCGCTCTGGTTGGGTGCGCACAGTAGAAAGAGCTCCTGGCAGCTAGGGAGTTCCGCGTTGACCACTGCGCACGAAGAAATAAGCACCTGCAACGTTTGGTTTAGGTTGTAGGTGCATTTTTAATTTTTTTGCTTAAATCGCATTCTCTCGACGAGCTGAGCACGTTTTCTGAAATGTGCTCCTCCCGTCGCTCTGGTTGGTTGCGCACAGTAAAAAGTGCTCTTGGCAGCTCGGGAGTGCCGCGTTGACCACTGCGCATGAAGAAATAACCACCTGCAACGTTTGGTTTAGGTTTTAGGTGCATTTTTAATTTTATTGCTTAAATCGCATTTTCTCGACGAGCTGAGCACGTTTTCTGAAATGTGCTCCTCCCGTCACTCTGGTTGGGTGCGCATAGTAAAAAGTGCTCTTGGCAGCTAAAGAGTGCCGCGTTGACCACTGCGCAAGAAGAAATAAGCACCTGCAACGTTTGGTTTAGGTTTTAGGTGCATTTTTAATTTTATTGCTTAAATCGCATTTTCTCGACAAGCTGAGCACGTTTTCTGAAATGTGGTCCTCCCGTCGCTCTGGTTGGGTGTGCACAGTAAAAAGAGCTCCTGGCAGCTAGGGAGTGCCGCGTTGACCACTGCGCACGAAGAAATAAGCACCTGCAACGTTTGGTTTAGGTTTTAGGTGCATTTTTAATTTTATTGCTTAAATCGCATTCTCTCGACGAGCTGAGCACGTTTTCTGAAATGTGCTCCTCCCGTCACTCTGGTTGGGTGCGCACAGTAAAAAGTGCTCCTGGCAGCTAGGGAGTGCCGCGTTGAGCACTACGCACGAAGAAATAAGCACCTGCAACGTTTGGTTTAGGTTTTAGCTGCATTTTTAATTTTATTGCTTAAATCGCATTTTCTCGATGAGCTGAGCACGTTTTCTGAAATGTGCTCCTCCCGTCGCTCTGGTTGGGTGCGCACAGTAAAAAGAGCTCCTGGCAGCTAGGGAGTTCCGCGTTGACCACTGCGCACGAAGAAATAAGCACCTGCAACGTTTGGTTTAGGTTTTAGGTGCATTTTTAATTTTATTGCTTAAATCGCATTCTCTCGACGAGCTAAGCACGTTTTCTGAAATGTGCTCCTCCCGTCGCTCTGGTTGGGTGCGCACAGTAAAAAGTGCTCTTGGCAGCTCGGGAGTGCCGCGTTGACCACTGCGCATGAAGAAATAAGCACCTGCAACGTTTGGTTTAGGTTTTAGGTGCATTTTTAATTTTATTGCTTAAATCGCATTTTCTCGACAAGCTGAGCACGTTTTCTGAAATGTGCTCCTCCCGTCGCTCTAGTTGGGTGTGCACAGTAAAAAGAGCTCCTGGCAGCTAGGGAGTGCCGCGTTGACCACTGCGCACGAAGAAATAAGCACCTGCAACGTTTGGTTTAGGTTTTAGGTGCATTTTTAATTTTATTGCTTAAATCGCATTCTCTCGACGAGCTGAGCACGTTTTCTGAAATGTGCTCCTCCCGTCACTCTGGTTGGGTGCGCACAGTAAAAAGTGCTCCTGGCACCTAGGGAGTGCCGCGTTGAGTACTGCGCACGAAGAAATAAGCACCTGCAACGTTTGGTTTAGGTTTTAGGTGCATTTTTAATTTTATTGCTTAAATCGCATTTTCTCGACGAGCTGAGCACGTTTTCTGAAATGTGCTCCTCCCGTCACTCTGGTTGGGTGCGCACAGTAAAAAGTGCTCCTGGCAGCTAGGGAGTGCCGCGTTGAGCACTGCGCACGAAGAAATAAGCACCTGCAACGTTTGGTTTAGGTTTTAGGTGCATTTTTAATTTTATTGCTTGAATCGCATTTTCTCGACGAGCTGAGCACGTTTTCTGAAATGGGCTCCTCCCGTCGCTCTGGTTGGGTGCACACAGTAAAAAGAGCTCCTGGCAGCTAGGGAGTTCCGCGTTGACCACTGCGCACGAAGAAATAAGCACCTGCAACGTTTGGTTTAGGTTTTAGGTGCATTTTTTATTTTATTGCTTAAATCGCATTCTCTCGACGAGCTGAGCACGTTTTCTGAAATGTGCTCCTCCCGTCGCTCTGGTTGGGTGCACACAGTAAAAAGAGCTCCTGGCAGCTAGGGAGTGCCGCGTTGACCACTGCGCACGAAGAAATAAGCACCTGCAACGTTTGGTTTAGGTTTTAGGTGCATTTTTTATTTTATTGCTTAAATCGCATTCTCTCGACGAGCTGGGCACGTTTTCTGAAATGTGCTCCTCCCGTCGCTCTGGTTGGGTGCGCGTAGTAAAAAGTGCTCCTGGCAGCTAGAGAGTGCCGCGTTGACCACTGCGCATGAAGAAATAAGCACCTGCAACGTTTGGTTTAGGTTTTAGCTGCATTTTTAATTTATTGCTTAAATCGCATTTTCTCGACGAGCTGAGCACGTTTTCTGAAATGTGCTCCTCCCGTCGCTCTGGTTGGGTGCGCACAGTAAAAAGAGCTACTGGCAGCTAGGGAGTGCCGCGTTGACCACTGCGCACGAAGAAATAAGCACCTGCAACGTTTGGTTTAGGTTTTAGGTGCATTTTTTATTTTATTGCTTAAATCCCATTCTCTCGACGAGCTGAGCACGTTTTCTGAAATGTGCTCCTCCCGTCGCTCTGGTTGGGTGCGCGTAGTAAAAAGTGCTCCTGGCAGCTAGAGAGTGCCGCGTTGACCACTGCGCATGAAGAAATAAGCACCTGCAACGTTTGGTTTAGGTTTTAGGTGCATTTTTAATCTTATTGCTTAAATCGCATTTTCTCGACGAGCTGAGCACGTTTTCTGAAATGTGCTCCTCCCGTCGCTCTGGTTGTGCGCGCATAGTAAAAAGTGCTCCTGGCAGCTAGAGAGTGCCGCGTTGACCACTGCACATGGAGAAATAAGCACCTGCAACGTTTGGTTTAGGTTTTAGGTGCATTTTTAATTTTATTGCTTAAATCGCATTTTCTCGACGAGCTGAGCACGTTTTCTGAAATGTGCTCCTCCCGTCGCTCTGGTTGGGTGCGCACAGTAAAAAGTGCTCTTGGCAGCTAGAGAGTGCCGTGTTGACCACTGCGCATGAAGAAATAAGCACCTGCAACGTTTGATTTAGGTTTTAGGTGCATTTTTAAACTAATTGCTTAAATCGCATTTTCTCGACGAGCTGAGCACGTTTTCTGAAATGTGCTCCTCCCGTCACTCTGGTTGGGTGCGCACAGTAAAAAGTGCTCTTGGCAGCTAGAGAGTGCCGCGTTGACCACTGCGCATGAAGAAATAAGCACCTGCAACGTTTGGTTTAGGTTTTAGGTGCATTTTTAATTTTATTGCTTAAATCGCATTTTCTCGACGAGCTGAGCACGTTTTCTGAAATGTGCTCCTCCCGTCACTCTGGTTGGGTGCGCACAGTAAAAAGTGCTCCTGGCATCTAGGGAGTGCCGCGTTGAGCACTGCGCACGAAGAAATAAGCACCTGCAACGTTTGGTTTAGGTTTTAGGTGCATTTTTAATTTTATTGCTTAAATCGCATTTTCTCGACGAGCTGAGCACGTTTTCTGAAATGTGCTCCTCCCGTCGCTCTGGTTGGGTGCGCACAGTAAAAAGAGCTCCTGGCAGCTAGGGAGTTCCGCGTTGACCACTGCGCACGAAGAAAAAAGCAACTGCAACGTTTGGTTTAGGTTTTAGGTGCATTTTTAATTTTATTGCTTAAATCGCATTCTCTCGACGAGCTGAGCACGTTTTCTGAAATGTGCTCCTCCCGTCGCTCTGGTTGGTTGCGCACAGTAAAAAGTGCTCTTGGCAGCTCGGGAGTGCCGCGTTGACCACTGCGCATGAAGAAATAACCACCTGCAACGTTTGGTTTAGGTTTTAGGTGCATTTTTAATTTTATTGCTTAAATCGCATTTTCTCGACGAGCTGAGCACGTTTTCTGAAATGTGCTCCTCCCGTCACTCTGGTTGGGTGCGCATAGTAAAAAGTGCTCTTGGCAGCTAAAGAGTGCCGCGTTGACCACTGCGCACAAAGAAATAAGCACCTGCAACGTTTGGTTTAGGTTAGGTGCATTTTAAATTTTATTGCTTAAATCGCATTTTCTCGACGAGCTGAGCACGTTTTCTGAAATGTGCTCCTCCCGTCGCTCTGGTTGTGCGCGCATAGTAAAAAGTGGTCCTGGCAGCTAGGGAGTGCCGCGTTGAGCACTGCGCACGAAGAAATAAGCACCTGCAACGTTTGGTTTAGGTTTTAGGTGCATTTTTAATTTTATTGCTTAAATCGCATTTTCTCGACGAGCTGAGCACGTTTTCTGAAATGTGCTCCTCCCGTCACTCTGGTTGGGTGCACACAGTAAAAAGAGCTACTGGCAGCTAGGGAGTGCCGCGTTGACCACTGCGCACGAAGAAATAAGCACCTGCAACATTTGGTTTAGGTTTTAGGTGCATTTTTAATTTTATTGCTTAAATCGCATTCTCTCGACGAGCTGAGCACGTTTTCTGAAATGTGCTCCTCCCGTCGCTCTGGTTGGGTGCGCACAGTAAAAAGTGCTCTTGGCAGCTAGAGAGTGCCGTGTTGACCACTGCGCATGAAGAAATAAGCACCTGCAACGTTTGATTTAGGTTTTAGGTGCATTTTTAAACTAATTGCTTAAATCGCATTTTCTCGACGAGCTGAGCACGTTTTCTGAAATGTGCTCCTCCCGTCACTCTGGTTGGGTGCGCACAGTAAAAAGTGCTCCTGGCATCTAGGGAGTGCCGCGTTGAGCACTGCGCACGAAGAAATAAGCACCTGCAACGTTTGGTTTAGGTTTTAGGTGCATTTTTAATTTTATTGCTTAAATCGCATTTTCTCGACGAGCTGAGCACGTTTTCTGAAATGTGCTCCTCCCGTCGCTCTGGTTGGGTTCGCACAGTAAAAAGAGCTCCTGGCAGCTAGGGAGTTCCGCGTTGACCACTGCGCACGAAGAAAAAAGCACCTGCAACGTTTGGTTTAGGTTTTAGGTGCATTTTTAATTTTATTGCTTAAATCGCATTCTCTCGACGAGCTGAGCACGTTTTCTGAAATGTGCTCCTCCCGTCGCTCTGGTTGGTTGCGCACAGTAAAAAGTGCTCTTGGCAGCTCGGGAGTGCCGCGTTGACCACTGCGCATGAAGAAATAACCACCTGCAACGTTTGGTTTAGGTTTTAGGTGCATTTTTAATTTTATTGCTTAAATCGCATTTTCTCGACGAGCTGAGCACGTTTTCTGAAATGTGCTCCTCCCGTCACTCTGGTTGGGTGCGCATAGTAAAAAGTGCTCTTGGCAGCTAAAGAGTGCCGCGTTGACCACTGCGCACAAAGAAATAACCACCTGCAACGTTTGGTTTAGGTTTTAGGTGCATTTTTAATTTTATTGCTTAAATCGCATTTTCTCGACGAGCTGAGCACGTTTTCTGAAATGTGCTCCTCCCGTCGCTCTGGTTGGGTGCGCACAGTAAAAAGAGCTCCTGGTAGCTAGGGAGTGCCGCGTTGACCACTGCGCACGAAGAAATAAGCACCTGCAACGTTTGGTTTAGGTTTTAGGTGCATTTTTTATTTTATTGCTTAAATCGCATTCTCTCGACGAGCTGAGCACGTTTTCTGAAATGTGCTCCTCCCGTCGCTCTGGTTGGGTGCGCGTAGTGAAAAAGGCTCCTGGCAGCTATAGAGTGCCGCGTTGACCACTGCGCACGAAGAAATAAGCACCTGCAACGTTTGGTTTAGGTTTGAGGTGCATTTTTTATTTTATTGCTTAAATCGCATTTTCTCGACGAGCTGAGCACGTTTTCTGAAATGTGCTCCTCCCGTCACTCTGGTTGGGTGCGCACAGTAAAAAGTGCTCTTGGCAGCTAGAGAGTGCCGCGTTGACCACTGCGCATGAAGAAATAAGCACCTGCAACGTTTGGTTTAGGTTTTAGGTGCATTTTTAATCTTATTGCTTAAATCGCATTTTCTCGACGAGCTGAGCACGTTTTCTGAAATGTGCTCCTCCCGTCACTCTGGTTGGGTGCGCACAGTAAAAAGTGCTCTTGGCAGCTAGAGAGTGCCGCGTTGACCACTGCGCATGAAGAAATAAGCACCTGCAACGCTTGGTTTAGGTTTTAGGTGCATTTTTAATTTTATTGCTTAAATCGCATTTTCTCGACGAGCTGAGCACGTTTTCTGAAATGTGCTCCTCCCGTCACTCTGGTTGGGTGCGCACAGTAAAAAGTGCTCCTGGCAGCTAGGGAGTGCCGCGTTGAGCACTACGCACGAAGAAATAAGCACCTGCAACGTTTGGTTTAGGTTTTAGCTGCATTTTTAATTTTATTGCTTAAATCGCATTTTCTAGACGAGCTGAGCACGTTTTCTGAAATGTGCTCCTCCCGTCGCTCTGGTTGGGTGCGCACAGTAAAAAGAGCTCCTGGCAGCTAGGGAGTTCCGCGTTGACCACTGCGCACGAAGAAATAAGCACCTGCAACGTTTGGTTTAGGTTTTAGGTGCATTTTTAATTTTATTGCTTAAATCGCATTCTCTCGACGAGCTGAGCACGTTTTCTGAAATGTGCTCCTCCCGTCGCTCTGGTTGGGTGCGCACAGTAAAAAGTGCTCTTGGCAGCTCGGGAGTGCCGCGTTGACCACTGCGCATGAAGAAATAAGCACCTGCAACGTTTGGTTTAGGTTTTAGGTGCATTTTTAATTTTATTGCTTAAATCGCATTTTCTCGACGAGCTGAGCACGTTTTCTGAAATGTGCTCCTCCCGTCGCTCTGGTTGGGCGCGCATAGTAAAAAGTGCTCCTGGCAGCTAGAGAGTGCCGCGTTGACCACTGCGCAAGAAGAAATAAGCACCTGCAACGTTTGGTTTAGGTTTTAGGTGCATTTCTAATTTTATTGCTTAAATCGCATTTTCTCGACAAGCTGAGCACGTTTTCTGAAATGTGCTCCTCCCGTCGCTCTGGTTGGGTGTGCACAGTAAAAAGAGCTCCTGGCAGCTAGGGAGTGCCGCGTTGACCATTGCGCACGAAGAAATAAGCACCTGCAACGTTTGGTTTAGGTTTTAGGTGCATTTTTAATTTTATTGCTTAAATCGCATTCTCTCGACGAGCTGAGCACGTTTTCTGAAATGTGCTCCTCCCGTCACTCTGGTTGGGTGCGCACAGTAAAAAGTGCTCTTGGCTGCTAGAGAGTGCCGCGTTGACCACTGCGCATCAAGAAATAAGCACCTGCAACGCTTGGTTTAGGTTTTAGGTGCATTTTTAATCTTATTGCTTAAATCGCATTTTCTCGACGAGCTGAGCACGTTTTCTGAAATGTGCTCCTCCCGTCACTCTGGTTGGGTGCGCACAGTAAAAAGTGCTCCTGGCAGCTAGAGAGTGCCGCGTTGACCACTGCGCATGAAGAAATAAGCACCTGCAACGTTTGGTTTAGGTTTTAGGTGCATTTTTAATTTTATTGCTTAAATCGCATTTTCTCGACGAGCTGAGCACGTTTTCTGAAATGTGCTCCTCCCGTCACTCTGGTTGGGTGCGCACAGTAAAAAGTGCTCCTGGCAGCTAGGGAGTGCCGCGTTGAGCACTGCGCACGAAGAAATAAGCACCTGCAACGTTTGGTTTAGGTTTTAGGTGCATTTTTAATTTTATTGCTTAAATCGCATTTTCTCGACGAGCTGAGCACGTTTTCTGAAATGTGCTCCTCCCGTCACTCTGGTTGGGTGCGCACAGTAAAAAGTGCTCCTGGCAGCTAGGGAGTGCCGCGTTGAGCACTGCGCACGAAGAAATAAGCACCTGCAACGTTTGGTTTAGGTTTTAGGTGCATTTTTAATTTTATTGCTTAAATCGCATTTTCTCGACGAGCTGAGCACGTTTTCTGAAATGGGCTCCTCCCGTCGCTCTGGTTGGGTGCGCGCAGTAAAAAGAGCTCCTGGCAGCTAGGGAGTTCCGCGTCGACCACTGCGCACGAAGAAATAAGCACCTGCAACGTTTGGTTTAGGTTTTAGGTGCATTTTTTATTTTATTGCTTAAATCGCATTCTCTCGACGAGCTGAGCACGTTTTCTGAAATGTGCTCCTCCCGTCGCTCTGGTTGTGTGCACACAGTAAAAAGAGCTCCTGGCAGCTAGGGAGTGCCGCGTTGCCCACTGCGCACGAAGAAATAAGCACCTGCAACGTTTGGTTTAGGTTTTAGGTGCATTTTTTATTTTATTGCTTGAATCGCATTCTCTCGACGAGCTGAGCACGTTTTCTGAAATGTGCTCCTCCCGTCGCTCTGGTTGGGTGCGCGTAGTAAAAAGTGCTCCTGGCAGCTAGAGAGTGCCGCGTTGACCACTGCGCATGAAGAAATAAGCACCTGCAACGTTTGGTTTAGGTTTTAGGTGCATTTTTAATTTTATTGCTTGAATCGCATTTTCTCGACGAGCTGAGCACGTTTTCTGAAATGTGCTCCTCCCGTCGCTCTGGTTGGGTGCGCACAGTAAAAAGAGCTCCTGGCAGCTAGGGAGTGCCGCGTTGACCACTGCGCACGAAGAAATAAGCACCTGCAACGGTTGGTTTAGGTTTTAGGTGCATTTTTTATTTTATTGCTTAAATCGCATTCTCTGAACGAGCTGAGCACGTTTTCTGAAATGTGCTCCTCCCGTCGCTCTGGTTGGGTGCGCGTAGTAAAAAGTGCTCCTGGCAGCTAGAGAGTGCCGCGTTGACCACTGCGCATGAAGAAATAAGCACCTGCAACGTTTGGTTTAGGTTTTAGGTGCATTTTTAATCTTATTGCTTAAATCGCATTTTCTCGACGAGCTGAGCACGTTTTCTGAAATGTGCTCCTCCCGTCACTCTGGTTGGGTGCGCACAGTAAAAAGTGCTCTTGGCAGCTAGAGAGTGCCGCGTTGACCACTGCGCATGAAGAAATAAGCACCTGCAACGTTTGGTATAGGTTTTAGGTGCATTTTTAATTTTATTGCTTAAATCGCATTTTCTCGACGAGCTGAGCACGTTTTCTGAAATGTGCTCCTCCCGTCACTCTGGTTGGGTGCACACAGTAAAAAGTGCTCCTGGCAGCTAGAGAATGCCGCGTTGACCACTGCGCATGAAGAAATAAGCACCTGCAACGTTTGGTTTAGGTTTTAGGTGCATTTTTAATCTTATTGCTTAAATCGCATTTTCTCGACGAGCTGAGCACGTTTTCTGAAATGTGCTCCTCCCGTCGCTCTGGTTGGGTGCGCACAGTAAAAAGAGCTACTGGCAGCTAGGGAGTGCCGCGTTGACCACTGCGCACGAAGAAATAAGCACCTGCAACGTTTGGTTTAGGTTTTAGGTGCATTTTTTATTTTATTGCTTAAATCGCATTCTCTCGACGAGCTGAGCACGTTTTCTGAAATGTGCTCCTACCGTCGCTCTGGTTGGGTGCGCACAGTAAAAAGAGCTCCTGGCAGCTAGGGAGTTCCGCGTTGACCACTGCGCACGAAGAAATAAGCACCTGCAACGTTTGGTTTAGGTTTTAGGTGCATTTTTAATTTTATTGCTTAAATCGCATTCTCTCGACGAGCTGAGCACGTTTTCTGAAATGTGCTCCTCCCGTCGCTCTGGTTGGGTGCGCAGAGTAAAAAGTGCTCTTGGCAGCTCGGGAGTGCCGCGTTGACCACTGCGCATGAAGAAATAAGCACCTGCAACGTTTGGTTTAGGTTTTAGGTGCATTTTTAATTTTATTGCTTAAATCGCATTTTCTCGACGAGCTGAGCACGTTTTCTGAAATGTGCTCCTCCCGTCGCTCTGGTTGGGCGCGCATAGTAAAAAGTGCTCCTGGCAGCTAGAGAGTGCCGCGTTGACCACTGCGCAAGAAGAAATAAGCACCTGCAACGTTTGGTTTAGGTTTTAGGTGCATTTTTAATTTTATTGCTTAAATCGCATTTTCTCGACAAGCTGAGCACGTTTTCTGAAATGTGGTCCTCCCGTCGCTCTGGTTGGGTGTGCACAGTAAAAAGAGCTCCTGGCAGCTAGGGAGTGCCGCGTTGACCACTGCGCACGAAGAAATAAGCACCTGCAACGTTTGGTTTAGGTTTTAGGTGCATTTTTAATTTTATTGCTTAAATCGCATTCTCTCGACGAGCTGAGCACGTTTTCTGAAATGTGCTCCTCCCGTCACTCTGGTTGGGTGCGCACAGTAAAAAGTGCTCCTGGCAGCTAGGGAGTGCCGCGTTGAGCACTACGCACGAAGAAATAAGCACCTGCAACGTTTGGTTTAGGTTTTAGGTGCATTTTAAATTTTATTGCTTAAATCGCATTTCCTCGACGAGCTGAGCACGTTTTCTGAAATGCGCTCCTCCCGTCGCTCTGGTTGTGCGCGCATAGTAAAAAGTGCTCCTGGCAGCTAGAGAGTGCCGCGTTGACCACTGCACATGAAGAAATAAGCACCTGCAACGTTTGGTTTAGGTTTTAGGTGCATTTTTAATTTTATTGCTTAAATCGCATTTTCTCGACGAGCTGAGCACGTTTTCTGAAATGTGCTCCTCCCGTCGCTCTGGTTGGGTGCGCACAGTAAAAAGTGCTCTTGGCAGCTAGAGAGTGCCGCGTTGACCACTGCACATGAAGAAATAAGCACCTGCAACGTTTGGTTTAGGTTTTAGGTGCATTTTTAATTTTATTGCTTAAATCGCATTTTCTCGACGAGCTGAGCACGTTTTCTGAAATGTGCTCCTCCCGTCACTCTGGTTGGGTGCGCACAGTAAAAAGTGCTCCTGGCAGCTAGGGAGTGCCGCGTTGAGCACTGCGCACGAAGAAATAAGCACCTGCAACGTTTGGTTTAGGTTTTAGGTGCATTTTTAATTTTATTGCTTAAATCGCATTTTCTCGACGAGCTGAGCACGTTTTCTGAAATGTGCTCCTCCCGTCACTCTGGTTGGGTGCGCACAGTAAAAAGTGCTCTTGGCAGCTAGAGAGTGCCGCGTTGACCACTGCGCATGAAGAAATAAGCACCTGCAACGTTTGGTTTAGGTTTTAGGTGCATTTTTAATCTTATTGCTTAAATCGCATTTTCTCGACGAGCTGAGCACGTTTTCTGAAATGTGCTCCTCCCGTCACTCTGGTTGGGTGCGCACAGTAAAAAGTGCTCTTGGCAGCTAGAGAGTGCCGCGTTGACCACTGCGCATGAAGAAATAAGCACCTGCAACGTTTGGTTTAGGTTTTAGGTGCATTTTTAATTTTATTGCTTAAATCGCATTTTCTCGACGAGCTGAGCACGTTTTCTGAAATGTGCTCCTCCCGTCGCTCTGGTTGTGCGCGCATAGTAAAAAGTGCTCCTGGCAGCTAGGGAGTGCCGCGTTGACCACTGCGCACGAAGAAATAAGCACCTGCAACGTTTGGTTTAGGTTTGAGGTGCATTTTTTATTTTATTGCTTAAATCGCATTTTCTCGACGAGCTGAGCACGTTTTCTGAAATGTGCTCCTCCCGTCACTCTGGTTGGGTGCGCACAGTAAAAAGTGCTCTTGGCAGCTAGAGAGTGCCGCGTTGACCACTGCGCATGAAGAAATAAGCACCTGCAACGTTTGGTTTAGGTTTTAGGTGCATTTTTAATCTTATTGCTTAAATCGCATTTTCTCGACGAGCTGAGCACGTTTTCTGAAATGTGCTCCTCCCGTCACTCTGGTTGGGTGCGCACAGTAAAAAGTGCTCTTGGCAGCTAGAGAGTGCCGCGTTGACCACTGCGCATGAAGAAATAAGCACCTGCAACGCTTGGTTTAGGTTTTAGGTGCATTTGTAATTTTATTGCTTAAATCGCATTTTCTCGACGAGCTGAGCACGTTTTCTGAAATGTGCTCCTCCCGTCACTCTGGTTGGGTGCGCACAGTAAAAAGTGCTCCTGGCAGCTAGGGAGTGCCGCGTTGACCACTGCGCACGAAGAAATAAGCACCTGCAACGTTTGGTTTAGGTTTTAGCTGCATTTTTAATTTTATTGCTTAAATCGCATTTTCTCGACGAGCTGAGCACGTTTTCTGAAATGTGCTCCTCCCGTCGCTCTGGTTGGGTGCGCACAGTAAAAAGAACTCCTGGCAGCTAGGGAGTTCCGCGTTGACCACTGCGCACGAAGAAATAAGCACCTGCAACGTTTGGTTTAGGTTTTAGGTGCATTTTTAATTTTATTGCTTAAATCGCATTCTCTCGACGAGCTGAGAACGTTTTCTGAAATGTGCTCCTCCCGTCGCTTTGGTTGGTTGCGCACAGTAAAAAGTGCTCTTGGCAGCTCGGGAGTGCCGCGTTGACCACTGCGCATGAAGAAATAACCACCTGCAACGTTTGGTTTAGGTTTTAGGTGCATTTTTAATTTTATTGCTTAAATCGCATTTTCCCGACGAGCTGAGCACGTTTTCTGAAATGTGCTCGTCCCGTCACTCTGGTTGGGCGCGCATAGTAAAAAGTGCTCTTGGCAGCTAAAGAGTGCCGCGTTGACCACTGCGCACAAAGAAATAAGCACCTGCAACGTTTGGTTTAGGTTTTAGGTGCATTTTAAATTTTATTGCTTAAATCGCATTTTCTCGACGAGCTGAGCACGTTTTCTGAAATGTGCTCCTCCCGTCGCTCTGGTTGTGCGCGCATAGTAAAAAGTGCTCCTGGCAGCTAGGGAGTGTCGCGTTGAGCACTGCGCACAAAGAAATAAGCACCTGCAACGTTTGGTTTAGGTTTTAGGTGCATTTTTAATTTTACTGCTTAAATCGCATTTTCTCGACGAGCTGAGCACGTTTTCTGAAATGTGCTCCTCCCGTCACTCTGGTTGGGTGCGCACAGTAACAAGTGCTCCTGGCAGCTAGGGAGTGCCGCGTTGAGTACTGCGCACGAAGAAATAAGCACCTGCAACGTTTGGTTTAGGTTTTAGGTGCATTTTTAATTTTATTGCTTAAATCGCATTCTCTCGACGAGCTGAGCACGTTTTATGAAATGTGCTCCTCCCGTCGCTCTGGTTGGGTGCGCACAGTAAAAAGAGCTCCTGGCAGCTAGGGAGTTCCGCGTTGACCACTGCGCACGAAGAAATAAGCACCTGCGACGTTTGGTTTAGGTTTTAGGTGCATTTTTAATTTTATTGCTTAAATCGCATTCTCTCGACGAGCTGAGCACGTTTTCTGAAATGTGCTCCTCCCGTCGCTCTGGTTGGGTGCGCACAGTAAAAAGTGCTCTTGGCAGCTAGAGAGTGCCGCGTTGACCACTGCGCATGAAGAAATAAGCACCTGCAACGTTTGGTTTAGGTTTTAGCTGCATTTTTAATTTTATTGCTTAAATCGCATTTTCTCGACGAGCTGAGCACGTTCTCTGAAATGTGCTCCTCCCGTCACTCTGGTTGGGTGCGCACAGTAAAAAGTGCTCTTGGCAGCTAGAGAGTGCCGCGTTGACCACTGCGCATGAAGAAATAAGCACCTGCAACGTTTGGTTTAGGTTTTAGGTGCATTTTTAATTTTATTGCTTAAATCGCATTTTCTCGACGAGCTGAGCACGTTTTCTGAAATGTGCTCCTCCCGTCACTCTGGTTGGGTGCGCACAGTAAAAAGTGCTCTTGGCAGCTAGAGAGTGCCGCGTTGACCACTGCGCATGAAGAAATAAGCACCTGCAACGTTTGGTTTAGGTTTTAGGTGCATTTTTAATTTTATTGCTTAAATCGCATTTTCTCGACGAGCTGAGCACGTTTTCTGAAATGTGCTCCTCCCGTCACTCTGGTTGGGTGCGCACAGTAAAAAGTACTCCTGGCAGCTAGGGAGTGCCGCGTTGAGCACTGCGCACGAAGAAATAAGCACCTGCAACGTTTGGTTTAGGTTTTAGGTGCATTTTAAATTTTATTGCTTAAATCGCATTTCCTCGACGAGCTGAGCACGTTTTCTGAAATGTGCTCCTCCCGTCGCTCTGGTTGTGCGCGCATAGTAAAAAGTGCTCCTGGCAGCTAGAGAGTGCCGCGTTGACCACTGCACATGAAGAAATAAGCACCTGCAACGTTTGGTTTAGGTTTTAGGTGCATTTTTAATTTTATTGCTTAAATCGCATTTTCTCGACGAGCTGAGCACGTTTTCTGAAATGTGCTCCTCCCGTCGCTCTGGTTGGGTGCGCACAGTAAAAAGTGCTCTTGGCAGCTAGAGAGTGCCGCGTTGACCACTGCACATGAAGAAATAAGCACCTGCAACGTTTGGTTTAGGTTTTAGGTGCATTTTTAATTTTATTGCTTAAATCGCATTTTCTCGACGAGCTGAGCACGTTTTCTGAAATGTGCTCCTCCCGTCGCTCTGGTTGGGTGCACACAGTAAAAAGAGCTCCTGGCAGCTAGGGAGTGCCGCGTTGACCACTGCGCACGAAGAAATAAGCACCTGCAACGTTTGGTTTAGGTTTTAGGTGCATTTTTTATTTTATTGCTTAAATCGCATTCTCTCGACGAGCTGAGCACGTTTTATGAAATGTGCTCCTCCCGTCGCTCTGGTTGGGTGCGCACAGTAAAAAGAGCTCCTGGCAGCTAGGGAGTTCCGCGTTGACCACTGCGCACGAAGAAATAAGCACCTGCGACGTTTGGTTTAGGTTTTAGGTGCATTTTTAATTTTATTGCTTAAATCGCATTCTCTCGACGAGCTGAGCACGTTTTCTGAAATGTGCTCCTCCCGTCGCTCTGGTTGGGCGCGCACAGTAAAAAGTGCTCTTGGCAGCTCGGGAGTGCCGCGTTGACCACTGCGCATGAAGAAATAAGCACCTGCAACGTTTGGTTTAGGTTTTAGGTGCATTTTTAATTTTATTGCTTAAATCGCATTTTCTCGACGAGCTGAGCACGTTTTCTGAAATGTGCTCCTCCCGTCGCTCTGGTTGGGCGCGCATAGTAAAAAGTGCTCCTGGCAGCTAGAGAGTGCCGCGTTGACCACTGCGCAAGAAGAAATAAGCACCTGCAACGTTTGGTTTAGGTTTTAGGTGCATTTTTAATTTTATTGCTTAAATCGCATTTTCTCGACAAGCTGAGCACGTTTTCTGAAATGTGGTCCTCCCGTCGCTCTGGTTGGGTGTGCACAGTAAAAATAGCTCCTGGCAGCTAGGGAGTGCCGCGTTGACCACTGCGCACGAAGAAATAAGCACCTGCAACGTTTGGTTTAGGTTTTAGGTGGATTTTTAATCTTATTGCTTAAATCGCATTTTCTCGACGAGCTGAGCACGTTTTCTGAAATGTGCGCCTCCCGTCACTCTGGTTGGGTGCGCACAGTAAAAAGAGCTACTGGCAGCTAGGGAGTGCCGCGTTGACCACTGCGCACGAAGAAATAAGCACCTGCAACGTTTGGTTTAGGTTTGAGGTGCATTTTTTATTTTATTGCTTAAATCGCATTTTCTCGACGAGCTGAGCACGTTTTCTGAAATGTGCTCCTCCCGTCACTCTGGTTGGGTGCGCACAGTAAAAAGTGCTCTTGGCAGCTAGAGAGTGCCGCGTTGACCACTGCGCATGAAGAAATAAGCACCTGCAACGTTTGGTTTAGGTTTTAGGTGCATTTTTAATCTTATTGCTTAAATCGCATTTTCTCGACGAGCTGAGCACGTTTTCTGAAATGTGCTCCTCCCGTCACTCTGGTTGGGTGCGCACAGTAAAAAGTGGTCTTGGCAGCTAGAGAGTGCCGCGTTGACCACTGCGCATGAAGAAATAAGCACCTGCAACGATTGGTTTAGGTTTTAGGTGCATTTTTAATTTTATTGCTTAAATCGCATTTTCTCGACGAGCTGAGCACGTTTTCTGAAATGTGCTCCTCCCGTCACTCTGGTTGGGTGCGCACAGTAAAAAGTGCTCCTGGCAGCTAGGGAGTGCCGCGTTGAGCACTACGCACGAAGAAATAAGCACCTGCAACGTTTGGTTTAGGTTTTAGCTGCATTTTTAATTTTATTGCTTAAATCGCATTTTCTCGACGAGCTGAGCACGTTTTCTGAAATGTGCTCCTCCCGTCGCTCTGGTTGGGTGCGCACAGTAAAAAGAGCTCCTGGCAGCTAGGGAGTTCCGCGTTGACCACTGCGCACGAAGAAATAAGCACCTGCAACGTTTGGTTTAGGTTTTAGGTGCATTTTTAATTTTATTGCTTAAATCGCATTCTCTCGACGAGCTGAGCACGTTTTCTGAAATGTGCTCCTCCCGTCGCTCTGGTTGGGTGCGCACGGTAAAAAGTGCTCTTGGCAGCTCGGGAGTGCCGCGTTGACCACTGCGCATGAAGAAATAAGCACCTGCAACGTTTGGTTTAGGTTTTAGGTGCATTTTTAATTTTATTGCTTAAATCGCATTTTCTCGACGAGCTGAGCACGTTTTCTGAAATGTGCTCCTCCCGTCGCTCTGGTTGGGCGCGCATAGTAAAAAGTGCTCCTGGCAGCTAGAGAGTGCCGCGTTGACCACTGCGCAAGAAGAAATAAGCACCTGCAACGTTTGGTTTAGGTTTTAGGTGCATTTTTTATTTTATTGCTTCAATCGCATTCTCTCGACGAGCTGAGCACGTTTTCTGAAATGTGCTCCTCCCGTCGCTCTGGTTGGGTGCGCGTAGTAAAAAAGGCTCCTGGCAGCTAGAGAGTGCCGCGTTGACCACTGCGCATGAAGAAATAAGCACCTGCAACGTTTGGTTTAGGTTTTAGGTGCATTTTTAATCTTATTGCTTAAATCGCATTTTCTCGACGAGCTGAGCACGTTTTCTGAAATGTGCTCCTCCCGTCACTCTGGTTGGGTGCGCACAGTAAAAAGTGCTCTTGGCAGCTAGAGAGTGCCGCGTTGACCACTGCGCTTGAAGAAATAAGCACCTGCAACGTTTGGTTTAGGTTTTAGGTGCATTTTTAATCTTATTGCTTAAATCGCATTTTCTCGACGAGCTGAGCACGTTTTCTGAAATGTGCTCCTCCCGTCACTCTGGTTGGGTGCGCACAGTAAAAAGTGCTCTTGGCAGCTAGAGAGTGCCGCGTTGACCACTGCGCATGAAGAAATAAGCACCTGCAACGTTTGGTTTAGGTTTTAGGTGCATTTTTAATTTTATTGCTTAAATCGCATTTTCTCGACGAGCTGAGCACGTTTTCTGAAATGTGCTCCTCCCGTCACTCTGGTTGGGTGCGCACAGTAAAAAGTGGTCTTGGCAGCTAGAGAGTGCCGCGTTGACCACTGCGCATGAAGAAATAAGCACCTGCAACGATTGGTTTAGGTTTTAGGTGCATTTTTAATTTTATTGCTTAAATCGCATTTTCTCGACGAGCTGAGCACGTTTTCTGAAATGTGCTCCTCCCGTCACTCTGGTTGGGTGCGCACAGTAAAAAGTGCTCCTGGCAGCTAGGGAGTGCCGCGTTGAGCACTACGCACGAAGAAATAAGCACCTGCAACGTTTGGTTTAGGTTTTAGCTGCATTTTTAATTTTATTGCTTAAATCGCATTTTCTCGACGAGCTGAGCACGTTTTCTGAAATGTGCTCCTCCCGTCGCTCTGGTTGGGTGCGCACAGTAAAAAGAGCTCCTGGCAGCTAGGGAGTTCCGCGTTGACCACTGCGCACGAAGAAATAAGCACCTGCAACGTTTGGTTTAGGTTTTAGGTGCATTTTTAATTTTATTGCTTAAATCGCATTCTCTCGACGAGCTGAGCACGTTTTCTGAAATGTGCTCCTCCCGTCGCTCTGGTTGGGTGCGCACGGTAAAAAGTGCTCTTGGCAGCTCGGGAGTGCCGCGTTGACCACTGCGCATGAAGAAATAAGCACCTGCAACGTTTGGTTTAGGTTTTAGGTGCATTTTTAATTTTATTGCTTAAATCGCATTTTCTCGACGAGCTGAGCACGTTTTCTGAAATGTGCTCCTCCCGTCGCTCTGGTTGGGCGCGCATAGTAAAAAGTGCTCCTGGCAGCTAGAGAGTGCCGCGTTGACCACTGCGCAAGAAGAAATAAGCACCTGCAACGTTTGGTTTAGGTTTTAGGTGCATTTTTTATTTTATTGCTTCAATCGCATTCTCTCGACGAGCTGAGCACGTTTTCTGAAATGTGCTCCTCCCGTCGCTCTGGTTGGGTGCGCGTAGTAAAAAAGGCTCCTGACAGCTAGAGAGTGCCGCGTTGACAACTGCGCATGAAGAAATAAGCACCTGCAACGTTTGGTTTAGGTTTTAGGTGCATTTTTAATCTTATTGCTTAAATCGCATTTTCTCGACGAGCTGAGCACGTTTTCTGAAATGTGCTCCTCCCGTCACTCTGGTTGGGTGCGCACAGTAAAAAGTGCTCTTGGCAGCTAGAGAGTGCCGCGTTGACCACTGCGCTTGAAGAAATAAGCACCTGCATCGTTTGGTTTAGGTTTTAGGTGCATTTTTAATCTTATTGCTTAAATCGCATTTTCTCGACGAGCTGAGCACGTTTTCTGAAATGTGCTCCTCCCGTCACTCTGGTTGGGTGCGCACAGTAAAAAGTGCTCTTGGCAGCTAGAGAGTGCCGCGTTGACCACTGCGCATGAAGAAATAAGCACCTGCAACGTTTGGTTTAGGTTTTAGGTGCATTTTTAATTTTATTGCTTAAATCGCATTTTCTCGACAAGCTGAGCACGTTTTCTGAAATGTGGTCCTCCCGTCGCTCTGGTTGGGTGTGCACAGTAAAAAGAGCTCCTGGCAGCTAGGGAGTGCCGCGTTGACCACTGCGCACGAAGAAATAAGCACCTGCAACGTTTGGTTTAGGTTTTAGGTGCATTTTTAATTTTATTCCTTAAATCGCATTCTCTCGACGAGCTGAGCACGTTTTCTGAAATGTGCTCCTCCCGTCACTCTAGTTGGGTGCGCACAGTAAAAAGTGCTCCTGGCAGCTAGGGAGTGCCGCGTTGAGCACTACGCACGAAGAAATAAGCACCTGCAACGTTTGGTTTAGGTTTTAGGTGCATTTTAAATTTTATTGCTTAAATCGCATTTCCTCGACGAGCTGAGCACGTTTTCTGAAATGCGCTCCTCCCGTCGCTCTGGTTGTGCGCGCATAGTAAAAAGTGCTCCTGGCAGCTAGAGAGTGCCGCGTTGACCACTGCACATGAAGAAATAAGCACCTGCAACGTTTGGTTTAGGTTTTAGGTGCATTTTTAATTTTATTGCTTAAATCGCATTTTCTCGACGAGCTGAGCAGGTTTTCTGAAATGTGCTCCTCCCGTCGCTCTGGTTGGGTGCGCACAGTAAAAAGTGCTCTTGGCAGCTAGAGAGTGCCGCGTTGACCACTGCACATGAAGAAATAAGCACCTGCAACGTTTGGTTTAGGTTTTAGGTGCATTTTAAATTTTATTGCTTAAATCGCATTTCCTCGACGAGCTGAGCACGTTTTCTGAAATGTGCTCCTCCCGTCGCTCTGGTTGTGCGCGCATAGTAAAAAGTGCTCCTGGCAGCTAGAGAGTGCCGCGTTGACCACTGCACATGAAGAAATAAGCACCTGCAACGTTTGGTTTAGGTTTTAGGTGCATTTTTAATTTTATTGCTTAAATCGCATTTTCTCGACGAGCTGAGCACGTTTTCTGAAATGTGCTCCTCCCGTCGCTCTGGTTGGGTGCGCACAGTAAAAAGTGCTCTTGGCAGCTAGAGAGTGCCGCGTTGACCACTGCACATGAAGAAATAAGCACCTGCAACGTTTGGTTTAGGTTTTAGGTGCATTTTTAATTTTATTGCTTAAATCGCATTTTCTCGACGAGCTGAGCACGTTTTCTGAAATGTGCTCCTCCCGTCGCTCTGGTTGGGTGCACACAGTAAAAAGAGCTCCTGGCAGCTAGGTAGTGCCGCGTTGACCACTGCGCACGAAGAAATAAGCACCTGCAACGTTTGGTTTAGGTTTTAGGTGCATTTTTTATTTTATTGCTTAAATCGCATTCTCTCGACGAGCTGAGCACGTTTTATGAAATGTGCTCCTCCCGTCGCTCTGGTTGGGTGCGCACAGTAAAAAGAGCTCCTGGCAGCTAGGGAGTTCCGCGTTGACCACTGCGCACGAAGAAATAAGCACCTGCGACGTTTGGTTTAGGTTTTAGGTGCATTTTTAATTTTATTGCTTAAATCGCATTCTCTCGACGAGCTGAGCACGTTTTCTGAAATGTGCTCCTCCCGTCGCTCTGGTTGGGCGCGCACAGTAAAAAGTGCTCTTGGCAGCTCGGGAGTGCCGCGTTGACCACTGCGCATGAAGAAATAAGCACCTGCAACGTTTGGTTTAGGTTTTAGGTGCATTTTTAATTTTATTGCTTAAATCGCATTTTCTCGACGAGCTGAGCACGTTTTCTGAAATGTGCTCCTCCCGTCGCTCTGGTTGGGCGCGCATAGTAAAAAGTGCTCCTGGCAGCTAGAGAGTGCCGCGTTGACCACTGCGCAAGAAGAAATAAGCACCTGCAACGTTTGGTTTAGGTTTTAGGTGCATTTTTAATTTTATTGCTTAAATCGCATTTTCTCGACAAGCTGAGCACGTTTTCTGAAATGTGGTCCTCCCGTCGCTCTGGTTGGGTGTGCACAGTAAAAATAGCTCCTGGCAGCTAGGGAGTGCCGCGTTGACCACTGCGCACGAAGAAATAAGCACCTGCAACGTTTGGTTTAGGTTTTAGGTGGATTTTTAATCTTATTGCTTAAATCGCATTTTCTCGACGAGCTGAGCACGTTTTCTGAAATGTGCGCCTCCCGTCACTCTGGTTGGGTGCGCACAGTAAAAAGAGCTACTGGCAGCTAGGGAGTGCCGCGTTGACCACTGCGCACGAAGAAATAAGCACCTGCAACGTTTGGTTTAGGTTTGAGGTGCATTTTTTATTTTATTGCTTAAATCGCATTTTCTCGACGAGCTGAGCACGTTTTCTGACATGTGCTCCTCCCGTCACTCTGGTTGGGTGCGCACAGTAAAAAGTGCTCTTGGCAGCTAGAGAGTGCCGCGTTGACCACTGCGCATGAAGAAATAAGCACCTGCAACGTTTGGTTTAGGTTTTAGGTGCATTTTTAATCTTATTGCTTAAATCGCATTTTCTCGACGAGCTGAGCACGTTTTCTGAAATGTGCTCCTCCCGTCACTCTGGTTGGGTGCGCACAGTAAAAAGTGGTCTTGGCAGCTAGAGAGTGCCGCGTTGACCACTGCGCATGAAGAAATAAGCACCTGCAACGATTGGTTTAGGTTTTAGGTGCATTTTTAATTTTATTGCTTAAATCGCATTTTCTCGACGAGCTGAGCACGTTTTCTGAAATGTGCTCCTCCCGTCACTCTGGTTGGGTGCGCACAGTAAAAAGTGCTCCTGGCAGCTAGGGAGTGCCGCGTTGAGCACTACGCACGAAGAAATAAGCACCTGCAACGTTTGGTTTAGGTTTTAGCTGCATTTTTAATTTTATTGCTTAAATCGCATTTTCTCGACGAGCTGAGCACGTTTTCTGAAATGTGCTCCTCCCGTCGCTCTGGTTGGGTGCGCACAGTAAAAAGAGCTCCTGGCAGCTAGGGAGTTCCGCGTTGACCACTGCGCACGAAGAAATAAGCACCTGCAACGTTTGGTTTAGGTTTTAGGTGCATTTTTAATTTTATTGCTTAAATCGCATTCTCTCGACGAGCTGAGCACGTTTTCTGAAATGTGCTCCTCCCGTCGCTCTGGTTGGGTGCGCACGGTAAAAAGTGCTCTTGGCAGCTCGGGAGTGCCGCGTTGACCACTGCGCATGAAGAAATAAGCACCTGCAACGTTTGGTTTAGGTTTTAGGTGCATTTTTAATTTTATTGCTTAAATCGCATTTTCTCGACGAGCTGAGCACGTTTTCTGAAATGTGCTCCTCCCGTCGCTCTGGTTGGGCGCGCATAGTAAAAAGTGCTCCTGGCAGCTAGAGAGTGCCGCGTTGACCACTGCGCAAGAAGAAATAAGCACCTGCAACGTTTGGTTTAGGTTTTAGGTGCATTTTTTATTTTATTGCTTCAATCGCATTCTCTCGACGAGCTGAGCACGTTTTCTGAAATGTGCTCCTCCCGTCGCTCTGGTTGGGTGCGCGTAGTAAAAAAGGCTCCTGGCAGCTAGAGAGTGCCGCGTTGACCACTGCGCATGAAGAAATAAGCACCTGCAACGTTTGGTTTAGGTTTTAGGTGCATTTTTAATCTTATTGCTTAAATCGCATTTTCTCGACGAGCTGAGCACGTTTTCTGAAATGTGCTCCTCCCGTCACTCTGGTTGGGTGCGCACAGTAAAAAGTGCTCTTGGCAGCTAGAGAGTGCCGCGTTGACCACTGCGCTTGAAGAAATAAGCACCTGCAACGTTTGGTTTAGGTTTTAGGTGCATTTTTAATCTTATTGCTTAAATCGCATTTTCTCGACGAGCTGAGCACGTTTTCTGAAATGTGCTCCTCCCGTCACTCTGGTTGGGTGCGCACAGTAAAAAGTGCTCTTGGCAGCTAGAGAGTGCCGCGTTGACCACTGCGCATGAAGAAATAAGCACCTGCAACGTTTGGTTTAGGTTTTAGGTGCATTTTTAATTTTATTGCTTAAATCGCATTTTCTCGACGAGCTGAGCACGTTTTCTGAAATGTGCTCCTCCCGTCACTCTGGTTGGGTGCGCACAGTAAAAAGTGGTCTTGGCAGCTAGAGAGTGCCGCGTTGACCACTGCGCATGAAGAAATAAGCACCTGCAACGATTGGTTTAGGTTTTAGGTGCATTTTTAATTTTATTGCTTAAATCGCATTTTCTCGACGAGCTGAGCACGTTTTCTGAAATGTGCTCCTCCCGTCACTCTGGTTGGGTGCGCACAGTAAAAAGTGCTCCTGGCAGCTAGGGAGTGCCGCGTTGAGCACTACGCACGAAGAAATAAGCACCTGCAACGTTTGGTTTAGGTTTTAGCTGCATTTTTAATTTTATTGCTTAAATCGCATTTTCTCGACGAGCTGAGCACGTTTTCTGAAATGTGCTCCTCCCGTCGCTCTGGTTGGGTGCGCACAGTAAAAAGAGCTCCTGGCAGCTAGGGAGTTCCGCGTTGACCACTGCGCACGAAGAAATAAGCACCTGCAACGTTTGGTTTAGGTTTTAGGTGCATTTTTAATTTTATTGCTTAAATCGCATTCTCTCGACGAGCTGAGCACGTTTTCTGAAATGTGCTCCTCCCGTCGCTCTGGTTGGGTGCGCACGGTAAAAAGTGCTCTTGGCAGCTCGGGAGTGCCGCGTTGACCACTGCGCATGAAGAAATAAGCACCTGCAACATTTGGTTTAGGTTTTAGGTGCATTTTTAATTTTATTGCTTAAATCGCATTTTCTCGACGAGCTGAGCACGTTTTCTGAAATGTGCTCCTCCCGTCGCTCTGGTTGGGCGCGCATAGTAAAAAGTGCTCCTGGCAGCTAGAGAGTGCCGCGTTGACCACTGCGCAAGAAGAAATAAGCACCTGCAACGTTTGGTTTAGGTTTTAGGTGCATTTTTTATTTTATTGCTTCAATCGCATTCTCTCGACGAGCTGAGCACGTTTTCTGAAATGTGCTCCTCCCGTCGCTCTGGTTGGGTGCGCGTAGTAAAAAAGGCTCCTGACAGCTAGAGAGTGCCGCGTTGACAACTGCGCATGAAGAAATAAGCACCTGCAACGTTTGGTTTAGGTTTTAGGTGCATTTTTAATCTTATTGCTTAAATCGCATTTTCTCGACGAGCTGAGCACGTTTTCTGAAATGTGCTCCTCCCGTCACTCTGGTTGGGTGCGCACAGTAAAAAGTGCTCTTGGCAGCTAGAGAGTGCCGCGTTGACCACTGCGCTTGAAGAAATAAGCACCTGCAACGTTTGGTTTAGGTTTTAGGTGCATTTTTAATCTTATTGCTTAAATCGCATTTTCTCGACGAGCTGAGCACGTTTTCTGAAATGTGCTCCTCCCGTCACTCTGGTTGGGTGCGCACAGTAAAAAGTGCTCTTGGCAGCTAGAGAGTGCCGCGTTGACCACTGCGCATGAAGAAATAAGCACCTGCAACGTTTGGTTTAGGTTTTAGGTGCATTTTTAATTTTATTGCTTAAATCGCATTTTCTCGACAAGCTGAGCACGTTTTCTGAAATGTGGTCCTCCCGTCGCTCTGGTTGGGTGTGCACAGTAAAAAGAGCTCCTGGCAGCTAGGGAGTGCCGCGTTGACCACTGCGCACGAAGAAATAAGCACCTGCAACGTTTGGTTTAGGTTTTAGGTGCATTTTTAATTTTATTCCTTAAATCGCATTCTCTCGACGAGCTGAGCACGTTTTCTGAAATGTGCTCCTCCCGTCACTCTAGTTGGGTGCGCACAGTAAAAAGTGCTCCTGGCAGCTAGGGAGTGCCGCGTTGAGCACTACGCACGAAGAAATAAGCACCTGCAACGTTTGGTTTAGGTTTTAGGTGCATTTTAAATTTTATTGCTTAAATCGCATTTCCTCGACGAGCTGAGCACGTTTTCTGAAATGCGCTCCTCCCGTCGCTCTGGTTGTGCGCGCATAGTAAAAAGTGCTCCTGGCAGCTAGAGAGTGCCGCGTTGACCACTGCACATGAAGAAATAAGCACCTGCAACGTTTGGTTTAGGTTTTAGGTGCATTTTTAATTTTATTGCTTAAATCGCATTTTCTCGACGAGCTGAGCAGGTTTTCTGAAATGTGCTCCTCCCGTCGCTCTGGTTGGGTGCGCACAGTAAAAAGTGCTCTTGGCAGCTAGAGAGTGCCGCGTTGACCACTGCACATGAAGAAATAAGCACCTGCAACGTTTGGTTTAGGTTTTAGGTGCATTTTTAATTTTATTGCTTAAATCGCATTTTCTCGACGAGCTGAGCACGTTTTCTGAAATGTGCTCCTCCCGTCACTCTGGTTGGGTGCGTACAGTAAAAAGTGCTCCTGGCAGCTAGGGAGTGCCGCGTTGAGCACTGCGCACGAAGAAATAAGCACCTGCAACGTTTGGTTTAGGTTTTAGGTGCATTTTTAATTTTATTGCTTAAATCGCATTTTCTCGACGAGCTGAGCACGTTTTCTGAAATGTGCTCCTCCCGTCACTCTGGTTGGGTGCGCACAGTAAAAAGTGCTCTTGGCAGCTAGAGAGTGCCGCGTTGACCACTGCGCATGAAGAAATAAGCACCTGCAACGTTTGGTTTAGGTTTTAGGTGCATTTTTAATCTTATTGCTTAAATCGCATTTTCTCGACGAGCTGAGCACGTTTTCTGAAATGTGCTCCTCCCGTCACTCTGGTTGGGTGCGCACAGTAAAAAGTGCTCTTGGCAGCTAGAGAGTGCCGCGTTGACCACTGCGCATGAAGAAATAAGCACCTGCAACGCTTGGTTTAGGTTTTAGGTGCATTTTTAATTTTATTGCTTAAATCGCATTTTCTCGACGAGCTGAGCACGTTTTCTGAAATGTGCTCCTCCCGTCACTCTGGTTGGGTGCGCACAGTAAAAAATGCTCCTGGCAGCTAGGGAGTGCCGCGTTGAGCACTGCGCACGAAGAAATAAGCACCTGCAACGTTTGGTTTAGGTTTTAGGTGCATTTTTAATTTTATTGCTTAAATCGCATTTTCTCGACGAGCTGAGCACGTTTTCTGAAATGTGCTCCTCCCGTCGCTCTGGTTGGGTGCGCACAGTAAAAAGAGCTCCTGGCAGCTAGGGAGTTCCGCGTTGACCACTGCGCACGAAGAAATAAGCACCTGCAACGTTTGGTTTAGGTTTTAGGTGCATTTTTAATTTTATTGCTTAAATCGCATTCTCTCGACGAGCTGAGCACGTTTTCTGAAATGTGCTCCTCCCGTCGCTCTGGTTGGGTGCGCACAGTAAAAAGAGTTCCTGGCAGCTAGGGAGTTCCGCGTTGACCACTGCGCACGAAGAAATAAGCACCTGCAACGTTTGGTTTAGGTTTTAGGTGCATTTTTAATTTTATTGCTTAAATCGCATTCTCTCGACGAGCTGAGCACGTTTTCTGAAATGTGCTCCTCCCGTCGGTCTGGTTGGTTGCGCACAGTAAAAAGTGCTCTTGGCAGCTCGGGAGTGCCGCGTTGACCACTGCGCATGAAGAAATAACCACCTGCAACGTTTGGTTTAGGTTTTAGGTGCATTTTTAATTTTATTGCTTAAATCGCATTTTCTCGACGAGCTGAGCACGTTTTCTGAAATGTGCTCCTCCCGTCACTCTGGTTGGGTGCGCATAGTAAAAAGTGCTCTTGGCAGCTAAAGAGTGCCGTGTTGACCACTGCGCACAAAGAAATAAGCACCTGCAACGTTTGGTTTAGGTTTTAGGTGCATTTTAAATTTTATTGCTTAAATCGCATTTTCTTGACGAGCTGAGCACGTTTTCTGAAATGTGCTCCTCCCGTCGCTCTGGTTGTGCGCGCATAGTAAAAAGTGCTCCTGGCAGCTAGGGAGTGTCGCGTTGAGCACTGCGCACAAAGAAATAAGCACCTGCAACGTTTGGTTTAGGTTTTAGGTGCATTTTTAATTTTACTGCTTAAATCGCATTTTCTCGACGAGCTGAGCACGTTTTCTGAAATGTGCTCCTCCCGTCACTCTGGTTGGGTGCGCACAGTAAAAAGTGCTCCTGGCAGCTAGGGAGTGCCGCGTTGAGTGTTGCACACGAAGAAATAAGCACCTGCAACGTTTGGTTTAGGTTTTAGGTGCATTTTTAATTTTATTGCTTAAATCGCATTTTCTCGACGAGCTGAGCACGTTTTCTGAAATGTGCTCCTCCCGTCACTCTGGTTGGGTGCGCACAGTAAAAAGTGCTCCTGGCAGCTAGGGAGTGCCGCGTTGAGCACTGCGCACGAAGAAATAAGCACCTGCAACGTTTGGTTTAGGTTTTAGGTGCATTTTTTATTTTATTGCTTAAATTGCATTCTCTCGACGAGCTGAGCACGTTTTCTGAAATGTGCTCCTCCCGTCGCTCTGGTTGGGTGCACACAGTAAAAAGAGCTCCTGGCAGCTAGGGAGTTCCGCATTGACCACTGCGCACGAAGAAATAAGCACCTGCAACGTTTGGTTTAGGTTTTAGGTGCATTTTTAATTTTATTGCTTAAATCGCATTCTCTCGACGAGCTGAGCACGTTTTCTGAAATGTGCTCCTCCCGTCGCTCTGGTTGGGTGCGCACAGTAAAAAGAGCTCCTGGCAGCTAGGGAGTTCCGCGTTGACCACTGCGCACGAAGAAATAAGCACCTGCAACGTTTGGTTTAGGTTTTAGGTGCATTTTTAATTTTATTGCTTAAATCGAATTCTCTCGACGAGCTGAGCACGTTTTCTGAAATGTGCTCCTCCCGTCGCTCTGGTTGGTTGCGCACAGTAAAAAGTGCTCTTGGCAGCTCGGGAGTGCCGCGTTGACCACTGCGCATGAAGAAATAACCACCTGCAACGTTTGGTTTAGGTTTTAGGTGCATTTTTAATTTTATTGCTTAAATCGCATTTTCTCGACGAGCTGAGCACGTTTTCTGAAATGTGCTCCTCCCGTCACTCTGGTTGGGTGCGCATAGTAAAAAGTGCTCTTGGCAGCTAAAGAGTGCCGCGTTGACCACTGCGCACAAAGAAATAAGCACCTGCAACGTTTGGTTTAGGTTTTAGGTGCATTTTAAATTTTATTGCTTAAATCGCATTTTCTTGACGAGCTGAGCACGTTTTCTGAAATGTGCTCCTCCCGTCGCTCTGGTTGTGCGCGCATAGTAAAAAGTGCTCCTGGCAGCTAGGGAGTGTCGCGTTGAGCACTGCGCACAAAGAAATAAGCACCTGCAACGTTTGGTTTAGGTTTTAGGTGCATTTCTAATTTTATTGCTTAAATCGCATTTTCTCGACGAGCTGAGCACGTTTTCTGAAATGTGCTCCTCCCGTCACTCTGGTTGGGTGCGCACAGTAAAAAGTGCTCCTGGCAGCTAGGGAGTGCCGCGTTGAGTGTTGCGCACGAAGAAATAAGCACCTGCAACGTTTGGTTTAGGTTTTAGGTGCATTTTTAATTTTATTGCTTAAATCGCATTCTCTCGACGAGCTGAGCACGTTTTCTGAAATGTGCTCCTCCCGTCACTCTGGTTGGGTGCGCACAGTAAAAAGTGCTCCTGGCAGCTAGGGAGTGCCGCGTCGAGCACTGCGCACGAAGAAATAAGCACCTGCAACGTTTGGTTTAGGTTTTAGGTGCATTTTTCATTTTATTGCTTAAATCGCATTCTCTCGACGAGCTGAGCACGTTTTCTGAAATGTGCTCCTCCCGTCGCTCTGGTTGGGTGCACACAGTAAAAAGAGCTCCTGGCAGCTAGGGAGTGCCGCGTTGACCACTGCGCACGAAGAAATAAGCACCTGCAACGTTTGGTTTAGGTTTTAGGTGCATTTTTTATTTTATTGCTTAAATCGCATTCTCTCGACGAGCTGAGCACGTTTTCTGAAATGTGCTCCTCCCGTCGCTCTGGTTGGGTGCGCGTAGTAAAAAAGGCTCCTGGCAGCTAGAGAGTGCCGCGTTGACCACTGCGCATGAAGAAATAAGCACCTGCAACGTTTGGTTTAGGTTTTAGGTGGATTTTTAATCTTATTGCTTAAATCGCATTTTCTCGACGAGCTGAGCACGTTTTCTGAAATGTGCGCCTCCCGTCACTCTGGTTGGGTGCGCACAGTAAAAAGAGCTACTGGCAGCTAGGGAGTGCCGCGTTGACCACTGCGCACGAAGAAATAAGCACCTGCAACGTTTGGTTTAGGTTTGAGGTGCATTTTTTATTTTATTGCTTAAATCGCATTTTCTCGACGAGCTGAGCACGTTTTCTGAAATGTGCTCCTCCCGTCACTCTGGTTGGGTGCGCACAGTAAAAAGTGCTCTTGGCAGCTAGAGAGTGCCGCGTTGACCACTGCGCATGAAGAAATAAGCACCTGCAACGTTTGGTTTAGGTTTTAGGTGCATTTTTAATCTTATTGCTTAAATCGCATTTTCTCGACGAGCTGAGCACGTTTTCTGAAATGTGCTCCTCCCGTCACTCTGGTTGGGTGCGCACAGTAAAAAGTGGTCTTGGCAGCTAGAGAGTGCCGCGTTGACCACTGCGCATGAAGAAATAAGCACCTGCAACGCTTGGTTTAGGTTTTAGGTGCATTTTTAATTTTATTGCTTAAATCGCATTTTCTCGACGAGCTGAGCACGTTTTCTGAAATGTGCTCCTCCCGTCACTCTGGTTGGGTGCGCACAGTAAAAAGTGCTCCTGGCAGCTAGGGAGTGCCGCGTTGAGCACTACGCACGAAGAAATAAGCACCTGCAACGTTTGGTTTAGGTTTTAGCTGCATTTTTAATTTTATTGCTTAAATCGCATTTTCTCGACGAGCTGAGCACGTTTTCTGAAATGTGCTCCTCCCGTCGCTCTGGTTGGGTGCGCACAGTAAAAAGAGCTCCTGGCAGCTAGGGAGTTCCGCGTTGACCACTGCGCACGAAGAAATAAGCACCTGCAACGTTTGGTTTAGGTTTTAGGTGCATTTTTAATTTTATTGCTTAAATCGCATTCTCTCGACGAGCTGAGCACGTTTTCTGAAATGTGCTCCTCCCGTCGCTCTGGTTGGGTGCGCACAGTAAAAAGTGCTCTTGGCAGCTCGGGAGTGCCGCGTTGACCACTGCGCATGAAGAAATAAGCACCTGCAACGTTTGGTTTAGGTTTTAGGTGCATTTTTAATTTTATTGCTTAAATCGCATTTTCTCGACGAGCTGAGCACGTTTTCTGAAATGTGCTCCTCCCGTCGCTCTGGTTGGGCGCGCATAGTAAAAAGTGCTCCTGGCAGCTAGAGAGTGCCGCGTTGACCACTGCGCATGAAGAAATAAGCACCTGCAACGTTTGGTTTAGGTTTTAGGTGCATTTTTAATCTTATTGCTTAAATCGCATTTTCTCGACGAGCTGAGCACGTTTTCTGAAATGTGCTCCTCCCGTCACTCTGGTTGGGTGCGCACAGTAAAAAGTGCTCTTGGCAGCTAGAGAGTGCCGCGTTGACCACTGCGCATGAAGAAATAAGCACCTGCAACGTTTGGTTTAGGTTTTAGGTGCATTTTTAATTTTATTGCTTAAATCGCATTTTCTCGACGAGCTGAGCACGTTTTCTGAAATGTGCTCCTCCCGTCACTCTGGTTGGGTGCGCACAGTAAAAAATGCTCCTGGCAGCTAGGGAGTGCCGCGTTGAGCACTGCGCACGAAGAAATAAGCACCTGCAACGTTTGGTTTAGGTTTTAGGTGCATTTTTAATTTTATTGCTTAAATCGCATTTTCTCGACGAGCTGAGCACGTTTTCTGAAATGTGCTCCTCCCGTCGCTCTGGTTGGGTGCGCACAGTAAAAAGAGCTCCTGGCAGCTAGGGAGTTCCGCGTTGACCACTGCGCACGAAGAAATAAGCACCTGCAACGTTTGGTTTAGGTTTTAGGTGCATTTTTAATTTTATTGCTTAAATCGCATTCTCTCGACGAGCTGAGCACGTTTTCTGAAATGTGCTCCTCCCGTCGCTCTGGTTGGGTGCGCACAGTAAAAAGAGCTCCTGGCAGCTAGGGAGTTCCGCGTTGACCACTGCGCACGAAGAAATAAGCACCTGCAACGTTTGGTTTAGGTTTTAGGTGCATTTTTAATTTTATTGCTTAAATCGCATTCTCTCGACGAGCTGAGCACGTTTTCTGAAATGTGCTCCTCCCGTCGCTCTGGTTGGTTGCGCATAGTAAAAAGTGCTCTTGGCAGCTAAAGAGTGCCGCGTTGACCACTGCGCACAAAGAAATAAGCACCTGCAACGTTTGGTTTAGGTTTTAGGTGCATTTTAAATTTTATTGCTTAAATCGCATTTTCTCGACGAGCTGAGCACGTTTTCTGAAATGTGCTCCTCCCGTCGCTCTGGTTGTGCGCGCATAGTAAAAAGTGCTCCTGGCAGCTAGGGAGTGCCGCGTTGACCACTGCGCACGAAGAAATAAGCACCTGCAACGTTTGGTTTAGGTTTGAGGTGCATTTTTTATTTTATTGCTTAAATCGCATTTTCTCGACGAGCTGAGCACGTTTTCTGAAATGTGCTCCTCCCGTCACTCTGGTTGGGTGCGCACAGTAAAAAGTGCTCTTGGCAGCTAGAGAGTGCCGCGTTGACCACTGCGCATGAAGAAATAAGCACCTGCAACGTTTGGTTTAGGTTTTAGGTGCATTTTTAATCTTATTGCTTAAATCGCATTTTCTCGACGAGCTGAGCACGTTTTCTGAAATGTGCTCCTCCCGTCACTCTGGTTGGGTGCGCACAGTAAAAAGTGCTCTTGGCAGCTAGAGAGTGCCGCGTTGACCACTGCGCATGAAGAAATAAGCACCTGCAACGCTTGGTTTAGGTTTTAGGTGCATTTGTAATTTTATTGCTTAAATCGCATTTTCTCGACGAGCTGAGCACGTTTTCTGAAATGTGCTCCTCCCGTCACTCTGGTTGGGTGCGCACAGTAAAAAGTGCTCCTGGCAGCTAGGGAGTGCCGCGTTGAGCACTACGCACGAAGAAATAAGCACCTGCAACGTTTGGTTTAGGTTTTAGCTGCATTTTTAATTTTATTGCTTAAATCGCATTTTCTCGACGAGCTGAGCACGTTTTCTGAAATGTGCTCCTCCCGTCGCTCTGGTTGGGTGCGCACAGTAAAAAGAGCTCCTGGCAGCTAGGGAGTTCCGCGTTGACCACTGCGCACGAAGAAATAAGCACCTGCAACGTTTGGTTTAGGTTTTAGGTGCATTTTTAATTTTATTGCTTAAATCGCATTCTCTCGACGAGCTAAGCACGTTTTCTGAAATGTGCTCCTCCCGTCGCTCTGGTTGGGTGCGCACAGTAAAAAGTGCTCTTGGCAGCTCGGGAGTGCCGCGTTGACCACTGCGCATGAAGAAATAAGCACCTGCAACGTTTGGTTTAGGTTTTAGGTGCATTTTTAATTTTATTGCTTAAATCGCATTTTCTCGACGAGCTGAGCACGTTTTCTGAAATGTGCTCCTCCCGTCGCTCTGGTTGGGCGCGCATAGTAAAAAGTGCTCCTGGCAGCTAGAGAGTGCCGCGTTGACCACTGCGCAAGAAGAAATAAGCACCTGCAACGTTTGGTTTAGGTTTTAGGTGCATTTTTAATTTTATTGCTTAAATCGCATTTTCTCGACAAGCTGAGCACGTTTTCTGAAATGTGCTCCTCCCGTCGCTCTGGTTGGGTGTGCACAGTAAAAAGAGCTCCTGGCAGCTAGGGAGTGCCGCGCTGACCACTGCGCACGAAGAAATAAGCACCTGCAACGTTTGGTTTAGGTTTTAGGTGCATTTTTAATTTTATTGCTTAAATCGCATTCTCTCGACGAGCTGAGCACGTTTTCTGAAATGTGCTCCTCCCGTCACTCTGGTTGGGTGCGCACAGTAAAAAGTGCTCCTGGCACCTAGGGAGTGCCGCGTTGAGTACTGCGCACGAAGAAATAAGCACCTGCAACGTTTGGTTTAGGTTTTAGGTGCATTTTTAATTTTATTGCTTAAATCGCATTTTCTCGACGAGCTGAGCACGTTTTCTGAAATGTGCTCCTCCCGTCACTCTGGTTGGGTGCGCACAGTAAAAAGTGCTCCTGGCAGCTAGGGAGTGCCGCGTTGAGCACTGCGCACGAAGAAATAAGCACCTGCAACGTTTGGTTTAGGTTTTAGGTGCATTTTTAATTTTATTGCTTAAATCGCATTTTCTCGACGAGCTGAGCACGTTTTCTGAAATGGGCTCCTCCCGTCGCTCTGGTTGGGTGCACACAGTAAAAAGAGCTCCTGGCAGCTAGGGAGTTCCGCGTTGACCACTGCGCACGAAGAAATAAGCACCTGCAACGTTTGGTTTAGGTTTTAGGTGCATTTTTTATTTTATTGCTTAAATCGCATTCTCTCGACGAGCTGAGCACGTTTTCTGAAATGTGCTCCTCCCGTCGCTCTGGTTGGGTGCACACAGTAAAAAGAGCTCCTGGCAGCTAGGGAGTGCCGCGTTGACCACTGCGCACGAAGAAATAAGCACCTGCAACGTTTGGTTTAGGTTTTAGGTGCATTTTTTATTTTATTGCTTAAATCGCATTCTCTCGACGAGCTGGGCACGTTTTCTGAAATGTGCTCCTCCCGTCGCTCTGGTTTGGTGCGCGTAGTAAAAAGTGCTCCTGGCAGCTAGAGAGTGCCGCGTTGACCACTGCGCATGAAGAAATAAGCACCTGCAACGTTTGGTTTAGGTTTTAGCTGCATTTTTAATTTATTGCTTAAATCGCATTTTCTCGACGAGCTGAGCACGTTTTCTGAAATGTGCTCCTCCCGTCGCTCTGGTTGGGTGCGCACAGTAAAAAGAGCTACTGGCAGCTAGGGAGTGCCGCGTTGACCACTGCGCACGAAGAAATAAGCACCTGCAACGTTTGGTTTAGGTTTTAGGTGCATTTTTTATTTTATTGCTTAAATCGCATTCTCTCGACGAGCTGAGCACGTTTTCTGAAATGTGCTCCTCCCGTCGCTCTGGTTGGGTGCGCACAGTAAAAAGTGCTCTTGGCAGCTAGAGAGTGCCGTGTTGACCACTGCGCATGAAGAAATAAGCACCTGCAACGTTTGATTTAGGTTTTAGGTGCATTTTTAAACTAATTGCTTAAATCGCATTTTCTCGACGAGCTGAGCACGTTTCCTGAAATGTGCTCCTCCCGTCACTCTGGTTGGGTGCGCACAGTAAAAAGTGCTCTTGGCAGCTAGGGAGTGCCGCGTTGAGCACTGCGCACGAAGAAATAAGCACCTGCAACGTTTGGTTTAGGTTTTAGGTGCATTTTTAATTTTATTGCTTAAATCGCATTTTCTCGACGAGCTGAGCACGTTTTCTGAAATGTGCTCCTCCCGTCGCTCTGGTTGGGTGCGCACAGTAAAAAGAGCTCCTGGCAGCTAGGGAGTTCCGCGTTGACCACTGCGCACGAAGAAAAAAGCACCTGCAACGTTTGGTTTAGGTTTTAGGTGCATTTTTAATTTTATTGCTTAAATCGCATTCTCTCGACGAGCTGAGCACGTTTTCTGAAATGTGCTCCTCCCGTCGCTCTGGTTGGTTGCGCACAGTAAAAAGTGCTCTTGGCAGCTCGGGAGTGCCGCGTTGACCACTGCGCATGAAGAAATAACCACCTGCAACGTTTGGTTTAGGTTTTAGGTGCATATTTAATTTTATTGCTTAAATCGCATTTTCTCGACGAGCTGAGCACGTTTTCTGAAATGTGCTCCTCCCGTCACTCTGGTTGGGTGCGCATAGTAAAAAGTGCTCTTGGCAGCTAAAGAGTGCCGCGTTGACCACTGCGCACAAAGAAATAAGCACCTGCAACGTTTGGTTTAGGTTTTAGGTGCATTTTAAATTTTATTGCTTAAATCGCATTTTCTCGACGAGCTGAGCACGTTTTCTGAAATGTGCTCCTCCCGTCGCTCTGGTTGTGCGCGCATAGTAAAAAGTGGTCCTGGCAGCTAGGGAGTGCCGCGTTGAGCACTGCGCACGAAGAAATAAGCACCTGCAACGTTTGGTTTAGGTTTTAGGTGCATTTTTAATTTTATTGCTTAAATCGCATTTTCTCGACGAGCTGAGCGCGTTTTCTGAAATGTGCTCCTCCCGTCACTCTGGTTGGGTGCACACAGTAAAAAGAGCTACTGGCAGCTAGGGAGTGCCGCGTTGACCACTGCGCACGAAGAAATAAGCACCTGCAACATTTGGTTTAGGTTTTAGGTGCATTTTTAATTTTATTGCTTAAATCGCATTCTCTCGACGAGCTGAGCACGTTTTCTGAAATGTGCTCCTCCCGTCGCTCTGGTTGGGTGCGCGTAGTAAAAAAGGCTCCTGGCAGCTAGAGAGTGCCGCGTTGACCACTGCGCATGAAGAAATAAGCACCTGCAACGTTTGGTTTAGGTTTTAGGTGGATTTTTAATCTTATTGCTTAAATCGCATTTTCTCGACGAGCTGAGCACGTTTTCTGAAATGTGCGCCTCCCGTCACTCTGGTTGGGTGCGCACAGTAAAAAGAGCTACTGGCAGCTAGGGAGTGCCGCGTTGACCACTGCGCACGAAGAAATAAGCACCTGCAACGTTTGGTTTAGGTTTGAGGTGCATTTTTTATTTTATTGCTTAAATCGCATTTTCTCGACGAGCTGAGCACGTTTTCTGAAATGTGCTCCTCCCGTCACTCTGGTTGGGTGCGCACAGTAAAAAGTGCTCTTGGCAGCTAGAGAGTGCCGCGTTGACCACTGCGCATGAAGAAATAAGCACCTGCAACGTTTGGTTTAGGTTTTAGGTGCATTTTTAATCTTATTGCTTAAATCGCATTTTCTCGACGAGCTGAGCACGTTTTCTGAAATGTGCTCCTCCCGTCACTCTGGTTGGGTGCGCACAGTAAAAAGTGGTCTTGGCAGCTAGAGAGTGCCGCGTTGACCACTGCGCATGAAGAAATAAGCACCTGCAACGCTTGGTTTAGGTTTTAGGTGCATTTTTAATTTTATTGCTTAAATCGCATTTTCTCGACGAGCTGAGCACGTTTTCTGAAATGTGCTCCTCCCGTCACTCTGGTTGGGTGCGCACAGTAAAAAGTGCTCCTGGCAGCTAGGGAGTGCCGCGTTGAGCACTACGCACGAAGAAATAAGCACCTGCAACGTTTGGTTTAGGTTTTAGCTGCATTTTTAATTTTATTGCTTAAATCGCATTTTCTCGACGAGCTGAGCACGTTTTCTGAAATGTGCTCCTCCCGTCGCTCTGGTTGGGTGCGCACAGTAAAAAGAGCTCCTGGCAGCTAGGGAGTTCCGCGTTGACCACTGCGCACGAAGAAATAAGCACCTGCAACGTTTGGTTTAGGTTTTAGGTGCATTTTTAATTTTATTGCTTAAATCGCATTCTCTCGACGAGCTGAGCACGTTTTCTGAAATGTGCTCCTCCCGTCGCTCTGGTTGGGTGCGCACAGTAAAAAGTGCTCTTGGCAGCTCGGGAGTGCCGCGTTGACCACTGCGCATGAAGAAATAAGCACCTGCAACGTTTGGTTTAGGTTTTAGGTGCATTTTTAATTTTATTGCTTAAATCGCATTTTCTCGACGAGCTGAGCACGTTTTCTGAAATGTGCTCCTCCCGTCGCTCTGGTTGGGCGCGCATAGTAAAAAGTGCTCCTGGCAGCTAGAGAGTGCCGCGTTGACCACTGCGCAAGAAGAAATAAGCACCTGCAACGTTTGGTTTAGGTTTTAGGTGCATTTTTAATTTTATTGCTTAAATCGCATTTTCTCGACAAGCTGAGCACGTTTTCTGAAATGTGCTCCTCCCGTCGCTCTGGTTGGGAGTGCACAGTAAAAAGAGCTCCTGGCAGCTAGGGAGTGCCGCGCTGACCACTGCGCACGAAGAAATAAGCACCTGCAACGTTTGGTTTAGGTTTTAGGTGCATTTTTAATTTTATTGCTTAAATCGCATTCTCTCGACGAGCTGAGCACGTTTTCTGAAATGTGCTCCTCCCGTCACTCTGGTTGGGTGCGCACAGTAAAGAGTGCTCCTGGCACCTAGGGAGTGCCGCGTTGAGTACTGCGCACGAAGAAATAAGCACCTGCAACGTTTGGTTTAGGTTTTAGGTGCATTTTTAATTTTATTGCTTAAATCGCATTTTCTCGACGAGCTGAGCACGTTTTCTGAAATGTGCTCCTCCCGTCACTCTGGTTGGGTGCGCACAGTAAAAAGTGCTCCTGGCAGCTAGGGAGTGCCGCGTTGAGCACTGCGCACGAAGAAATAAGCACCTGCAACGTTTGGTTTAGGTTTTAGGTGCATTTTTAATTTTATTGCTTAAATCGCATTTTCTCGACGAGCTGAGCACGTTTTCTGAAATGGGCTCCTCCCGTCGCTCTGGTTGGGTGCACACAGTAAAAAGTGCTCTTGGCAGCTAGAGAGTGCCGCGTTGACCACTGCGCATGAAGAAATAAGCACCTGCAACGTTTGGTTTAGGTTTTAGGTGCATTTTTAATCTTATTGCTTAAATCGCATTTTCTCGACGAGCTGAGCACGTTTTCTGAAATGTGCTCCTCCCGTCACTCTGGTTGGGTGCGCACAGTAAAAAGTGCTCTTGGCAGCTAGAGAGTGCCGCGTTGACCACTGCGCATGAAGAAATAAGCACCTGCAACGCTTGGTTTAGGTTTTAGGTGCATTTTTAATTTTATTGCTTAAATCGCATTCTCTCGACGAGCTGAGCACGTTTTCTGAAATGTGCTCCTCCCGTCGCTCTGGTTGGGTGCGCACAGTAAAAAGAGTTCCTGGCAGCTAGGGAGTTCCGCGTTGACCACTGCGCACGAAGAAATAAGCACCTGCAACGTTTGGTTTAGGTTTTAGGTGCATTTTTAATTTTATTGCTTAAATCGCATTCTCTCGACGAGCTGAGCACGTTTTCTGAAATGTGCTCCTCCCGTCGGTCTGGTTGGTTGCGCACAGTAAAAAGTGCTCTTGGCAGCTCGGGAGTGCCGCGTTGACCACTGCGCATGAAGAAATAACCACCTGCAACGTTTGGTTTAGGTTTTAGGTGCATTTTTAATTTTATTGCTTAAATCGCATTTTCTCGACGAGCTGAGCACGTTTTCTGAAATGTGCTCCTCCCGTCACTCTGGTTGGGTGCGCATAGTAAAAAGTGCTCTTGGCAGCTAAAGAGTGCCGTGTTGACCACTGCGCACAAAGAAATAAGCACCTGCAACGTTTGGTTTAGGTTTTAGGTGCATTTTAAATTTTATTGCTTAAATCGCATTTTCTTGACGAGCTGAGCACGTTTTCTGAAATGTGCTCCTCCCGTCGCTCTGGTTGTGCGCGCATAGTAAAAAGTGCTCCTGGCAGCTAGGGAGTGTCGCGTTGAGCACTGCGCACAAAGAAATAAGCACCTGCAACGTTTGGTTTAGGTTTTAGGTGCATTTTTAATTTTACTGCTTAAATCGCATTTTCTCGACGAGCTGAGCACGTTTTCTGAAATGTGCTCCTCCCGTCACTCTGGTTGGGTGCGCACAGTAAAAAGTGCTCCTGGCAGCTAGGGAGTGCCGCGTTGAGTGTTGCACACGAAGAAATAAGCACCTGCAACGTTTGGTTTAGGTTTTAGGTGCATTTTTAATTTTATTGCTTAAATCGCATTTTCTCGACGAGCTGAGCACGTTTTCTGAAATGTGCTCCTCCCGTCACTCTGGTTGGGTGCGCACAGTAAAAAGTGCTCCTGGCAGCTAGGGAGTGCCGCGTTGAGCACTGCGCACGAAGAAATAAGCACCTGCAACGTTTGGTTTAGGTTTTAGGTGCATTTTTTATTTTATTGCTTAAATTGCATTCTCTCGACGAGCTGAGCACGTTTTCTGAAATGTGCTCCTCCCGTCGCTCTGGTTGGGTGCACACAGTAAAAAGAGCTCCTGGCAGCTAGGGAGTTCCGCATTGACCACTGCGCACGAAGAAATAAGCACCTGCAACGTTTGGTTTAGGTTTTAGGTGCATTTTTAATTTTATTGCTTAAATCGCATTCTCTCGACGAGCTGAGCACGTTTTCTGAAATGTGCTCCTCCCGTCGCTCTGGTTGGGTGCGCACAGTAAAAAGAGCTCCTGGCAGCTAGGGAGTTCCGCGTTGACCACTGCGCACGAAGAAATAAGCACCTGCAACGTTTGGTTTAGGTTTTAGGTGCATTTTTAATTTTATTGCTTAAATCGAATTCTCTCGACGAGCTGAGCACGTTTTCTGAAATGTGCTCCTCCCGTCGCTCTGGTTGGTTGCGCACAGTAAAAAGTGCTCTTGGCAGCTCGGGAGTGCCGCGTTGACCACTGCGCATGAAGAAATAACCACCTGCAACGTTTGGTTTAGGTTTTAGGTGCATTTTTAATTTTATTGCTTAAATCGCATTTTCTCGACGAGCTGAGCACGTTTTCTGAAATGTGCTCCTCCCGTCACTCTGGTTGGGTGCGCATAGTAAAAAGTGCTCTTGGCAGCTAAAGAGTGCCGCGTTGACCACTGCGCACAAAGAAATAAGCACCTGCAACGTTTGGTTTAGGTTTTAGGTGCATTTTAAATTTTATTGCTTAAATCGCATTTTCTTGACGAGCTGAGCACGTTTTCTGAAATGTGCTCCTCCCGTCGCTCTGGTTGTGCGCGCATAGTAAAAAGTGCTCCTGGCAGCTTGGGAGTGTCGCGTTGAGCACTGCGCACAAAGAAATAAGCACCTGCAACGTTTGGTTTAGGTTTTAGGTGCATTTCTAATTTTATTGCTTAAATCGCATTTTCTCGACGAGCTGAGCACGTTTTCTGAAATGTGCTCCTCCCGTCACTCTGGTTGGGTGCGCACAGTAAAAAGTGCTCCTGGCAGCTAGGGAGTGCCGCGTTGAGTGTTGCGCACGAAGAAATAAGCACCTGCAACGTTTGGTTTAGGTTTTAGGTGCATTTTTAATTTTATTGCTTAAATCGCATTCTCTCGACGAGCTGAGCACGTTTTCTGAAATGTGCTCCTCCCGTCACTCTGGTTGGGTGCGCACAGTAAAAAGTGCTCCTGGCAGCTAGGGAGTGCCGCGTTGAGCACTGCGCACGAAGAAATAAGCACCTGCAACGTTTGGTTTAGGTTTTAGGTGCATTTTTCATTTTATTGCTTAAATCGCATTCTCTCGACGAGCTGAGCACGTTTTCTGAAATGTGCTCCTCCCGTCGCTCTGGTTGGGTGCACACAGTAAAAAGAGCTCCTGGCAGCTAGGGAGTGCCGCGTTGACCACTGCGCACGAAGAAATAAGCACCTGCAACGTTTGGTTTAGGTTTTAGGTGCATTTTTTATTTTATTGCTTAAATCGCATTCTCTCGACGAGCTGAGCACGTTTTCTGAAATGTGCTCCTCCCGTCGCTCTGGTTGGGCGCGCGTAGTAAAAAGTGCTCCTGGCAGCTAGAGAGTGCCGCGTTGACCACTGCGCAAGAAGAAATAAGCACCTGCAACGTTTGGTTTAGGTTTTAGGTGCATTTTTAATTTTATTGCTTAAATCGCATTTTCTCGACAAGCTGAGCACGTTTTCTGAAATGTGGTCCTCCCGTCGCTCTGGTTGGGTGTGCACAGTAAAAAGAGCTCCTGGCAGCTAGGGAGTGCCGCGTTGACCACTGCGCACGAAGAAATAAGCACCTGCAACGTTTGGTTTAGGTTTTAGGTGCATTTTTAATTTTATTGCTTAAATCGCATTCTCTCGACGAGCTGAGCACGTTTTCTGAAATGTGCTCCTCCCGTCACTCTGGTTGGGTGCGCACAGTAAAAAGTGCTCCTGGCAGCTAGGGAGTGCCGCGTTGAGCACTACGCACGAAGAAATAAGCACCTGCAACGTTTGGTTTAGGTTTTAGGTGCATTTTAAATTTTATTGCTTAAATCGCATTTCCTCGACGAGCTGAGCACGTTTTCTGAAATGCGCTCCTCCCGTCGCTCTGGTTGGGTGCGCGTAGTAAAAAGTGGTCCTGGCAGCTAGAGAGTGCCGCGTTGACCACTGCGCATGAAGAAATAAGCACCTGCAACGTTTGGTTTAGGTTTTAGGTGCATTTTTAATTTTATTGCTTAAATCGCATTTTCTCGACGAGCTGAGCACGTTTTCTGAAATGTGCTCCTCCCGTCGCTCTGGTTGGGTGCGCACAGTAAAAAGAGCTACTGGTAGCTAGGGAGTGCCGCGTTGACCACTGCGCACGAAGAAATAAGCACCTGCAACGTTTGGTTTAGGTTTTAGGTGCATTTTTTATTTTATTGCTTAAATCGCATTCTCTCGACGAGCTGAGCACGTTTTCTGAAATGTGCTCCTCCCGTCGCTCTGGTTGGGTGCGCGTAGTAAAAAAGGCTCCTGGCAGCTAGAGAGTGCCGCGTTGACCACTGCGCATGAAGAAATAAGCACCTGCAACGTTTGGTTTAGGTTTTAGGTGGATTTTTAATCTTATTGCTTAAATCGCATTTTCTCGACGAGCTGAGCACGTTTTCTGAAATGTGCGCCTCCCGTCACTCTGGTTGGGTGCGCACAGTAAAAAGAGCTACTGGCAGCTAGGGAGTGCCGCGTTGACCACTGCGCACGAAGAAATAAGCACCTGCAACGTTTGGTTTAGGTTTGAGGTGCATTTTTTATTTTATTGCTTAAATCGCATTTTCTCGACGAGCTGAGCACGTTTTCTGAAATGTGCTCCTCCCGTCACTCTGGTTGGGTGCGCACAGTAAAAAGTGCTCTTGGCAGCTAGAGAGTGCCGCGTTGACCACTGCGCATGAAGAAATAAGCACCTGCAACGTTTGGTTTAGGTTTTAGGTGCATTTTTAATCTTATTGCTTAAATCGCATTTTCTCGACGAGCTGAGCACGTTTTCTGAAATGTGCTCCTCCCGTCACTCTGGTTGGGTGCGCACAGTAAAAAGTGGTCTTGGCAGCTAGAGAGTGCCGCGTTGACCACTGCGCATGAAGAAATAAGCACCTGCAACGCTTGGTTTAGGTTTTAGGTGCATTTTTAATTTTATTGCTTAAATCGCATTTTCTCGACGAGCTGAGCACGTTTTCTGAAATGTGCTCCTCCCGTCACTCTGGTTGGGTGCGCACAGTAAAAAGTGCTCCTGGCAGCTAGGGAGTGCCGCGTTGAGCACTACGCACGAAGAAATAAGCACCTGCAACGTTTGGTTTAGGTTTTAGCTGCATTTTTAATTTTATTGCTTAAATCGCATTTTCTCGACGAGCTGAGCACGTTTTCTGAAATGTGCTCCTCCCGTCGCTCTGGTTGGGTGCGCACAGTAAAAAGAGCTCCTGGCAGCTAGGGAGTTCCGCGTTGACCACTGCGCACGAAGAAATAAGCACCTGCAACGTTTGGTTTAGGTTTTAGGTGCATTTTTAATTTTATTGCTTAAATCGCATTCTCTCGACGAGCTGAGCACGTTTTCTGAAATGTGCTCCTCCCGTCGCTCTGGTTGGGTGCGCACAGTAAAAAGTGCTCTTGGCAGCTCGGGAGTGCCGCGTTGACCACTGCGCATGAAGAAATAAGCACCTGCAACGTTTGGTTTAGGTTTTAGGTGCATTTTTAATTTTATTGCTTAAATCGCATTTTCTCGACGAGCTGAGCACGTTTTCTGAAATGTGCTCCTCCCGTCGCTCTGGTTGGGCGCGCATAGTAAAAAGTGCTCCTGGCAGCTAGAGAGTGCCGCGTTGACCACTGCGCATGAAGAAATAAGCACCTGCAACGTTTGGTTTAGGTTTTAGGTGCATTTTTAATCTTATTGCTTAAATCGCATTTTCTCGACGAGCTGAGCACGTTTTCTGAAATGTGCTCCTCCCGTCACTCTGGTTGGGTGCGCACAGTAAAAAGTGCTCTTGGCAGCTAGAGAGTGCCGCGTTGACCACTGCGCATGAAGAAATAAGCACCTGCAACGTTTGGTTTAGGTTTTAGGTGCATTTTTAATTTTATTGCTTAAATCGCATTTTCTCGACGAGCTGAGCACGTTTTCTGAAATGTGCTCCTCCCGTCACTCTGGTTGGGTGCGCACAGTAAAAAATGCTCCTGGCAGCTAGGGAGTGCCGCGTTGAGCACTGCGCACGAAGAAATAAGCACCTGCAACGTTTGGTTTAGGTTTTAGGTGCATTTTTAATTTTATTGCTTAAATCGCATTTTCTCGACGAGCTGAGCACGTTTTCTGAAATGTGCTCCTCCCGTCGCTCTGGTTGGGTGCGCACAGTAAAAAGAGCTCCTGGCAGCTAGGGAGTTCCGCGTTGACCACTGCGCACGAAGAAATAAGCACCTGCAACGTTTGGTTTAGGTTTTAGGTGCATTTTTAATTTTATTGCTTAAATCGCATTCTCTCGACGAGCTGAGCACGTTTTCTGAAATGTGCTCCTCCCGTCGCTCTGGTTGGGTGCGCACAGTAAAAAGAGCTCCTGGCAGCTAGGGAGTTCCGCGTTGACCACTGCGCACGAAGAAATAAGCACCTGCAACGTTTGGTTTAGGTTTTAGGTGCATTTTTAATTTTATTGCTTAAATCGCATTCTCTCGACGAGCTGAGCACGTTTTCTGAAATGTGCTCCTCCCGTCGCTCTGGTTGGTTGCGCATAGTAAAAAGTGCTCTTGGCAGCTAAAGAGTGCCGCGTTGACCACTGCGCACAAAGAAATAAGCACCTGCAACGTTTGGTTTAGGTTTTAGGTGCATTTTAAATTTTATTGCTTAAATCGCATTTTCTCGACGAGCTGAGCACGTTTTCTGAAATGTGCTCCTCCCGTCGCTCTGGTTGTGCGCGCATAGTAAAAAGTGCTCCTGGCAGCTAGGGAGTGCCGCGTTGACCACTGCGCACGAAGAAATAAGCACCTGCAACGTTTGGTTTAGGTTTGAGGTGCATTTTTTATTTTATTGCTTAAATCGCATTTTCTCGACGAGCTGAGCACGTTTTCTGAAATGTGCTCCTCCCGTCACTCTGGTTGGGTGCGCACAGTAAAAAGTGCTCTTGGCAGCTAGAGAGTGCCGCGTTGACCACTGCGCATGAAGAAATAAGCACCTGCAACGTTTGGTTTAGGTTTTAGGTGCATTTTTAATCTTATTGCTTAAATCGCATTTTCTCGACGAGCTGAGCACGTTTTCTGAAATGTGCTCCTCCCGTCACTCTGGTTGGGTGCGCACAGTAAAAAGTGCTCTTGGCAGCTAGAGAGTGCCGCGTTGACCACTGCGCATGAAGAAATAAGCACCTGCAACGCTTGGTTTAGGTTTTAGGTGCATTTGTAATTTTATTGCTTAAATCGCATTTTCTCGACGAGCTGAGCACGTTTTCTGAAATGTGCTCCTCCCGTCACTCTGGTTGGGTGCGCACAGTAAAAAGTGCTCCTGGCAGCTAGGGAGTGCCGCGTTGAGCACTACGCACGAAGAAATAAGCACCTGCAACGTTTGGTTTAGGTTTTAGCTGCATTTTTAATTTTATTGCTTAAATCGCATTTTCTCGACGAGCTGAGCACGTTTTCTGAAATGTGCTCCTCCCGTCGCTCTGGTTGGGTGCGCACAGTAAAAAGAGCTCCTGGCAGCTAGGGAGTTCCGCGTTGACCACTGCGCACGAAGAAATAAGCACCTGCAACGTTTGGTTTAGGTTTTAGGTGCATTTTTAATTTTATTGCTTAAATCGCATTCTCTCGACGAGCTAAGCACGTTTTCTGAAATGTGCTCCTCCCGTCGCTCTGGTTGGGTGCGCACAGTAAAAAGTGCTCTTGGCAGCTCGGGAGTGCCGCGTTGACCACTGCGCATGAAGAAATAAGCACCTGCAACGTTTGGTTTAGGTTTTAGGTGCATTTTTAATTTTATTGCTTAAATCGCATTTTCTCGACGAGCTGAGCACGTTTTCTGAAATGTGCTCCTCCCGTCGCTCTGGTTGGGCGCGCATAGTAAAAAGTGCTCCTGGCAGCTAGAGAGTGCCGCGTTGACCACTGCGCAAGAAGAAATAAGCACCTGCAACGTTTGGTTTAGGTTTTAGGTGCATTTTTAATTTTATTGCTTAAATCGCATTTTCTCGACAAGCTGAGCACGTTTTCTGAAATGTGCTCCTCCCGTCGCTCTGGTTGGGTGTGCACAGTAAAAAGAGCTCCTGGCAGCTAGGGAGTGCCGCGCTGACCACTGCGCACGAAGAAATAAGCACCTGCAACGTTTGGTTTAGGTTTTAGGTGCATTTTTAATTTTATTGCTTAAATCGCATTCTCTCGACGAGCTGAGCACGTTTTCTGAAATGTGCTCCTCCCGTCACTCTGGTTGGGTGCGCACAGTAAAAAGTGCTCCTGGCACCTAGGGAGTGCCGCGTTGAGTACTGCGCACGAAGAAATAAGCACCTGCAACGTTTGGTTTAGGTTTTAGGTGCATTTTTAATTTTATTGCTTAAATCGCATTTTCTCGACGAGCTGAGCACGTTTTCTGAAATGTGCTCCTCCCGTCACTCTGGTTGGGTGCGCACAGTAAAAAGTGCTCCTGGCAGCTAGGGAGTGCCGCGTTGAGCACTGCGCACGAAGAAATAAGCACCTGCAACGTTTGGTTTAGGTTTTAGGTGCATTTTTAATTTTATTGCTTAAATCGCATTTTCTCGACGAGCTGAGCACGTTTTCTGAAATGGGCTCCTCCCGTCGCTCTGGTTGGGTGCACACAGTAAAAAGAGCTCCTGGCAGCTAGGGAGTTCCGCGTTGACCACTGCGCACGAAGAAATAAGCACCTGCAACGTTTGGTTTAGGTTTTAGGTGCATTTTTTATTTTATTGCTTAAATCGCATTCTCTCGACGAGCTGAGCACGTTTTCTGAAATGTGCTCCTCCCGTCGCTCTGGTTGGGTGCACACAGTAAAAAGAGCTCCTGGCAGCTAGGGAGTGCCGCGTTGACCACTGCGCACGAAGAAATAAGCACCTGCAACGTTTGGTTTAGGTTTTAGGTGCATTTTTTATTTTATTGCTTAAATCGCATTCTCTCGACGAGCTGGGCACGTTTTCTGAAATGTGCTCCTCCCGTCGCTCTGGTTTGGTGCGCGTAGTAAAAAGTGCTCCTGGCAGCTAGAGAGTGCCGCGTTGACCACTGCGCATGAAGAAATAAGCACCTGCAACGTTTGGTTTAGGTTTTAGCTGCATTTTTAATTTATTGCTTAAATCGCATTTTCTCGACGAGCTGAGCACGTTTTCTGAAATGTGCTCCTCCCGTCGCTCTGGTTGGGTGCGCACAGTAAAAAGAGCTACTGGCAGCTAGGGAGTGCCGCGTTGACCACTGCGCACGAAGAAATAAGCACCTGCAACGTTTGGTTTAGGTTTTAGGTGCATTTTTTATTTTATTGCTTAAATCGCATTCTCTCGACGAGCTGAGCACGTTTTCTGAAATGTGCTCCTCCCGTCGCTCTGGTTGGGTGCGCACAGTAAAAAGTGCTCTTGGCAGCTAGAGAGTGCCGTGTTGACCACTGCGCATGAAGAAATAAGCACCTGCAACGTTTGATTTAGGTTTTAGGTGCATTTTTAAACTAATTGCTTAAATCGCATTTTCTCGACGAGCTGAGCACGTTTCCTGAAATGTGCTCCTCCCGTCACTCTGGTTGGGTGCGCACAGTAAAAAGTGCTCTTGGCAGCTAGGGAGTGCCGCGTTGAGCACTGCGCACGAAGAAATAAGCACCTGCAACGTTTGGTTTAGGTTTTAGGTGCATTTTTAATTTTATTGCTTAAATCGCATTTTCTCGACGAGCTGAGCACGTTTTCTGAAATGTGCTCCTCCCGTCGCTCTGGTTGGGTGCGCACAGTAAAAAGAGCTCCTGGCAGCTAGGGAGTTCCGCGTTGACCACTGCGCACGAAGAAAAAAGCACCTGCAACGTTTGGTTTAGGTTTTAGGTGCATTTTTAATTTTATTGCTTAAATCGCATTCTCTCGACGAGCTGAGCACGTTTTCTGAAATGTGCTCCTCCCGTCGCTCTGGTTGGTTGCGCACAGTAAAAAGTGCTCTTGGCAGCTCGGGAGTGCCGCGTTGACCACTGCGCATGAAGAAATAACCACCTGCAACGTTTGGTTTAGGTTTTAGGTGCATATTTAATTTTATTGCTTAAATCGCATTTTCTCGACGAGCTGAGCACGTTTTCTGAAATGTGCTCCTCCCGTCACTCTGGTTGGGTGCGCATAGTAAAAAGTGCTCTTGGCAGCTAAAGAGTGCCGCGTTGACCACTGCGCACAAAGAAATAAGCACCTGCAACGTTTGGTTTAGGTTTTAGGTGCATTTTAAATTTTATTGCTTAAATCGCATTTTCTCGACGAGCTGAGCACGTTTTCTGAAATGTGCTCCTCCCGTCGCTCTGGTTGTGCGCGCATAGTAAAAAGTGGTCCTGGCAGCTAGGGAGTGCCGCGTTGAGCACTGCGCACGAAGAAATAAGCACCTGCAACGTTTGGTTTAGGTTTTAGGTGCATTTTTAATTTTATTGCTTAAATCGCATTTTCTCGACGAGCTGAGCACGTTTTCTGAAATGTGCTCCTCCCGTCACTCTGGTTGGGTGCACACAGTAAAAAGAGCTACTGGCAGCTAGGGAGTGCCGCGTTGACCACTGCGCACGAAGAAATAAGCACCTGCAACATTTGGTTTAGGTTTTAGGTGCATTTTTAATTTTATTGCTTAAATCGCATTCTCTCGACGAGCTGAGCACGTTTTCTGAAATGTGCTCCTCCCGTCGCTCTGGTTGGGTGCGCGTAGTAAAAAAGGCTCCTGGCAGCTAGAGAGTGCCGCGTTGACCACTGCGCATGAAGAAATAAGCACCTGCAACGTTTGGTTTAGGTTTTAGGTGGATTTTTAATCTTATTGCTTAAATCGCATTTTCTCGACGAGCTGAGCACGTTTTCTGAAATGTGCGCCTCCCGTCACTCTGGTTGGGTGCGCACAGTAAAAAGAGCTACTGGCAGCTAGGGAGTGCCGCGTTGACCACTGCGCACGAAGAAATAAGCACCTGCAACGTTTGGTTTAGGTTTGAGGTGCATTTTTTATTTTATTGCTTAAATCGCATTTTCTCGACGAGCTGAGCACGTTTTCTGAAATGTGCTCCTCCCGTCACTCTGGTTGGGTGCGCACAGTAAAAAGTGCTCTTGGCAGCTAGAGAGTGCCGCGTTGACCACTGCGCATGAAGAAATAAGCACCTGCAACGTTTGGTTTAGGTTTTAGGTGCATTTTTAATCTTATTGCTTAAATCGCATTTTCTCGACGAGCTGAGCACGTTTTCTGAAATGTGCTCCTCCCGTCACTCTGGTTGGGTGCGCACAGTAAAAAGTGGTCTTGGCAGCTAGAGAGTGCCGCGTTGACCACTGCGCATGAAGAAATAAGCACCTGCAACGCTTGGTTTAGGTTTTAGGTGCATTTTTAATTTTATTGCTTAAATCGCATTTTCTCGACGAGCTGAGCACGTTTTCTGAAATGTGCTCCTCCCGTCACTCTGGTTGGGTGCGCACAGTAAAAAGTGCTCCTGGCAGCTAGGGAGTGCCGCGTTGAGCACTACGCACGAAGAAATAAGCACCTGCAACGTTTGGTTTAGGTTTTAGCTGCATTTTTAATTTTATTGCTTAAATCGCATTTTCTCGACGAGCTGAGCACGTTTTCTGAAATGTGCTCCTCCCGTCGCTCTGGTTGGGTGCGCACAGTAAAAAGAGCTCCTGGCAGCTAGGGAGTTCCGCGTTGACCACTGCGCACGAAGAAATAAGCACCTGCAACGTTTGGTTTAGGTTTTAGGTGCATTTTTAATTTTATTGCTTAAATCGCATTCTCTCGACGAGCTGAGCACGTTTTCTGAAATGTGCTCCTCCCGTCGCTCTGGTTGGGTGCGCACAGTAAAAAGTGCTCTTGGCAGCTCGGGAGTGCCGCGTTGACCACTGCGCATGAAGAAATAAGCACCTGCAACGTTTGGTTTAGGTTTTAGGTGCATTTTTAATTTTATTGCTTAAATCGCATTTTCTCGACGAGCTGAGCACGTTTTCTGAAATGTGCTCCTCCCGTCGCTCTGGTTGGGCGCGCATAGTAAAAAGTGCTCCTGGCAGCTAGAGAGTGCCGCGTTGACCACTGCGCAAGAAGAAATAAGCACCTGCAACGTTTGGTTTAGGTTTTAGGTGCATTTTTAATTTTATTGCTTAAATCGCATTTTCTCGACAAGCTGAGCACGTTTTCTGAAATGTGCTCCTCCCGTCGCTCTGGTTGGGAGTGCACAGTAAAAAGAGCTCCTGGCAGCTAGGGAGTGCCGCGCTGACCACTGCGCACGAAGAAATAAGCACCTGCAACGTTTGGTTTAGGTTTTAGGTGCATTTTTAATTTTATTGCTTAAATCGCATTCTCTCGACGAGCTGAGCACGTTTTCTGAAATGTGCTCCTCCCGTCACTCTGGTTGGGTGCGCACAGTAAAAAGTGCTCCTGGCACCTAGGGAGTGCCGCGTTGAGTACTGCGCACGAAGAAATAAGCACCTGCAACGTTTGGTTTAGGTTTTAGGTGCATTTTTAATTTTATTGCTTAAATCGCATTTTCTCGACGAGCTGAGCACGTTTTCTGAAATGTGCTCCTCCCGTCACTCTGGTTGGGTGCGCACAGTAAAAAGTGCTCCTGGCAGCTAGGGAGTGCCGCGTTGAGCACTGCGCACGAAGAAATAAGCACCTGCAACGTTTGGTTTAGGTTTTAGGTGCATTTTTAATTTTATTGCTTAAATCGCATTTTCTCGACGAGCTGAGCACGTTTTCTGAAATGGGCTCCTCCCGTCGCTCTGGTTGGGTGCACACAGTAAAAAGTGCTCTTGGCAGCTAGAGAGTGCCGCGTTGACCACTGCGCATGAAGAAATAAGCACCTGCAACGTTTGGTTTAGGTTTTAGGTGCATTTTTAATCTTATTGCTTAAATCGCATTTTCTCGACGAGCTGAGCACGTTTTCTGAAATGTGCTCCTCCCGTCACTCTGGTTGGGTGCGCACAGTAAAAAGTGCTCTTGGCAGCTAGAGAGTGCCGCGTTGACCACTGCGCATGAAGAAATAAGCACCTGCAACGCTTGGTTTAGGTTTTAGGTGCATTTTTAATTTTATTGCTTAAATCGCATTCTCTCGACGAGCTGAGCACGTTTTCTGAAATGTGCTCCTCCCGTCGCTCTGGTTGGGTGCGCACAGTAAAAAGAGTTCCTGGCAGCTAGGGAGTTCCGCGTTGACCACTGCGCACGAAGAAATAAGCACCTGCAACGTTTGGTTTAGGTTTTAGGTGCATTTTTAATTTTATTGCTTAAATCGCATTCTCTCGACGAGCTGAGCACGTTTTCTGAAATGTGCTCCTCCCGTCGGTCTGGTTGGTTGCGCACAGTAAAAAGTGCTCTTGGCAGCTCGGGAGTGCCGCGTTGACCACTGCGCATGAAGAAATAACCACCTGCAACGTTTGGTTTAGGGTTTAGGTGCATTTTTAATTTTATTGCTTAAATCGCATTTTCTCGACGAGCTGAGCACGTTTTCTGAAATGTGCTCCTCCCGTCACTCTGGTTGGGTGCGCATAGTAAAAAGTGCTCTTGGCAGCTAAAGAGTGCCGTGTTGACCACTGCGCACAAAGAAATAAGCACCTGCAACGTTTGGTTTAGGTTTTAGGTGCATTTTAAATTTTATTGCTTAAATCGCATTTTCTTGACGAGCTGAGCACGTTTTCTGAAATGTGCTCCTCCCGTCGCTCTGGTTGTGCGCGCATAGTAAAAAGTGCTCCTGGCAGCTAGGGAGTGTCGCGTTGAGCACTGCGCACAAAGAAATAAGCACCTGCAACGTTTGGTTTAGGTTTTAGGTGCATTTTTAATTTTACTGCTTAAATCGCATTTTCTCGACGAGCTGAGCACGTTTTCTGAAATGTGCTCCTCCCGTCACTCTGGTTGGGTGCGCACAGTAAAAAGTGCTCCTGGCAGCTAGGGAGTGCCGCGTTGAGTGTTGCACACGAAGAAATAAGCACCTGCAACGTTTGGTTTAGGTTTTAGGTGCATTTTTAATTTTATTGCTTAAATCGCATTTTCTCGACGAGCTGAGCACGTTTTCTGAAATGTGCTCCTCCCGTCACTCTGGTTGGGTGCGCACAGTAAAAAGTGCTCCTGGCAGCTAGGGAGTGCCGCGTTGAGCACTGCGCACGAAGAAATAAGCACCTGCAACGTTTGGTTTAGGTTTTAGGTGCATTTTTTATTTTATTGCTTAAATTGCATTCTCTCGACGAGCTGAGCACGTTTTCTGAAATGTGCTCCTCCCGTCGCTCTGGTTGGGTGCACACAGTAAAAAGAGCTCCTGGCAGCTAGGGAGTTCCGCATTGACCACTGCGCACGAAGAAATAAGCACCTGCAACGTTTGGTTTAGGTTTTAGGTGCATTTTTAATTTTATTGCTTAAATCGCATTCTCTCGACGAGCTGAGCACGTTTTCTGAAATGTGCTCCTCCCGTCGCTCTGGTTGGGTGCGCACAGTAAAAAGAGCTCCTGGCAGCTAGGGAGTTCCGCGTTGACCACTGCGCACGAAGAAATAAGCACCTGCAACGTTTGGTTTAGGTTTTAGGTGCATTTTTAATTTTATTGCTTAAATCGAATTCTCTCGACGAGCTGAGCACGTTTTCTGAAATGTGCTCCTCCCGTCGCTCTGGTTGGTTGCGCACAGTAAAAAGTGCTCTTGGCAGCTCGGGAGTGCCGCGTTGACCACTGCGCATGAAGAAATAACCACCTGCAACGTTTGGTTTAGGTTTTAGGTGCATTTTTAATTTTATTGCTTAAATCGCATTTTCTCGACGAGCTGAGCACGTTTTCTGAAATGTGCTCCTCCCGTCACTCTGGTTGGGTGCGCATAGTAAAAAGTGCTCTTGGCAGCTAAAGAGTGCCGCGTTGACCACTGCGCACAAAGAAATAAGCACCTGCAACGTTTGGTTTAGGTTTTAGGTGCATTTTAAATTTTATTGCTTAAATCGCATTTTCTTGACGAGCTGAGCACGTTTTCTGAAATGTGCTCCTCCCGTCGCTCTGGTTGTGCGCGCATAGTAAAAAGTGCTCCTGGCAGCTTGGGAGTGTCGCGTTGAGCACTGCGCACAAAGAAATAAGCACCTGCAACGTTTGGTTTAGGTTTTAGGTGCATTTCTAATTTTATTGCTTAAATCGCATTTTCTCGACGAGCTGAGCACGTTTTCTGAAATGTGCTCCTCCCGTCACTCTGGTTGGGTGCGCACAGTAAAAAGTGCTCCTGGCAGCTAGGGAGTGCCGCGTTGAGTGTTGCGCACGAAGAAATAAGCACCTGCAACGTTTGGTTTAGGTTTTAGGTGCATTTTTAATTTTATTGCTTAAATCGCATTCTCTCGACGAGCTGAGCACGTTTTCTGAAATGTGCTCCTCCCGTCACTCTGGTTGGGTGCGCACAGTAAAAAGTGCTCCTGGCAGCTAGGGAGTGCCGCGTTGAGCACTGCGCACGAAGAAATAAGCACCTGCAACGTTTGGTTTAGGTTTTAGGTGCATTTTTCATTTTATTGCTTAAATCGCATTCTCTCGACGAGCTGAGCACGTTTTCTGAAATGTGCTCCTCCCGTCGCTCTGGTTGGGTGCACACAGTAAAAAGAGCTCCTGGCAGCTAGGGAGTGCCGCGTTGACCACTGCGCACGAAGAAATAAGCACCTGCAACGTTTGGTTTAGGTTTTAGGTGCATTTTTTATTTTATTGCTTAAATCGCATTCTCTCGACGAGCTGAGCACGTTTTCTGAAATGTGCTCCTCCCGTCGCTCTGGTTGGGCGCGCGTAGTAAAAAGTGCTCCTGGCAGCTAGAGAGTGCCGCGTTGACCACTGCGCAAGAAGAAATAAGCACCTGCAACGTTTGGTTTAGGTTTTAGGTGCATTTTTAATTTTATTGCTTAAATCGCATTTTCTCGACAAGCTGAGCACGTTTTCTGAAATGTGGTCCTCCCGTCGCTCTGGTTGGGTGTGCACAGTAAAAAGAGCTCCTGGCAGCTAGGGAGTGCCGCGTTGACCACTGCGCACGAAGAAATAAGCACCTGCAACGTTTGGTTTAGGTTTTAGGTGCATTTTTAATTTTATTGCTTAAATCGCATTCTCTCGACGAGCTGAGCACGTTTTCTGAAATGTGCTCCTCCCGTCACTCTGGTTGGGTGCGCACAGTAAAAAGTGCTCCTGGCAGCTAGGGAGTGCCGCGTTGAGCACTACGCACGAAGAAATAAGCACCTGCAACGTTTGGTTTAGGTTTTAGGTGCATTTTAAATTTTATTGCTTAAATCGCATTTCCTCGACGAGCTGAGCACGTTTTCTGAAATGCGCTCCTCCCGTCGCTCTGGTTGGGTGCGCGTAGTAAAAAGTGGTCCTGGCAGCTAGAGAGTGCCGCGTTGACCACTGCGCATGAAGAAATAAGCACCTGCAACGTTTGGTTTAGGTTTTAGGTGCATTTTTAATTTTATTGCTTAAATCGCATTTTCTCGACGAGCTGAGCACGTTTTCTGAAATGTGCTCCTCCCGTCGCTCTGGTTGGGTGCGCACAGTAAAAAGAGCTACTGGTAGCTAGGGAGTGCCGCGTTGACCACTGCGCACGAAGAAATAAGCACCTGCAACGTTTGGTTTAGGTTTTAGGTGCATTTTTTATTTTATTGCTTAAATCGCATTCTCTCGACGAGCTGAGCACGTTTTCTGAAATGTGCTCCTCCCGTCGCTCTGGTTGGGTGCGCGTAGTAAAAAAGGCTCCTGGCAGCTAGAGAGTGCCGCGTTGACCACTGCGCATGAAGAAATAAGCACCTGCAACGTTTGGTTTAGGTTTTAGGTGGATTTTTAATCTTATTGCTTAAATCGCATTTTCTCGACGAGCTGAGCACGTTTTCTGAAATGTGCGCCTCCCGTCACTCTGGTTGGGTGCGCACAGTAAAAAGAGCTACTGGCAGCTAGGGAGTGCCGCGTTGACCACTGCGCACGAAGAAATAAGCACCTGCAACGTTTGGTTTAGGTTTGAGGTGCATTTTTTATTTTATTGCTTAAATCGCATTTTCTCGACGAGCTGAGCACGTTTTCTGAAATGTGCTCCTCCCGTCACTCTGGTTGGGTGCGCACAGTAAAAAGTGCTCTTGGCAGCTAGAGAGTGCCGCGTTGACCACTGCGCATGAAGAAATAAGCACCTGCAACGTTTGGTTTAGGTTTTAGGTGCATTTTTAATCTTATTGCTTAAATCGCATTTTCTCGACGAGCTGAGCACGTTTTCTGAAATGTGCTCCTCCCGTCACTCTGGTTGGGTGCGCACAGTAAAAAGTGGTCTTGGCAGCTAGAGAGTGCCGCGTTGACCACTGCGCATGAAGAAATAAGCACCTGCAACGCTTGGTTTAGGTTTTAGGTGCATTTTTAATTTTATTGCTTAAATCGCATTTTCTCGACGAGCTGAGCACGTTTTCTGAAATGTGCTCCTCCCGTCACTCTGGTTGGGTGCGCACAGTAAAAAGTGCTCTTGGCAGCTAGAGAGTGCCGCGTTGACCACTGCGCATGAAGAAATAAGCACCTGCAACGTTTGGTTTAGGTTTTAGGTGCATTTTTAATTTTATTGCTTAAATCGCATTTTCTCGACGAGCTGAGCACGTTTTCTGAAATGTGCTCCTCCCGTCACTCTGGTTGGGTGCGCACAGTAAAAAATGCTCCTGGCAGCTAGGGAGTGCCGCGTTGAGCACTGCGCACGAAGAAATAAGCACCTGCAACGTTTGGTTTAGGTTTTAGGTGCATTTTTAATTTTATTGCTTAAATCGCATTTTCTCGACGAGCTGAGCACGTTTTCTGAAATGTGCTCCTCCCGTCGCTCTGGTTGGGTGCGCACAGTAAAAAGAGCTCCTGGCAGCTAGGGAGTTCCGCGTTGACCACTGCGCACGAAGAAATAAGCACCTGCAACGTTTGGTTTAGGTTTTAGGTGCATTTTTAATTTTATTGCTTAAATCGCATTCTCTCGACGAGCTGAGCACGTTTTCTGAAATGTGCTCCTCCCGTCGCTCTGGTTGGGTGCGCACAGTAAAAAGAGCTCCTGGCAGCTAGGGAGTTCCGCGTTGACCACTGCGCACGAAGAAATAAGCACCTGCAACGTTTGGTTTAGGTTTTAGGTGCATTTTTAATTTTATTGCTTAAATCGCATTCTCTCGACGAGCTGAGCACGTTTTCTGAAATGTGCTCCTCCCGTCGCTCTGGTTGTGCGCGCATAGTAAAAAGTGCTCCTGGCAGCTAGGGAGTGCCGCGTTGACCACTGCGCACGAAGAAATAAGCACCTGCAACGTTTGGTTTAGGTTTGAGGTGCATTTTTTATTTTATTGCTTAAATCGCATTTTCTCGACGAGCTGAGCACGTTTTCTGAAATGTGCTCCTCCCGTCACTCTGGTTGGGTGCGCACAGTAAAAAGTGCTCTTGGCAGCTAGAGAGTGCCGCGTTGACCACTGCGCATGAAGAAATAAGCACCTGCAACGTTTGGTTTAGGTTTTAGGTGCATTTTTAATCTTATTGCTTAAATCGCATTTTCTCGACGAGCTGAGCACGTTTTCTGAAATGTGCTCCTCCCGTCACTCTGGTTGGGTGCGCACAGTAAAAAGTGCTCTTGGCAGCTAGAGAGTGCCGCGTTGACCACTGCGCATGAAGAAATAAGCACCTGCAACGCTTGGTTTAGGTTTTAGGTGCATTTGTAATTTTATTGCTTAAATCGCATTTTCTCGACGAGCTGAGCACGTTTTCTGAAATGTGCTCCTCCCGTCACTCTGGTTGGGTGCGCACAGTAAAAAGTGCTCCTGGCAGCTAGGGAGTGCCGCGTTGAGCACTACGCACGAAGAAATAAGCACCTGCAACGTTTGGTTTAGGTTTTAGCTGCATTTTTAATTTTATTGCTTAAATCGCATTTTCTCGACGAGCTGAGCACGTTTTCTGAAATGTGCTCCTCCCGTCGCTCTGGTTGGGTGCGCACAGTAAAAAGAGCTCCTGGCAGCTAGGGAGTTCCGCGTTGACCACTGCGCACGAAGAAATAAGCACCTGCAACGTTTGGTTTAGGTTTTAGGTGCATTTTTAATTTTATTGCTTAAATCGCATTCTCTCGACGAGCTAAGCACGTTTTCTGAAATGTGCTCCTCCCGTCGCTCTGGTTGGGTGCGCACAGTAAAAAGTGCTCTTGGCAGCTCGGGAGTGCCGCGTTGACCACTGCGCATGAAGAAATAAGCACCTGCAACGTTTGGTTTAGGTTTTAGGTGCATTTTTAATTTTATTGCTTAAATCGCATTTTCTCGACGAGCTGAGCACGTTTTCTGAAATGTGCTCCTCCCGTCGCTCTGGTTGGGCGCGCATAGTAAAAAGTGCTCCTGGCAGCTAGAGAGTGCCGCGTTGACCACTGCGCAAGAAGAAATAAGCACCTGCAACGTTTGGTTTAGGTTTTAGGTGCATTTTTAATTTTATTGCTTAAATCGCATTTTCTCGACAAGCTGAGCACGTTTTCTGAAATGTGCTCCTCCCGTCGCTCTGGTTGGGTGTGCACAGTAAAAAGAGCTCCTGGCAGCTAGGGAGTGCCGCGCTGACCACTGCGCACGAAGAAATAAGCACCTGCAACGTTTGGTTTAGGTTTTAGGTGCATTTTTAATTTTATTGCTTAAATCGCATTCTCTCGACGAGCTGAGCACGTTTTCTGAAATGTGCTCCTCCCGTCACTCTGGTTGGGTGCGCACAGTAAAAAGTGCTCCTGGCACCTAGGGAGTGCCGCGTTGAGTACTGCGCACGAAGAAATAAGCACCTGCAACGTTTGGTTTAGGTTTTAGGTGCATTTTTAATTTTATTGCTTAAATCGCATTTTCTCGACGAGCTGAGCACGTTTTCTGAAATGTGCTCCTCCCGTCACTCTGGTTGGGTGCGCACAGTAAAAAGTGCTCCTGGCAGCTAGGGAGTGCCGCGTTGAGCACTGCGCACGAAGAAATAAGCACCTGCAACGTTTGGTTTAGGTTTTAGGTGCATTTTTAATTTTATTGCTTAAATCGCATTTTCTCGACGAGCTGAGCACGTTTTCTGAAATGGGCTCCTCCCGTCGCTCTGGTTGGGTGCACACAGTAAAAAGAGCTCCTGGCAGCTAGGGAGTTCCGCGTTGACCACTGCGCACGAAGAAATAAGCACCTGCAACGTTTGGTTTAGGTTTTAGGTGCATTTTTTATTTTATTGCTTAAATCGCATTCTCTCGACGAGCTGAGCACGTTTTCTGAAATGTGCTCCTCCCGTCGCTCTGGTTGGGTGCACACAGTAAAAAGAGCTCCTGGCAGCTAGGGAGTGCCGCGTTGACCACTGCGCACGAAGAAATAAGCACCTGCAACGTTTGGTTTAGGTTTTAGGTGCATTTTTTATTTTATTGCTTAAATCGCATTCTCTCGACGAGCTGGGCACGTTTTCTGAAATGTGCTCCTCCCGTCGCTCTGGTTTGGTGCGCGTAGTAAAAAGTGCTCCTGGCAGCTAGAGAGTGCCGCGTTGACCACTGCGCATGAAGAAATAAGCACCTGCAACGTTTGGTTTAGGTTTTAGCTGCATTTTTAATTTATTGCTTAAATCGCATTTTCTCGACGAGCTGAGCACGTTTTCTGAAATGTGCTCCTCCCGTCGCTCTGGTTGGGTGCGCACAGTAAAAAGAGCTACTGGCAGCTAGGGAGTGCCGCGTTGACCACTGCGCACGAAGAAATAAGCACCTGCAACGTTTGGTTTAGGTTTTAGGTGCATTTTTTATTTTATTGCTTAAATCGCATTCTCTCGACGAGCTGAGCACGTTTTCTGAAATGTGCTCCTCCCGTCGCTCTGGTTGGGTGCGCACAGTAAAAAGTGCTCTTGGCAGCTAGAGAGTGCCGTGTTGACCACTGCGCATGAAGAAATAAGCACCTGCAACGTTTGATTTAGGTTTTAGGTGCATTTTTAAACTAATTGCTTAAATCGCATTTTCTCGACGAGCTGAGCACGTTTCCTGAAATGTGCTCCTCCCGTCACTCTGGTTGGGTGCGCACAGTAAAAAGTGCTCTTGGCAGCTAGGGAGTGCCGCGTTGAGCACTGCGCACGAAGAAATAAGCACCTGCAACGTTTGGTTTAGGTTTTAGGTGCATTTTTAATTTTATTGCTTAAATCGCATTTTCTCGACGAGCTGAGCACGTTTTCTGAAATGTGCTCCTCCCGTCGCTCTGGTTGGGTGCGCACAGTAAAAAGAGCTCCTGGCAGCTAGGGAGTTCCGCGTTGACCACTGCGCACGAAGAAAAAAGCACCTGCAACGTTTGGTTTAGGTTTTAGGTGCATTTTTAATTTTATTGCTTAAATCGCATTCTCTCGACGAGCTGAGCACGTTTTCTGAAATGTGCTCCTCCCGTCGCTCTGGTTGGTTGCGCACAGTAAAAAGTGCTCTTGGCAGCTCGGGAGTGCCGCGTTGACCACTGCGCATGAAGAAATAACCACCTGCAACGTTTGGTTTAGGTTTTAGGTGCATATTTAATTTTATTGCTTAAATCGCATTTTCTCGACGAGCTGAGCACGTTTTCTGAAATGTGCTCCTCCCGTCACTCTGGTTGGGTGCGCATAGTAAAAAGTGCTCTTGGCAGCTAAAGAGTGCCGCGTTGACCACTGCGCACAAAGAAATAAGCACCTGCAACGTTTGGTTTAGGTTTTAGGTGCATTTTAAATTTTATTGCTTAAATCGCATTTTCTCGACGAGCTGAGCACGTTTTCTGAAATGTGCTCCTCCCGTCGCTCTGGTTGTGCGCGCATAGTAAAAAGTGGTCCTGGCAGCTAGGGAGTGCCGCGTTGAGCACTGCGCACGAAGAAATAAGCACCTGCAACGTTTGGTTTAGGTTTTAGGTGCATTTTTAATTTTATTGCTTAAATCGCATTTTCTCGACGAGCTGAGCACGTTTTCTGAAATGTGCTCCTCCCGTCACTCTGGTTGGGTGCACACAGTAAAAAGAGCTACTGGCAGCTAGGGAGTGCCGCGTTGACCACTGCGCACGAAGAAATAAGCACCTGCAACATTTGGTTTAGGTTTTAGGTGCATTTTTAATTTTATTGCTTAAATCGCATTCTCTCGACGAGCTGAGCACGTTTTCTGAAATGTGCTCCTCCCGTCGCTCTGGTTGGGTGCGCACAGTAAAAAGTGCTCTTGGCAGCTAGAGAGTGCCGTGTTGACCACTGCGCATGAAGAAATAAGCACCTGCAACGTTTGATTTAGGTTTTAGGTGCATTTTTAAACTAATTGCTTAAATCGCATTTTCTCGACGAGCTGAGCACGTTTTCTGAAATGTGCTCCTCCCGTCACTCTGGTTGGGTGCGCACAGTAAAAAGTGCTCTTGGCAGCTAGAGAGTGCCGCGTTGACCACTGCGCATGAAGAAATAAGCACCTGCAACGTTTGGTTTAGGTTTTAGGTGCATTTTTAATTTTATTGCTTAAATCGCATTTTCTCGACGAGCTGAGCACGTTTTCTGAAATGTGCTCCTCCCGTCACTCTGGTTGGGTGCGCACAGTAAAAAGTGCTCCTGGCATCTAGGGAGTGCCGCGTTGAGCACTGCGCACGAAGAAATAAGCACCTGCAACGTTTGGTTTAGGTTTTAGGTGCATTTTTAATTTTATTGCTTAAATCGCATTTTCTCGACGAGCTGAGCACGTTTTCTGAAATGTGCTCCTCCCGTCGCTCTGGTTGGGTGCGCACAGTAAAAAGAGCTCCTGGCAGCTAGGGAGTTCCGCGTTGACCACTGCGCACGAAGAAAAAAGCACCTGCAACGTTTGGTTTAGGTTTTAGGTGCATTTTTAATTTTATTGCTTAAATCGCATTCTCTCGACGAGCTGAGCACGTTTTCTGAAATGTGCTCCTCCCGTCGCTCTGGTTGGTTGCGCACAGTAAAAAGTGCTCTTGGCAGCTCGGGAGTGCCGCGTTGACCACTGCGCATGAAGAAATAACCACCTGCAACGTTTGGTTTAGGTTTTAGGTGCATTTTTAATTTTATTGCTTAAATCGCATTTTCTCGACGAGCTGAGCACGTTTTCTGAAATGTGCTCCTCCCGTCACTCTGGTTGGGTGCGCATAGTAAAAAGTGCTCTTGGCAGCTAAAGAGTGCCGCGTTGACCACTGCGCACAAAGAAATAACCACCTGCAACGTTTGGTTTAGGTTTTAGGTGCATTTTTAATTTTATTGCTTAAATCGCATTTTCTCGACGAGCTGAGCACGTTTTCTGAAATGTGCTCCTCCCGTCGCTCTGGTTGGGTGCGCACAGTAAAAAGAGCTCCTGGTAGCTAGGGAGTGCCGCGTTGACCACTGCGCACGAAGAAATAAGCACCTGCAACGTTTGGTTTAGGTTTTAGGTGCATTTTTTATTTTATTGCTTAAATCGCATTCTCTCGACGAGCTGAGCACGTTTTCTGAAATGTGCTCCTCCCGTCGCTCTGGTTGGGTGCGCGTAGTGAAAAAGGCTCCTGGCAGCTATAGAGTGCCGCGTTGACCACTGCGCACGAAGAAATAAGCACCTGCAACGTTTGGTTTAGGTTTGAGGTGCATTTTTTATTTTATTGCTTAAATCGCATTTTCTCGACGAGCTGAGCACGTTTTCTGAAATGTGCTCCTCCCGTCACTCTGGTTGGGTGCGCACAGTAAAAAGTGCTCTTGGCAGCTAGAGAGTGCCGCGTTGACCACTGCGCATGAAGAAATAAGCACCTGCAACGTTTGGTTTAGGTTTTAGGTGCATTTTTAATCTTATTGCTTAAATCGCATTTTCTCGACGAGCTGAGCACGTTTTCTGAAATGTGCTCCTCCCGTCACTCTGGTTGGGTGCGCACAGTAAAAAGTGCTCTTGGCAGCTAGAGAGTGCCGCGTTGACCACTGCGCATGAAGAAATAAGCACCTGCAACGCTTGGTTTAGGTTTTAGGTGCATTTTTAATTTTATTGCTTAAATCGCATTTTCTCGACGAGCTGAGCACGTTTTCTGAAATGTGCTCCTCCCGTCACTCTGGTTGGGTGCGCACAGTAAAAAGTGCTCTTGGCAGCTAGAGAGTGCCGCGTTGACCACTGCGCATGAAGAAATAAGCACCTGCAACGTTTGGTTTAGGTTTTAGGTGCATTTTTAATTTTATTGCTTAAATCGCATTTTCTCGACGAGCTGAGCACGTTTTCTGAAATGTGCTCCTCCCGTCACTCTGGTTGGGTGCGCACAGTAAAAAGTGCTCCTGGCAGCTAGGGAGTGCCGCGTTGAGCACTGCGCACGAAGAAATAAGCACCTGCAACGTTTGGTTTAGGTTTTAGGTGCATTTTTAATTTTATTGCTTAAATCGCATTCTCTCGACGAGCTGAGCACGTTTTCTGAAATTTGCTCCTCCCGTCGCTCTGGTTGGTTGCGCACAGTAAAAAGTGCTCTTGGCAGCTCGGGAGTGCCGCGTTGACCACTGCGCATGAAGAAATAACCACCTGCAACGTTTGGTTTAGGTTTTAGGTGCATTTTTAATTTTATTGCTTAAATCGCATTTTCTCGACGAGCTGAGCACGTTTTCTGAAATGTGCTCCTCCCGTCACTCTGGTTGGGGGCGCATAGTAAAAAGTGCTCTTGGCAGCTAAAGAGTGCCGCGTTGACCACTGCGCACAAAGAAATAAGCACCTGCAACGTTTGGTTTAGGTTTTAGGTGCATTTTAAATTTTATTGCTTAAATCGCATTTTCTCGACGAGCTGAGCACGTTTTCTGAAATGTGCTCCTCCCGTCGCTCTGGTTGTGCGCGCATAGTAAAAAGTGCTCCTGGCAGCTAGGGAGTGTCGCGTTGAGCACTGCGCACAAAGAAATAAGCACCTGCAACGTTTGGTTTAGGTTTTAGGTGCATTTTTAATTTTACTGCTTAAATCGCATTTTCTCGACGAGCTGAGCACGTTTTCTGAAATGTGCTCCTCCCGTCACTCTGGTTGGGTGCGCACAGTAAAAAGTGCTCCTGGCAGCTAGGGAGTGCCGCGTTGAGTGTTGCGCACGAAGAAATAAGCACCTGCAACGTTTGGTTTAGGTTTTAGGTGCATTTTTAATTTTATTGCTTAAATCGCATTTTCTCGACGAGCTGAGCACGTTTTCTGAAATGTGCTCCTCCCGTCACTCTGGTTGGGTGCGCACAGTAAAAAGTGCTCCTGGCAGCTAGGGAGTGCCGCGTTGAGCACTGCGCACGAAGAAATAAGCACCTGCAACGTTTGGTTTAGGTTTTAGGTGCATTTTTAATTTTATTGCTTAAATCGCATTTTGTCGACGAGCTGAGCACGTTTTCTGAAATGTGCTCCTCCCGTCACTCTGGTTGGGTGCGCACAGTAAAAAGTGCTCCTGGCAGCTAGGGAGTGCCGCGTTGAGCACTGCGCACGAAGAAATAAGCACCTGCAACGTTTGGTTTAGGTTTTAGGTGCATTTTTAATTTTATTGCTTAAATTGCATTTTCTCGACGAGCTGAGCACGTTTTCTGAAATGGGCTCCTCCCGTCGCTCTGGTTGGGTGCGCACAGTAAAAAGAGCTCCTGGCAGCTAGGGAGTTCCGCGTTGACCACTGCGCACGAAGAAATAAGCACCTGCAACGTTTGGTTTAGGTTTTAGGTGCATTTTTTATTTTATTGCTTAAATCGCATTCTCTCGACGAGCTGAGCACGTTTTCTGAAATGTGCTCCTCCCGTCGCTCTGGTTGGGTGCACACAGTAAAAAGAGCTCCTGGCAGCTAGGGAGTGCCGCGTTGACCACTGCGCATGAAGAAATAAGCACCTGCAACGTTTGGTTTAGGTTTTAGGTGCATTTTTAATTTTATTGCTTATATCGCATTTTCTCGACGAGCTGAGCACGTTTTCTGAAATGTGCTCCTTCCGTCATTCTGGTTGGGTGCGCATAGTACAAAGTGCTCTTGGCAGCTAAAGAGTGCCGCGTTGACCACTGCGCACGAAGAAATAAGCACCTGCAACGTTTGGTTTAGGTTTTAGGTGCATTTTTAATTTTATTGCTTAAATCGCATTTTCTCGACGAGCTGAGCACATTTTCTGAAATGTGCTCCTCCCGTCACTCTGGTTGGGTGCGCACAGTAAAAAGTGCTCCTGGCAGCTAGGGAGTGCCGCGTTGAGTACTGCGCACGAAGAAATAAGCACCTGCAACGTTTGGTTTAGGTTTTAGGTGCATTTTTAATTTTATTGCTTAAATCGCATTTTCTCGACGAGCTGAGCACGTTTTCTGAAATGTGCTCCTCCCGTCACTCTGGTTGGGTGCGCACAGTAAAAAGTGCTCTTGGCAGCTAGAGAGTGCCGCGTTGACCACTGCGCATGAAGAAATAAGCACCTGCAACGTTTGGTTTAGGTTTTAGGTGCATTTTTAATTTTATTGCTTAAATCGCATTTTCTCGACGAGCTGAGCACGTTTTCTGAAATGTGCTCCTCCCGTCACTCTGGTTGGGTGCGCACAGTAAAAAGTACTCCTGGCAGCTAGGGAGTGCCGCGTTGAGCACTGCGCACGAAGAAATAAGCACCTGCAACGTTTGGTTTAGGTTTTAGGTGCATTTTTAATTTTATTGCTTAAATCGCATTTTCTCGACGAGCTGAGCACGTTTTCTGAAATGGGCTCCTCCCGTCGCTCTGGTTGGGTGCGCGCAGTAAAAAGAGCTCCTGGCAGCTAGGGAGTTCCGCGTCGACCACTGCGCACGAAGAAATAAGCACCTGCAACGTTTGGTTTAGGTTTTAGGTGCATTTTTTATTTTATTGCTTAAATCGCATTCTCTCGACGAGCTGAGCACGTTTTCTGAAATGTGCTCCTCCCGTCGCTCTGGTTGTGTGCACACAGTAAAAAGAGCTCCTGGCAGCTAGGGAGTGCCGCGTTGCCCACTGCGCACGAAGAAATAAGCACCTGCAACGTTTGGTTTAGGTTTTAGGTGCATTTTAAATTTTATTGCTTAAATCGCATTTTCTCGACGAACTGAGCACGATTTCTGAAATGTGCTCCTCCCGTCGCTCTGGTTATGCGCGCATAGTAAAAAGTGCTCCTGGCAGCTAGGGAGTGTCGCGTTGAGCACTGCGCACAAAGAAATAAGCACCTGCAACGTTTGGTTTAGGTTTTAGGTGCATTTTTAATTTTATTGCTTAAATCGCATTTTCTCGACGAGCTGAGCACGTTTTCTGAAATGTGCCCCTCCCGTCGCTCTGGTTGGGTGCGCACAGTAAAAAGAGCTCCTGGCAGCTAGGGAGTGCCGCGTTGACCACTGCGCACGAAGAAATAAGCACCTGCAACGGTTGGTTTAGGTTTTAGGTGCATTTTTTATTTTATTGCTTAAATCGCATTCTCTCGACGAGCTGAGCACGTTTTCTGAAATGTGCTCCTCCCGTCGCTCTGGTTGGGTGCGCGTAGTAAAAAGTGCTCCTGGCAGCTAGAGAGTGCCGCGTTGACCACTGCGCATGAAGAAATAAGCACCTGCAACGTTTGGTTTAGGTTTTAGGTGCATTTTTAATCTTATTGCTTAAATCGCATTTTCTCGACGAGCTGAGCACGTTTTCTGAAATGTGCTCCTCCCGTCACTCTGGTTGGGTGCGCACAGTAAAAAGTGCTCTTGGCAGCTAGAGAGTGCCGCGTTGACCACTGCGCATGAAGAAATAAGCACCTGCAACGTTTGGTTTAGGTTTTAGGTGCATTTTTAATTTTATTGCTTAAATCGCATTTTCTCGACGAGCTGAGCACGTTTTCTGAAATGTGCTCCTCCCGTCACTCTGGTTGGGTGTACACAGTAAAAAGTGCTCCTGGCAGCTAGAGAATGCCGCGTTGACCACTGCGCATGAAGAAATAAGCACCTGCAACGTTTGGTTTAGGTTTTAGGTGCATTTTTAATCTTATTGCTTAAATCGCATTTTCTCGACGAGCTGAGCACGTTTTCTGAAATGTGCTCCTCCCGTCACTCTGGTTTGGTGCGCACAGTAAAAAGTGCTCTTGGCAGCTAGAGAGTGCCGCGTTGACCACTGCGCATGAAGAAATAACCACCTGCAACGTTTGGTTTAGGTTTTAGGTGCATTTTTAATTTTATTGCTTAAATCGCATTTTCTCGACGAGCTGAGCACGTTTTCTGAAATGTGCTCCTCCCGTCACTCTGGTTGGGTGCGCATAGTAAAAAGTGCTCTTGGCAGCTAAAGAGTGCCGCGTTGACCACTGCGCACGAAGAAATAAGCACCTGCAACGTTTGGTTTAGGTTTTAGGTGCATTTTTAATTTTATTGCTTAAATCGCATTTTCTCGACGAGCTGAGCACGTTTTCTGAAATGTGCTCCTCCCGTCGCTCTGGTTGGGTGCGCACAGTAAAAAGAGCTTCTGGCAGCTAGGGAGTTCCGCGTTGACCACTGCGCACGAAGAAATAAGCACCTGCAACGTTTGGTTTAGGTTTTAGGTGCATTTTTAATTTTATTGCTTAAATCGCATTTTCTCGACGAGCTGAGCACGTTTTCTGAAATGTGCTCCTCCCGTCACTCTGGTTGGGTGCGCATAGTAAAATGTGCTTTTGGCAGCTAAAGAGTGCCGCGTTGACCACTGCGCACAAAGAAATAAGCACCTGCAACGTTTGGTTTAGGTTTTAGGTGCATTTTTAATTTTATTGCTTAAATCGCATTTTCTCGACGAGCTGAGCACGTTTTCTGAAATGTGCTCCTCCCGTCGCTCTGGTTGTGCGCGCATAGTAAAAAGTGCTCCTGGCAGCTAGGGAGTGCCGCGTTGAGCACTACGCACGAAGAAATAAGCACCTGCAACGTTTGGTTTAGGTTTTAGGTGCATTTTAAATTTTATTGCTTAAATCGCATTTCCTCGACGAGCTGAGCACGTTTTCTGAAATGTGCTCCTCCCGTCGCTCTGGTTGTGCGCGCATAGTAAAAAGTGCTCCTGGCAGCTAGAGAGTGCCGCGTTGACCACTGCACATGAAGAAATAAGCACCTGCAACGTTTGGTTTAGGTTTTAGGTGCATTTTTAATTTTATTGCTTAAATCGCATTTTCTCGACGAGCTGAGCACGTTTTCTGAAATGTGCTCCTCCCGTCGCTCTGGTTGGGTGCGCACAGTAAAAAGTGCTCTTGGCAGCTAGAGAGTGCCGCGTTGACCACTGCACATGAAGAAATACGCACCTGCAACGTTTGGTTTAGGTTTTAGGTGCATTTTTAATTTTATTGCTTAAATCGCATTTTCTCGACGAGCTGAGCACGTTTTCTGAAATGTGCTCCTCCCGTCGCTCTGGTTGGGTGCGCACAGTAAAAAGTGCTCTTGGCAGCTAGAGAGTGCCGCGTTGACCACTGCGCATGAAGAAATAAGCACCTGCAACGCTTGGTTTAGGTTTTAGGTGCATTTTTAATTTTATTGCTTAAATCGCATTTTCTCGACGAGCTGAGCACGTTTTCTGAAATGTGCTCCTCCCGTCACTCTGGTTGGGTGCGCACAGTAAAAAGTGCTCTTGGCAGCTAGAGAGTGCCGCGTTGACCACTGCGCATGAAGAAATAAGCACCTGCAACGTTTGGTTTAGGTTTTAGGTGCATTTTTAATTTTATTGCTTAAATCGCATTTTCTCGACGAGCTGAGCACGTTTTCTGAAATGTGCTCCTCCCGTCACTCTGGTTGGGTGCGCACAGTAAAAAGTGCTCCTGGCAGCTAGGGAGTGCCGCGTTGAGCACTGCGCACGAAGAAATAAGCACCTGCAACGTTTGGTTTAGGTTTTAGGTGCATTTTTAATTTTATTGCTTAAATCGCATTCTCTCGACGAGCTGAGCACGTTTTCTGAAATTTGCTCCTCCCGTCGCTCTGGTTGGTTGCGCACAGTAAAAAGTGCTCTTGGCAGCTCGGGAGTGCCGCGTTGACCACTGCGCATGAAGAAATAACCACCTGCAACGTTTGGTTTAGGTTTTAGGTGCATTTTTAATTTTATTGCTTAAATCGCATTTTCTCGACGAGCTGAGCACGTTTTCTGAAATGTGCTCCTCCCGTCACTCTGGTTGGGGGCGCATAGTAAAAAGTGCTCTTGGCAGCTAAAGAGTGCCGCGTTGACCACTGCGCACAAAGAAATAAGCACCTGCAACGTTTGGTTTAGGTTTTAGGTGCATTTTAAATTTTATTGCTTAAATCGCATTTTCTCGACGAGCTGAGCACGTTTTCTGAAATGTGCTCCTCCCGTCGCTCTGGTTGTGCGCGCATAGTAAAAAGTGCTCCTGGCAGCTAGGGAGTGTCGCGTTGAGCACTGCGCACAAAGAAATAAGCACCTGCAACGTTTGGTTTAGGTTTTAGGTGCATTTTTAATTTTACTGCTTAAATCGCATTTTCTCGACGAGCTGAGCACGTTTTCTGAAATGTGCTCCTCCCGTCACTCTGGTTGGGTGCGCACAGTAAAAAGTGCTCCTGGCAGCTAGGGAGTGCCGCGTTGAGTGTTGCGCACAAAGAAATAAGCACCTGCAACGTTTGGTTTAGGTTTTAGGTGCATTTTTAATTTTATTGCTTAAATCGCATTTTCTCGACGAGCTGAGCACGTTTTCTGAAATGTGCTCCTCCCGTCACTCTGGTTGGGTGCGCACAGTAAAAAGTGCTCCTGGCAGCTAGGGAGTGCCGCGTTGAGCACTGCGCACGAAGAAATAAGCACCTGCAACGTTTGGTTTAGGTTTTAGGTGCATTTTTAATTTTATTGCTTAAATCGCATTTTGTCGACGAGCTGAGCACGTTTTCTGAAATGTGCTCCTCCCGTCACTCTGGTTGGGTGCGCACAGTAAAAAGTGCTCCTGGCAGCTAGGGAGTGCCGCGTTGAGCACTGCGCACGAAGAAATAAGCACCTGCAACGTTTGGTTTAGGTTTTAGGTGCATTTTTAATTTTATTGCTTAAATTGCATTTTCTCGACGAGCTGAGCACGTTTTCTGAAATGGGCTCCTCCCGTCGCTCTGGTTGGGTGCGCACAGTAAAAAGAGCTCCTGGCAGCTAGGGAGTTCCGCGTTGACCACTGCGCACGAAGAAATAAGCACCTGCAACGTTTGGTTTAGGTTTTAGGTGCATTTTTTATTTTATTGCTTAAATCGCATTCTCTCGACGAGCTGAGCACGTTTTCTGAAATGTGCTCCTCCCGTCGCTCTGGTTGGGTGCACACAGTAAAAAGAGCTCCTGGCAGCTAGGGAGTGCCGCGTTGACCACTGCGCATGAAGAAATAAGCACCTGCAACGTTTGGTTTAGGTTTTAGGTGCATTTTTAATTTTATTGCTTATATCGCATTTTCTCGACGAGCTGAGCACGTTTTCTGAAATGTGCTCCTTCCGTCATTCTGGTTGGGTGCGCATAGTACAAAGTGCTCTTGGCAGCTAAAGAGTGCCGCGTTGACCACTGCGCACGAAGAAATAAGCACCTGCAACGTTTGGTTTAGGTTTTAGGTGCATTTTTAATTTTATTGCTTAAATCGCATTTTCTCGACGAGCTGAGCACATTTTCTGAAATGTGCTCCTCCCGTCACTCTGGTTGGGTGCGCACAGTAAAAAGTGCTCCTGGCAGCTAGGGAGTGCCGCGTTGAGTACTGCGCACGAAGAAATAAGCACCTGCAACGTTTGGTTTAGGTTTTAGGTGCATTTTTAATTTTATTGCTTAAATCGCATTTTCTCGACGAGCTGAGCACGTTTTCTGAAATGTGCTCCTCCCGTCACTCTGGTTGGGTGCGCACAGTAAAAAGTGCTCTTGGCAGCTAGAGAGTGCCGCGTTGACCACTGCGCATGAAGAAATAAGCACCTGCAACGTTTGGTTTAGGTTTTAGGTGCATTTTTAATTTTATTGCTTAAATCGCATTTTCTCGACGAGCTGAGCACGTTTTCTGAAATGTGCTCCTCCCGTCACTCTGGTTGGGTGCGCACAGTAAAAAGTACTCCTGGCAGCTAGGGAGTGCCGCGTTGAGCACTGCGCACGAAGAAATAAGCACCTGCAACGTTTGGTTTAGGTTTTAGGTGCATTTTTAATTTTATTGCTTAAATCGCATTTTCTCGACGAGCTGAGCACGTTTTCTGAAATGGGCTCCTCCCGTCGCTCTGGTTGGGTGCGCGCAGTAAAAAGAGCTCCTGGCAGCTAGGGAGTTCCGCGTCGACCACTGCGCACGAAGAAATAAGCACCTGCAACGTTTGGTTTAGGTTTTAGGTGCATTTTTTATTTTATTGCTTAAATCGCATTCTCTCGACGAGCTGAGCACGTTTTCTGAAATGTGCTCCTCCCGTCGCTCTGGTTGTGTGCACACAGTAAAAAGAGCTCCTGGCAGCTAGGGAGTGCCGCGTTGCCCACTGCGCACGAAGAAATAAGCACCTGCAACGTTTGGTTTAGGTTTTAGGTGCATTTTAAATTTTATTGCTTAAATCGCATTTTCTCGACGAACTGAGCACGATTTCTGAAATGTGCTCCTCCCGTCGCTCTGGTTATGCGCGCATAGTAAAAAGTGCTCCTGGCAGCTAGGGAGTGTCGCGTTGAGCACTGCGCACAAAGAAATAAGCACCTGCAACGTTTGGTTTAGGTTTTAGGTGCATTTTTAATTTTATTGCTTAAATCGCATTTTCTCGACGAGCTGAGCACGTTTTCTGAAATGTGCCCCTCCCGTCGCTCTGGTTGGGTGCGCACAGTAAAAAGAGCTCCTGGCAGCTAGGGAGTGCCGCGTTGACCACTGCGCACGAAGAAATAAGCACCTGCAACGGTTGGTTTAGGTTTTAGGTGCATTTTTTATTTTATTGCTTAAATCGCATTCTCTCGACGAGCTGAGCACGTTTTCTGAAATGTGCTCCTCCCGTCGCTCTGGTTGGGTGCGCGTAGTAAAAAGTGCTCCTGGCAGCTAGAGAGTGCCGCGTTGACCACTGCGCATGAAGAAATAAGCACCTGCAACGTTTGGTTTAGGTTTTAGGTGCATTTTTAATCTTATTGCTTAAATCGCATTTTCTCGACGAGCTGAGCACGTTTTCTGAAATGTGCTCCTCCCGTCACTCTGGTTGGGTGCGCACAGTAAAAAGTGCTCTTGGCAGCTAGAGAGTGCCGCGTTGACCACTGCGCATGAAGAAATAAGCACCTGCAACGTTTGGTTTAGGTTTTAGGTGCATTTTTAATTTTATTGCTTAAATCGCATTTTCTCGACGAGCTGAGCACGTTTTCTGAAATGTGCTCCTCCCGTCACTCTGGTTGGGTGTACACAGTAAAAAGTGCTCCTGGCAGCTAGAGAATGCCGCGTTGACCACTGCGCATGAAGAAATAAGCACCTGCAACGTTTGGTTTAGGTTTTAGGTGCATTTTTAATCTTATTGCTTAAATCGCATTTTCTCGACGAGCTGAGCACGTTTTCTGAAATGTGCTCCTCCCGTCACTCTGGTTTGGTGCGCACAGTAAAAAGTGCTCTTGGCAGCTAGAGAGTGCCGCGTTGACCACTGCGCATGAAGAAATAACCACCTGCAACGTTTGGTTTAGGTTTTAGGTGCATTTTTAATTTTATTGCTTAAATCGCATTTTCTCGACGAGCTGAGCACGTTTTCTGAAATGTGCTCCTCCCGTCACTCTGGTTGGGTGCGCATAGTAAAAAGTGCTCTTGGCAGCTAAAGAGTGCCGCGTTGACCACTGCGCACGAAGAAATAAGCACCTGCAACGTTTGGTTTAGGTTTTAGGTGCATTTTTAATTTTATTGCTTAAATCGCATTTTCTCGACGAGCTGAGCACGTTTTCTGAAATGTGCTCCTCCCGTCGCTCTGGTTGGGTGCGCACAGTAAAAAGAGCTTCTGGCAGCTAGGGAGTTCCGCGTTGACCACTGCGCACGAAGAAATAAGCACCTGCAACGTTTGGTTTAGGTTTTAGGTGCATTTTTAATTTTATTGCTTAAATCGCATTTTCTCGACGAGCTGAGCACGTTTTCTGAAATGTGCTCCTCCCGTCACTCTGGTTGGGTGCGCATAGTAAAATGTGCTTTTGGCAGCTAAAGAGTGCCGCGTTGACCACTGCGCACAAAGAAATAAGCACCTGCAACGTTTGGTTTAGGTTTTAGGTGCATTTTTAATTTTATTGCTTAAATCGCATTTTCTCGACGAGCTGAGCACGTTTTCTGAAATGTGCTCCTCCCGTCGCTCTGGTTGTGCGCGCATAGTAAAAAGTGCTCCTGGCAGCTAGGGAGTGCCGCGTTGAGCACTACGCACGAAGAAATAAGCACCTGCAACGTTTGGTTTAGGTTTTAGGTGCATTTTAAATTTTATTGCTTAAATCGCATTTCCTCGACGAGCTGAGCACGTTTTCTGAAATGTGCTCCTCCCGTCGCTCTGGTTGTGCGCGCATAGTAAAAAGTGCTCCTGGCAGCTAGAGAGTGCCGCGTTGACCACTGAACATGAAGAAATAAGCACCTGCAACGTTTGGTTTAGGTTTTAGGTGCATTTTTAATTTTATTGCTTAAATCGCATTTTCTCGACGAGCTGAGCACGTTTTCTGAAATGTGCTCCTCCCGTCGCTCTGGTTGGGTGCGCACAGTAAAAAGTGCTCTTGGCAGCTAGAGAGTGCCGCGTTGACCACTGCACATGAAGAAATACGCACCTGCAACGTTTGGTTTAGGTTTTAGGTGCATTTTTAATTTTATTGCTTAAATCGCATTTTCTCGACGAGCTGAGCACGTTTTCTGAAATGTGCTCCTCCCGTCGCTCTGGTTGGGTGCACACAGTAAAAAGAGCTCCTGGCAGCTAGGGAGTGCCGCGTTGACCACTGCGCACGAAGAAATAAGCACCTGCAACGTTTGGTTTAGGTTTTAGGTGCATTTTTTATTTTATTGCTTAAATCGCATTCTCTCGACGAGCTGAGCACGTTTTCTGAAATGTGCTCCTCCCGTCGCTCTGGTTGGGTGCGCGTAGTAAAAAGTGCTCCTGGCAGCTAGGGAGTGCCGCGTTGAGCACTACGCACGAAGAAATAAGCACCTGCAACGTTTGGTTTAGGTTTTAGCTGCATTTTTAATTTTATTGCTTAAATCGCATTTTCTCGACGAGCTGAGCACGTTTTCTGAAATGTGCTCCTCCCGTCGCTCTGGTTGGGTGCGCACAGTAAAAAGAGCTCCTGGCAGCTAGGGAGTTCCGCGTTGACCACTGCGCACGAAGAAATAAGCACCTGCAACGTTTGGTTTAGGTTTTAGGTGCATTTTTAATTTTATTGCTTAAATCGCATTCTCTCGACGAGCTGAGCACGTTTTCTGAAATGTGCTCCTCCCGTCGCTCTGGTTGGGTGCGCACAGTAAAAAGTGCTCTTGGCAGCTCGGGAGTGCCGCGTTGACCACTGCGCATGAAGAAATAAGCACCTGCAACGTTTGGTTTTGGTTTTAGGTGCATTTTTAATTTTATTGCTTAAATCGCATTTTCTCGACGAGCTGAGCACGTTTTCTGAAATGTGCTCCTCCCGTCGCTCTGGTTGGGTGCGCACAGTAAAAAGTGCTCCTGGCAGCTAGAGAGTGCCGCGTTGACCACTGCGCAAGAAGAAATAAGCACCTGCAACGTTTGGTTTAGGTTTTAGGTGCATTTTTAATCTTATTGCTTAAATCGCATTTTCTCGACGAGCTGAGCACGTTGTCTGAAATGTGCTCCTCCCGTCACTCTGGTTGGGTGCGCACAGTAAAAAGTGCTCTTGGCAGCTAGAGAGTGCCGCGTTGACCACTGCGCATGAAGAAATAAGCACCTGCAACGTTTGGTTTAGGTTTTAGGTGCATTTTTAATTTTATTGCTTAAATCGCATTTTCTCGACGAGCTGAGCACGTTTTCTGAAATGTGCTCCTCCCGTCGCTCTGGTTGTGCGCGCATAGTAAAAAGTGCTCCTGGCAGCTAGAGAGTGCCGCGTTGACCACTGCACATGGAGAAATAAGCACCTGCAACGTTTGGTTTAGGTTTTAGGTGCATTTTTAATTTTATTGCTTAAATCGCATTTTCTCGACGAGCTGAGCACGTTTTCTGAAATGTGCTCCTCCCGTCGCTCTGGTTGTGCGCGCATAGTAAAAAGTGCTCCTGGCAGCTAGAGAGTGCCGCGTTGACCACTGCACATGGAGAAATAAGCACCTGCAACGTTTGGTTTAGGTTTTAGGTGCATTTTTAATTTTATTGCTTAAATCGCATTCTCTCGACGAGCTGAGCACGTTTTCTGAAATGTGCTCCTCCCGTCACTCTGGTTGGGTGCGCACAGTAAAAAGTGCTCCTGGCAGCTAGGGAGTGCCGCGTTGAGCACTACGCACGAAGAAATAAGCACCTGCAACGTTTGGTTTAGGTTTTAGCTGCATTTTTAATTTTATTGCTTAAATCGCATTTTCTCGACGAGCTGAGCAAGTTTTCTGAAATGTGCTCCTCCCGTCGCTCTGGTTGGGTGCGCACAGTAAAAAGAGCTCCTGGCAGCTAGGGAGTGCCGCGTTGAGCACTGCGCACGAAGAAATAAGCACCTGCAACGTTTGGTTTAGGTTTTAGCTGCATTTTTAATTTTATTGCTTAAATCGCATTTTCTCGACGAGCTGAGCACGATTTATGTGCTCCTCCCGTCGCTCTGGTTGGGTGCGCACAGTAAAAAGAGCTCCTGGCAGCTAGGGAGTTCCGCGTTGACCACTGCGCACGAAGAAATAAGCACCTGCAACGTTTGGTTTAGGTTTTAGGTGCATTTTTAATTTTATTGCTTAAATCGCATTCTCTCGACGAGCTGAGCACGTTTTCTGAAATGTGCTCCTCCCGTCGCTCTATTTGGGTGCGCACAGTAAAAAGTGCTCTTGGCAGCTCGGGAGTGCCGCGTTGACCACTGCACATGAAGAAATAAGCACCTGCAGCGTTTGGTTTAGGTTTTAGGTGCATTTTTAATTTTATTGCTTAAATCGCATTTTCTCGACGAGCTGAGCACGTTTTCTGAAATGTGCTCCTCCCGTCGCTCTGGTTGGGTGCGCACAGTAAAAAGAGCTCCTGGCAGCTAGGGAGTGCCGCGTTGACCACTGCGCACGAAGAAATAAGCACCTTCAACGTTTGGTTTAGGTTTTAGGTGCATTTTTAATTTTATTGCTTAAATCGCATTCTCTCGACGAGCTGAGCACGTTTTCTGAAATGTGCTCCTCCCGTCGCTCTGGTTGGGCGCGCATAGTAAAAAGTGCTCCTGGCAGCTAGAGAGTGCCGCGTTGACCACTGCGCATTAAGAAATAAGCACCTGCAACGTTTGGTTTAGGTTTTAGGTGCATTTTAAATTTTATTGCTTAAATCGCATTTTCTCGACAAGCTGAGCACGTTTTCTGAAATGTGCTCCTCCCGTCGCTCTGGTTGGGTGCGCATAGGAAAAAGTGCTCTTGGCAGCTAGAGAATGCCGCGTTGACCACTGCGCTTGAAGAAATAACCACCTGCAACGTTTGGTTTAGGTTTTGGGTGCATTTTTAATTTTATTGCTTAAATCGCATTTTCTCGACGAGCTGAGCACGTTTTCTGAAATGTGCTCCTCCCGTCACTCTGGTTGGGTGCGCATAGTAAAAAGTGCTCTTGGCAGCTAGGGAGTGCCGCGTTGACCACTGCACATGAAGAAATAAGCACCTGCAACGTTTGGTTTAGGTTTTAGGTGCATTTTTAATTTTATTGCTTAAATCGCATTTTCTCGACGAGCTGAGCACGTTTTCTGAAATGTGCTCCTCCCGTCACTCTGGTTGGGTGCGCACAGTAAAAAGTGCTCCTGGCAGCTAGGGAGTGCCGCGTTGAGCACTGCGCACGAAGAAATAAGCACCTGCAACGTTTGGTTTAGGTTTTAGGTGCATTTTTAATTTTATTGCTTAAATCGCATTTTCTCGACGAGCTGAGCACGTTTTCTGAAATGTGCTCCTCCCGTCACTCTGGTTGGGTGCGCACAGTAAAAACTGCTCTTGGCAGCTAGAGAGTGCCGCGTTGACCACTGCGCATGAAGAAATAAGCACCTGCAACGTTTGGTTTAGGTTTTAGGTGCATTTTTAATTTTATTGCTTAAATCGCATTTTCTCGACGAGCTGAGCACGTTTTCTGAAATGTGCTCCTCCCGTCACTCTGGTTGGGTGCGCACAGTAAAAAGTGCTCCTGGCAGCTAGGGAGTGCCGCGTTGAGCATTGCGCACGAAGAAATAAGCACCTGCAACGTTTGGTTTAGGTTTTAGGTGCATTTTTAATTTTATTGCTTAAATCGCATTTTCTCGACGAGCTGAGCACGTTTTCTGAAATGGGCTCCTCCCGTCGCTCTGGTTGGGTGCGCACAGTAAAAAGAGCTCCTGGCAGCTAGGGAGTTCCGCATCGACCACTGCGCACGAAGAAATAAGCACCTGCAACGTTTGGTTTAGGTTTTAGGTGCATTTTTTATTTTATTGCTTAAATCGCATTCTCTCGACGAGCTGAGCACGTTTTCTGAAATGTGCTCCTCCCGTCGCTCTGGTTGGGCGCGCATAGTAAAAAGTGCTCCTGGCAGCTAGAGAGTGCCGCGTTGACCACTGCGCAAGAAGAAATAAGCACCTGCAACGTTTGGTTTAGGTTTTAGGTGCATTTTTTATTTTATTGCTTGAATCGCATTCTCTCGACGAGCTGAGCACGTTTTCTGAAATGTGCTCCTCCCGTCGTTCTGGTTGGGTGCGCGTAGTAAAAAGTGCTCCGGGCAGCTAGAGAGTGCCGCGTTGACCACTGCGCATGAAGAAATAAGCACCTGCAACGTTTGGTTTAGGTTTTAGGTGCATTTTTAATTTTATTGCTTGAATCGCATTTTCTCGACGAGCTGAGCACGTTTTCTGAAATGTGCTCCTCCCGTCGCTCTGGTTGTGCGCGCATAGTAAAAAGTGCTCCTGGCAGCTAGGGAATGCCGCGTTGAGCACTGCGCACGAAGAAATAAGCACCTGCAACGTTTGGTTTAGGTTTTAGGTGCATTTTTAATTGTATTGCTTAAATCGCATTTTCTCGACGAGCTGAGCACGTTTTCTGAAATGTGCTCCTCCCGTCGCTCTGGTTGGGTGCGCGTAGTAAAAAGTGCTCCTGGCAGCTAGAGAGCGCCGCGTTGACCACTGCGCACGAAGAAATAAGCACCTGCAACGTTTGGTTTAGGTTTTAGGTGCATTTTTAATTTTATTGCTTTAATCGCATTCTCTTGACGAGCTGAGCACGTTTTCTGAAATGTGCTCCTCCCGTCGCTCTGGTTGGTTGCGCACAGTAAAAAGTGCTCTTGGCAGCTCGGGAGTGCCGCGTTGACCACTGCGCATGAAGAAATAACCACCTGCAACGTTTGGTTTAGGTTTTAGGTGCATTTTTAATTTTATTGGTTAAGTCGCATTTTCTCGACGAGCTGAGCACGTTTTCTGAAATGTGCTCCTCCCGTCACTCTGGTTGGGTGCGCATAGTAAAAAGTGCTCTTGGCAGCTAAAGAGTGCCGCGTTGACCACTGCGCACAAAGAAATAAGCACCTGCAACGTTTGGTTTAGGTTTTAGGTGCATTTTTAATTTTATTGCTTAAATCGCATTTTCTCGACGAGCTGAGCACGTTTTCTGAAATGTGCTCCTCCCGTCACTCTGGTTGGGTGCGCATAGTAAAAAGTGCTCTTGGCAGCTAAAGAGTGCCGCGTTGACCACTGCGCACGAAGAAATAAGCACCTGCAACGTTTGGTTTAGGTTTTAGGTGCATTTTTAATTTTATTGCTTAAATCGCATTTTCTCGACGAGCTGAGCACGTTTTCTGAAATGTGCTCCTCCCGTCGCTCTGGTTGGGTGCGCACAGTAAAAAGAGCTCCTGGCAGCTAGGGAGTTCCGCGTTGACCACTGCGCACGAAGAAATAAGCACCTGCAACGTTTGGTTTAGGTTTTAGGTGCATTTTTAATTTTATTGCTTAAATCGCATTCTCTCGACGAGCTGAGCACGTTTTCTGAAATGTGCTCCTCCCGTCGCTCTGGTTGGTTGCGCACAGTAAAAAGTGCTCTTGGCAGCTCGGGAGTGCCGCGTTGACCACTGCGCATGAAGAAATAACCACCTGCAACGTTTGGTTTAGGTTTTAGGTGCATTTTTAATTTTATTTCTTAAATCGCATTTTCTCGACGAGCTGAGCACGTTTTCTGAAATGTGCTCCTCCCGTCACTCTGGTTGGGTGCGCATAGTAAAAAGTGCTCTTGGCAGCTAAAGAGTGCCGCGTTGACCACTGCGCACAAAGAAATAAGCCCCTGCAACGTTTGGTTTAGGTTTTAGGTGCATTTTAAATTTTATTGCTTAAATCGCATTTTCTCGACGAGCTGAGCACGTTTTCTGAAATGTGCTCCTCCCGTCGCTCTGGTTGTGCGCGCATAGTAAAAAGTGCTCCTGGCAGCTAGGGAGTGCCGCGTTGAGCACTGCGCACGAAGAAATAAGCACCTGCAACGTTTGGTTTAGGTTTTAGGTGCATTTTTAATTTTATTGCTTAAATCGCATTTTCTCGACGAGCTGAGCACGTTTTCTGAAATGTGCTCCTCCCGTCGCTCTGGTTGGGTGCGCACAGTAAAAAGTGCTCCTGGCAGCTAGGGAGTGCCGCGTTGAGTACTGCGCACGAAGAAATAAGCACCTGCAACGTTTGGTTTAGGTTTTAGGTGCATTTGTAATTTTATTGCTTAAATCGCATTTTCTCGACGAGCTGAGCACGTTTTCTGAAATGTGCTCCTCCCGTCACTCTGGTTGGGTGCGCACAGTAAAAAGTGCTCTTGGCAGCTAGAGAGTGCCGCGTTGACCACTGCGCATGAAGAAATAACCACCTGCAACGTTTGGTTTAGGGGTTAGGTGCATTTTTAATTTTATTGCTTAAATCGCATTTTCTCGACGAGCTGAGCACGTTTTCTGAAATGTGCTCCTCCCGTCACTCTGGTTGGGTGCGCATAGTAAAAAGTGCTCTTGGCAGCTAAAGAGTGCCGCGTTGACCACTGCGCACAAAGAAATAAGCCCCTGCAACGTTTGGTTTAGGTTTTAGGTGCATTTTTAATTTTATTGCTTAAATCGCATTTTCTCGACGAGCTGAGCACGTTTTCTTAAATGTGCTCCTCCCGTCGCTCTGGTTGGGTGTGCACAGTAAAAAGAGCTCCTGGCAGCTAGGGAGTGCCGCGTTGACCACTGCGCACGAAGAAATAAGCACCTGCAACGTTTGGTTTAGGTTTTAGGTGCATTTTTTATTTTATTGCTTAAATCGCATTCTCTCGACGAGCTGAGCACATTTTCTGAAATGTGCTCCTCCCGTCGCTCTGGTTGGGTGCGCGTAGTAAAAAGTGCTCCTGGCAGCTAGAGATAGCCGCGTTGACCACTGCGCATGAAGAAATAAGCACCTGCAACGTTTGGTTTAGGTTTTAGGTTCATTTTTAATCTTATTGCTTAAATCGCATTTTCTCGACGAGCTGAGCACGTTTTCTGAAATTTGCTCCTCCCGTCACTCTGGTTGGGTGCGCACAGTAAAAAGTGCTCTTGGCAGCTAGAGAGTGCCGCGTTGACCACTGCGCATGAAGAAATAAGCACCTGCAACGTTTGGTTTAGGTTTTAGGTGCATTTTTAATTTTATTGCTTAAATCGCATTTTCTCGACGAGCTGAGCACGTTTTCTGAAATGTGCTCCTCCCGTCACTCTGGTTGGGTGCGCACAGTAAAAAGTGCTCCTGGCAGCTAAGGAGTGCCGCGTTGAGCACTGCGCACGAAGAAATAAGCACCTGCAACGTTTGGTTTAGATTTTAGGTGCATTTTTAATTTTATTGCTTAAATCGCATTGTCTCGACGAGCTGAGCACGTTTTCTGAAATGTGCTCCTCCCGTCGCTCTGGTTGGGTGCGCACAGTAAAAAGAGCTCCTGGCACCTAGGGAGTTCCGCGTTGACCACTGCGCACGAAGAAATAAGCACCTGCAACGTTTGGTTTAGGTTTTAGGTGCATTTTTAATTTTATTGCTTAAATCGCATTCTCTCGAAGAGCTGAGCACGTTTTCTGAAATGTGCTCCTCCCGTCGCTCTGGTTGGGTGCGCACAGTAAAAAGAGCTCCTGGCAGCTAGGGAGTGCCGCGTTGACCACTGCGCACGAAGAAATAAGCACCTGCAACGTTTGGTTTAGGTTTTAGGTGCATTTTTAATTGTATTGCTTAAATCGCATTTTCTCGACGAGCTGAGCACGTTTTCTGAAATGTGCTCCTCCCGTCGCTCTGGTTGGGTGCGCGTAGTAAAAAGTGCTCCTGGCAGCTAGAGAGTGCCGCGTTGACCACTGCGCATGAAGAAATAAGCACCTGCAACGTTTGGTTTAGGTTTTAGGTGCATTTTTAATCTTATTGCTTAAATCGCATTTTCTCGACGAGCTGAGCACGTTTTCTGAAATGTGCTCCTCCCGTCACTCTGGTTGGGTGCGCACAGTAAAAAGAGCTCTTGGCAGCTAGAGAGTGCCGCGTTGACCACTGCGCATGAAGAAATAAGCACCTGCAACGTTTGGTTTAGGTTTTAGGTGCATTTTTAATTTTATTGCTTAAATCGCATTTTCTCGACGAGCTGAGCACGTTTTCTGAAATGTGCTCCTCCCGTCACTCTGGTTGGTTGCGCACAGTAAAAAGTGCTCCTGGCAGCTAGAGAGTGCCGCGTTGACCACTACCATGACGAAATAACCACCTGCAACGTTTGGTTTAGGTTTTAGGTGCATTTTTAATTTTATTGCTTAAATCGCATTTTCTCGACGAGCTGAGCACGTTTTCTGAAATGTGCTCCTCCCGTCACTCTGGTTGGGTGCACATAGTAAAAAGTGCTCTTGGCAGCTACAGAGTGCCGCGTTGACCACTGCGCATGAAGAAATAAGCACCTGCAACGTTTGGTTTAGGTTTTAGGTGCATTTTTAATTTTATTGCTTTAATCGCATTTTCTCGACGAGCTGAGCACGTTTTCTGAAATGTGCTCCTCCCGTCGCTCTGGTTGTGCGCGCATAGTAAAAAGTGCTCCTGGCAGCTAGGGAATGCCGCGTTGAGCACTGCGCACGAAGAAATAAGCACCTGCAACGTTTGGTTTAGGTTTTAGGTGCATTTTTAATTGTATTGCTTAAATCGCATTTTCTCGACGAGCTGAGCACGTTTTCTGAAATGTGCTCCTCCCGTCGCTCTGGTTTGGTGCGCGTAGTAAAAAGTGCTCCTGGCAGCTAGAGAGTGCCGCGTTGACCACTGCGCACGAAGAAATAAGCACCTGCAACGTTTGGTTTAGGTTTTAGGTGCATTTTTGATTTTATTGTTTAAATCGCATTTTCTCGACGAGCTGAGCACGTTTTCTGAAATGTGCTCCTCCCGTCGCTCTGGTTGGGTGCGCACAGTAAAAAGAGTTCCTGGCAGCTAGGGAGTGCCGCGTTGACCACTGCGCACGAAGAAATAAGCACCTGCAACGTTTGGTTTAGGTTTTAGGTGCATTTTTTATTTTATTGCTTAAATCGCATTCTCTCGACGAGCTGAGCACGTTTTCTGAAATGTGCTCCTCCCGTCGCTCTTGTTGGGTGCACACAGTAAAAACAGCTCCTGGCAGCTAGGGAGTGCCGCGTTGACCACTGCGCACGAAGAAATAAGCACCTGCAACGTTTGGTTTATGTTTTAGGTGCATTTTTAATTTTATTGCTTAAATCGCATTTTCTCGACGAGCTGAGCACGTTTTCTGAAATGTGCGCCTCCCGTCGCTCTGGTTGGGTGCGCACAGTAAAAATAGCTCCTGGCAGCTAGGGAGTTCCGCGATGACCACTGCGCACGAAGAAATAAGCACCTGCAACGTTTAGTTTAGGTTTTAGGTGCATTTTTAATTTTATTGCTTAAATCGCATTTTCTCGACGAGCTGAGCACGTTTTCTGAAATGTGCTCCTCCCGTCACTCTGGTTGGGTGTGCACAGTAAAAAGTGCTCCTGGCAGCTAGGGAGTGCCGCGTTGAGCACTACGCACGAACAAATAAGCACCTGCAACGTTTGGTTTAGGTTTTAGCTGCATTTTTTATTTTATTGCTTAAATCGCATTTTCTCGACGAGCTGAGCACGTTTTCTGAAATGTGCTCCTCCCGTCGCTCTGGTTGGGTGCGCACAGTAAAAAGAGCTCCTGGCAGCTAGGGAGTTCCGCGTTGACCACTGCGCACGAAGAAATAAGCACCTGCAACGTTTGGTTTAGGTTTTAGGTGCATTTTTAATTTTATTGCTTAAATCGCATTCTCTCGACGAGCTGAGCACGTTTTCTGAAATGTGCTCCTCCCGTCGCTCTGGTTGGTTGCGCACAGTAAAAAGTGCTCTTGGCAGCTCGGGAGTGCCGCGTTGACCACTGCGCATGAAGAAATAACCACCTGCAACGTTTGGTTTAGGTTTTAGGTGCATTTTTAATTTTATTTCTTAAATCGCATTTTCTCGACGAGCTGAGCACGTTTTCTGAAATGTGCTCCTCCCGTCACTCTGGTTGGGTGCGCATAGTAAAAAAGTGCTCTTGGCAGCTAAAGAGTGCCGCGTTGACCACTGCGCACAAAGAAATAAGCCCCTGCAACGTTTGGTTTAGGTTTTAGGTGCATTTTAAGTTTTATTGCTTAAATCGCATTTTCTCGACGAGCTGAGCACGTTTTCTGAAATGTGCTCCTCCCGTCGCTCTGGTTGTGCGCGCATAGTAAAAAGTGCTCCTGGCAGCTAGGGAGTGCCGCGTTGAGCACTGCGCACGAAGAAATAAGCACCTGCAACGTTTGGTTTAGGTTTTAGGTGCATTTTTAATTTTATTGCTTAAATCGCATTTTCTCGACGAGCTGAGCACGTTTTCTGAAATGTGCTCCTCCCGTCGCTCTGGTTGGGTGCGCACAGTAAAAAGTGCTCCTGGCAGCTAGGGAGTGCCGCGTTGAGTACTGCGCACGAAGAAATAAGCACCTGCAACGTTTGGTTTAGGTTTTAGGTGCATTTGTAATTTTATTGCTTAAATCGCATTTTCTCGACGAGCTGAGCACGTTTTCTGAAATGTGCTCCTCCCGTCACTCTGGTTGGGTGCGCACAGTAAAAAGTGCTCTTGGCAGCTAGAGAGTGCCGCGTTGACCACTGCGCATGAAGAAATAAGCACCTGCAACGTTTGGTTTAGGTTTTAGGTGCATTTTTAATTTTATTGCTTAAATCGCATTCTCTCGAAGAGCTGAGCACGTTTTCTGAAATGTGCTCCTCCCGTCGCTCTGGTTGGGTGCGCACAGTAAAAAGTGCTCTTGGCAGCTCGGGAGTGCCGCGTTGACCACTGCGCATGAAGAAATAAGCACCTGCAACGTTTGGTTTAGGTTTTAGTTGCATTTATAATTTTATTGCTTAAATCGCATTTTCTCGACGAGCTGAGCACGTTTTCTGAAATGTGCTCCTCCCGTCGCTCTGGTTGGGCGCGCATAGTAAAAGGTGCTCCTGGCAGCTAGAGAGTGCCGCGTTAACCACTGCGCACGAAGAAAGAAGCACCTGCAACGTTTGGTTTAGGTTTTAGGTGCATTTTTAATTTTATTGCTTTAATCGCATTTTCTCGACAAGCTGAGCACGTTTTCTGAAATGTGCTCCTCCCGTCGCTCTGGTTGGGTGCGCACAGTAAAAAGAGCTCCTGGCAGCTAGGGAGTGCCGCGTTGAGCACTGCGCACGAAAAAATATGCACCTGCAACGTTTGGTTTAGGTTTTAGGTGCTTTTTTAATTTTATTGCTTAAATCGCATTTTCTCGACGAGCTGAGCACGTTTTCTGAAATGTGCTCCTCCCGTCGCTCTGGTTTGGTGCGCACAGTAAAAAGAGCTCCTGGCAGCTAGGGAGTTCCGCGTTCACCACTGCGCACGAAGAAATAAGCACCTGCAACGTTTGGTTTAGGTTTTAGGTGCATTTTTAATTTTATTGCTTAAATCGCATTCTCTCGACGAGCTGAGCACGTTTTCTGAAATGTGCTCCTCCCGTCGCTCTGGTTGGTTGCGCACAGTAAAAAGTGCTCTTGGCAGCTCGGGAGTGCCGCGTTGACCACTGCCATGACGAAATAACCACCTGCAACGTTTGGTTTAGGTTTTAGGTGCATTTTTAATTTTATTGCTTAAATCGCATTTTCTCGACGAGCTGAGCACGTTTTCTGAAATGTGCTCCTCCCGTCACTCTGGTTGGGTGCACTTAGTAAAAAGTGCTCTTGGCAGCTGAAGAGTGCGGAGTTGACCACTGCGCACAAAGAAATAAGCACCTGCAACGTTTGGTTTAGGTTTTAGGTGCATTTTTAATTTTATTGCTTTAATCGCATTTTCTCGACGAGCTGAGCACGTTTTCTGAAATGTGATCCTCCCGTCGCTCTGGTTGTGCGCGCATAGTAAAAAGTGCTCCTGGCAGCTAGGGAATGCCGCGTTGAGCACTGCGCACGAAGAAATAAGCACCTGCAACGTTTGGTTTAGGTTTTAGGTGCATTTTTAATTGTATTGCTTAAATCGCATTTTCTCGACGAGCTGAGCACGTTTTCTGAAATGTGCTCCTCCCGTCGCTCTGGTTGGGTGTGCGTAGTAAAAAGTGCTCCTGGCAGCTAGAGAGTGCCGCGTTGACCACTGCGCATGAAGAAATAAGCACCTGCAACGTTTGGTTTAGGTTTTAGGTGCATTTTTAATCTTATTGC